>NC_090448.1:781258890-781562600 GCF_031143425.1 Pleurodeles waltl | reverse complement strand
ATTTGACTAAAAAAAACACATTTTCCTCACATTTCGGTTACAGAAAGTTCTGGAATCTAAGAGGAGCCAGATATTTCCTTCCACCCAGCGTTCCCCCAAGTCTCGCGATAAAAATGATACCTCACTTGTGTGGGTAGGCCTAGCGCCCGCGACAGGAAATGCCCCAAAACACAACGTGGACACATCCCATTTTTTTACAGAAAACAGAGGTGTTTTTTGCAAAGTGCCTACCTGTAGATTTTGGCCTCTAGCTCAGCCGGCACCCAGGGAATCCTACCAAACCTGTGCATTTTTTAAGACTAGAGACCGAGGGGAATCCAAGATGGGGTGACTTGTGGAGCTCTGACCAGGTTCTGTTACCCAGAATCCTTTGCAAACCTCAAATTTGGCTAAAAAAAACACATTTTCCACACATTTCGGTTACAGAAAGTTCTGGAATCTAAGAGGAGCCAGATATTTCCTTCCACCCAGCGTTCCCCCAAGTCTCGCGATAAAAATGATACCTCACTTGTGTGGGTAGGCCTAGCGCCCGCCGACAGGAAATGCCCCAAAACACAACGTGGACACATCCCCTTTTTTGACAGAAAACAGAGGTGTTTTTTGCAAAGTGCCTACCTGTAGATTTTGGCCTCTAGCTCAGCCGGCACCCAGGAAACCTACCAAACCTGTGAATTTTTGAAGACTAGAGACCGAGGGGAATCCAAGATGGGGTGACTTGTGGAGCTCTGACCAGGTTCTGTTACCAAGAATCCTTTGCAAACCTCAAATTTGGCTAAAAAAAACACATTTTCCTCACATTTCGGTGACAGAAAGTTCTGGAATCTAAGAGGAGCCAGATATTTCCTTCCACCCAGCGTTCCCCCAAGTCTCGCGATAAAAATGATACCTCACTTGTGTGGGTAGGCCTAGCGTCCGCGACAGGAAATGCCCCAAAACACAACGTGGACACATCCCATTTTTTGACAGAAAACAGAGGTGTTTTCTGCAAAGTGCCTACCTGTAGATTTTGGCCGCTAGCTCGGCTGGCACCTGGGGAAACCTACCAAACCTGTGCCTTTTTGAAAACTAGAGACCGAGGGGAATCCAAGATGGGGTGACTTGTGGGGCTCTGACCAGGTTCTGTTACCCAGAATCCGTTGCAAACATCAAAATTTGGCTAAAAAAACACATTTCCCTCACATTTCGGTGACAGAAAGTTCTGGAATCTGAGAGGAGCCACAAATTTCCTTCCGCCCAGCGTTCCCCCAAGTCTCCCGATAAAAATGATACCTCACTTGTGTGGGTAGGCCTAGCGCCCGCGACAGGAAATCCCCAAAACACAACGTGGACACATCCCATTTTTTGACAGAAAAAAGAGGTGTTTTTTGCAAAGTGCCTACCTGTAGATTTTTGGCCTCTAGCTCAGCCGGCACCCAGGGAAACCTACCAAACCTGTGCATTTTTGAAGACTAGAGACCAAGGGGAATCCAAGATGGGGTGACTTGTGGGAGCTCTGACCAGGTTCTGTTACCAAGAATCCTTTGCAAACCTCAATTTTGGCTAAAAAAACACATTTTCCTCACTTTTCGGTTACAGAAAGTTCTGGAATCTAAGAGGAGCCAGATATTCCTTCCACCCAGCGTTCCCCCAAGTCTCGCGATAAAAATGATACCTCACTTGTGTGGGTAGGCCTAGCGTCCGCAACAGGAAATGCCCCAAAACACAACGTGGACACAACTCATTTTTTGACAGAAAACAGAGGTGTTTTCTGCAAAGTGCCTACCTGTAGATTTTGGCCGCTAGCTCGGCCGGCACCTGGGGAAACCTACCAAACCTGTGCCTTTTTGAAAACTAGAGAACTAGGGGAATCCAAGATGGTGTGACTTGTGGAGCTCTGACCAGGTTCTGTTACCCAGAATCCGTTGCAAACCTCAAATTTGACTAAAAAAACACATTTTCCTCACATTTCGGTTACAGAAAGTTCTGGAATCTAAGAGGAGCCAGATATTTCCTTCCACCCAGCGTTCCCCCAAGTCTCGCGATAAAAATGATACCTCACTTGTGTGGGTAGGCCTAGCGCCCGCGACAGGAAATGCCCCAAAACACAACGTGGACACATCCCATTTTTTTACAGAAAACAGAGGTGTTTTTTGCAAAGTGCCTACCTGTAGATTTTGGCCTCTAGCTCAGCCGGCACCCAGGGAATCCTACCAAACCTGTGCATTTTTGAAGACTAGAGACCGAGGGGAATCCAAGATGGGGTGACTTGTGGAGCTCTGACCAGGTTCTGTTACCCAGAATCCTTTGCAAACCTCAAATTTGGCTAAAAAAACACATTTTCCTCACATTTCGGTTACAGAAAATTCTAGAATCTAAGAGGAGCCAGATATTTCCTTCCACCCAGCGTTCCCCCAAGTCTCGCGATAAAAATGATACCTCACTTGTGTGGGTAGGCCTAGCGCCCGCGACAGGAAATGCCCAAAACACAACGTGGACACATCCCCTTTTTTGACAGAAAACCAGAGGTGTTTTTTGCAAAGTGCCTACCTGTAGATTTTGGCCTCTAGCTCAGCCGGCACCCAGGGAAATCTACCAAACCTGTGCATTTTTGAAGACTAGAGACCGAGGGGAATCCAAGATGGGGTGACTTGTGGAGCTCTGACCAGGTTCTGTTACCAAGAATCCTTTGCAAACCTCAAATTTGGCTAAAAAAACACATTTTCCTCACATTTCGGTGACAGAAAGTTCTGGAATCTAAGAGGAGCCAGATATTTCCTTCCACCCAGCGTTCCCCCAAGTCTCGCGATAAAAATGATACCTCACTTGTGTGGGTAGGCCTAGCGTCCGCGACAGGAAATGCCCCAAAACACAACGTGGACACAACTCATTTTTTGACAGAAAACAGAGGTGTTTTTTGCAAAGTGCCTACCTGTAGATTTTGGCCGCTAGCTCGGCCGGCACCTGGGGAAACCTACCAAACCTGTGCCTTTTTGAAAACTAGAGACCGAGGGGAATCCAAGATGGGGTGACTTGTGGAGCTCTGACCAGTTCTGTTACCCAGAATCCGTTGCAAACCTCAATATTTGGCTAAAAAAACACATTTTCCTCACATTTCGGTGACAGAAAGTTCTGGAATCTGAGAGGAGCCACAAATTTCCTTCCGCCCAGCGTTCCCCCAAGTCTCCCGATAAAAATGATACCTCACTTGTGTGGGTAGGCCTAGCGCCCGCGACAGGAAATCCCCCAAAACACAACGTGGACACATCCCATTTTTTGACAGAAAACAGAGGTGTTTTTTGCAAAGTGCCTACCTGTAGATTTTGGCCTCTAGCTCAGCCGGCACCCAGGAATCCTACCAAACCTGTGCATTTTTGAAGACTAGAGACCGAGGGGAATCCAAGATGGGGTGACTTGTGGAGCTCTGACCAGGTTCTGTTACCCAGAATCCTTTGCAAACCTCAAATTTGGCTAAAAAAACACATTTTCCTCACATTTCGGTTACAGAAAGTTCTGGAATCTAAGAGGAGCCAGATATTTCCTTCCACCCAGCGTTCCCCCAAGTCTCGCGATAAAAATGATACCTCACTTGTGTGGGTAGGCCTAGCGTCCGCGACAGGAAATGCCCCAAAACACAACGTGGACACAACTCATTTTTTGACAGAAAACAGAGGTGTTTTTTGCAAAGTGCCTACCTGTAGATTTTGGCCGCTAGCTCGGCCGGGCACCTGGGGAAACCTACCAAACCTGTGCCTTTTTGAAAACTAGAGACCTAGGGGAATCCAAGATGGGGTGACTTGTGGAGCTCTGACCAGGTTCTGTTACCCAGAATCCGTTGCAAACCTCAAAATTTGGCTAAAAAAACACATTTTCCTCACATTTCGGTGACAGAAAGTTCTGGAATCTGAGAGGAGCCACAAATTTCCTTCCGCCCAGCGTTCCCCCAAGTCTCCCGATAAAAATGATACCTCACTTGTGTGGGTAGGCCTAGCGCCCGCGACAGGAAATCCCCCAAAACACAACGTGGACACATCCCATTTTTTGACAGAAAACAGAGGTGTTTTTTGCAAAGTGCCTACCTGTAGATTTTGGCCTCCAGCTCAGCCGGCACCCAGGGAAACCTACTAAACCTGTGCATTTTTGAAGACTAGAGACCGAGGGGAATCCAAGATGGGGTGACTTGTGGAGCTCTGACCAGGTTCTGTTACCCAGAATCCTTTGCAAACCTCAAATTTGGCTAAAAAAACACATTTTCCTCACATTTCGGTGACAGAAAGTGCAGGAATCTAAGAGGAGCCAGATATTTCCTTCCACCCAGCGTTCCGCCAAGTCGCGCGATAAAAATGATACCTCACTTGTGTGGGTAGGCCTAGCGTCCGTGACAGGAAATGCCCCCAAACACAACGTGGACACATCCCATTTTTTGACAGAAAACAGAGGTGTTTTCTGCAAAGTGCCTACCTGTAGATTTTTGGCCGCTAGCTCGGCTGGCACCTGGGGAAACCTACCAAACCTGTGCCTTTTTGAAAACTAGAGACCTAGGGGAATCCAAGATGGGGTGACTTGTGGGGCTCTGACCAGGTTCTGTTACCCAGAATCCGTTGCAAACCTCAAAATTTGGCTAAAAAAACACATTTCCCTCACATTTCGGTGACAGAAAGTTCTGGAATCTGAGAGGAGCCACAAATTTCCTTCCGCCCAGCGTTCCCCCCAAGTCCTCCCGATAAAAATGATACCTCACTTGTGTGGGTAGGCCTAGCGCCCGCGACAGGAAATGCCCCAAAACACAACGTGGACACATCCCCTTTTTTGACAGAAAACAGAGGTGTTTTTTGCAAAGTGCCTACCTGTAGATTTTGGCCTCTAGCTCAGCCGGCACCCAGGGAAACCTACCAAACCTGTGCATTTTTGAAAACTAGAGACCTAGGGAAATCCAAGATGGGGTGACTTGTGGGCTCTGACCAGGTTCTGTTACCCAGAATCCTTTGCAAACCTCAAAATTTGGCTAAAAAAACCACATTTTCTTCACATTTCGGTGACAGACAGTTCTGGAATCTGAGAGGAGCCACACATTTCCTTCCACCCAGCGTTCCCCCAAGTCTCCTGATAAAAATGATACCTCACTTGTGTGGGTAGGCCTAGTGCCGGCGACAGGAAATCCCCCAAAACACAACGTGGACACATACCATTTTTTGACAGAAAAGAGAGGTGTTTTTTGCAAAGTGCCTACCTGTTGATTTTGCCCTCTAGCTCAGCCGGCACCTAGGGAAACCTACCAAACCTGTGCATTTTTGAAAACTAGAGACCTAGGGGAATCCACGATGGGGTGACTTGTGGGGCTCTGACCAGGTTCTGTTTACCCAGAATCCTTTGCAAACCTCAAAATTTGGCTGAAAAAACACATTTTCCTCACATTTCGGTGACAGACAGTTCTGGAATCTGAGAGGAGCCACGAATTTCCTTCTACTCCGCGTTCCCCCAAGTCTCCCGATAAAAATGATACCTCACTTGTGTGGGTAGGCCTAGCGCCAACGACAGGAAATGCCCCGAAACACAACGTGGACACATCCATTTTTTGACAGAAAACAGGTGTTTTTTGCAAAGTGCCTACCTGTAGATTTTGGCCTCTAGCTCAGCCGGCACCTAGGGAAACCTACCAAACCTGTGTATTTTTGAAAACTAGAGACATAGGGGAATCCAAGATGAGGTGACTTGTGGGGCTCTGACCAGGTTCTGTTACCCAGAATCCTTTGCAAACCTCAAAATTTGGCTGAAAAAACACATTTTCCTCACATTTCGGTGACAGACAGTTCTGGAATCTGAGAGGAGCCACGAATTTCCTTCTACTCAGCGTTCCCCCAAGTCTCCCGATAAAAATGATACCTCACTTGTGTGCATAGGCCTAGCGCCAGCGACAGGAAATGCCCCAAAACACAACGTGGACACATCCCATTTTTTGACAGAAAAAAGAGGTGTTTTTTGCAAAGTGCCTACCTGTAGATTTTGTCCTCTAGCTCAGCCGGCACCTAGATAAACCTACCAAACGTGTGCATTTTTTACAAACTAGAGACCTAGGGGAATTCAAGATGGGGTGACTTGTGGGGCTCTGACCAGGTTCTGTTCCCCAGAATCCTTTGCAAACCTCAAAATTTGGCTAAAGAAAACACATTACCCTCACATTTCGGTGACAGAACGTTGTGGAATCTGAGAGGAGCCACACATTTCCTTCCAACCAGCGTTCCCCCAAGTCTCCTTATAAAAATGATACCTCACTTGTGTGGGTAGGCCTAGCGCCGGCGACAGGAAATCCCCCAAAACACAACGTGGACACATCCCATTTTTTGACAGAAAACAGAGGTGTTTTTTGCAAAGTGCCTACCTGTAAATTTTGGCCTCTAGCTCTGCCGGCACCCAGGGAAACCGACCAAACCTGTGCATTTTCGAAGACTAGAGACCGAGGGGAATCCAAGATGGGGTGACTTGTGGGGCTCTGACCAGGTTCTGTTACCCAGAATCCGTTGCAAACCTCAAAATTTGGCTAAAAAAAACACATTTTCCTCACATTTCGGTGACAGAAAGTTCTGGAATCTGAGAGGAGCCACAAATTTCCTTCCGCCCAGCGTTCCCCCAAGTCTCCCGATAAAAATGATACCTCACTTGTGTGGGTAGGCCTAGCGCCCGCGACAGGAAATCCCCCAAAACACAACGTGGTCACATCCCATTTTTTGACAGAAAATAGAGGTGTTTTTTGCAAAGTGCCTACCTGTAGATTTTGGCCTCTAGCTCAGCCGGCACCCAGGGAAACCTACTAAACCTGTGCATTTTTGAAGACTAGAGACCGAGGGGAATCCAAGATGGGGTGACTTGTGGAGCTCTGACCAGGTTCTGTTACCCAGAATCCTTTGCAAACCTCAAATTTGGCTAAAAAAACACATTTTCCTCACATTTCGGTGACAGAAAGTTCTGGAATCTAAGAGGAGCCAGATATTTCCTTCCATCCAGCGTTCCCCCAAGTCTCGCGATAAAAATGATACCTCACTTGTGTGGGTAGGACTAGTGTCCGCGACAGGAAATGCCCCCAAACACAACGTGGACACATCCCATTTTTTGACAGAAAACAGAGGTGTTTTCTGCAAAGTGCCTACCTGTAGATTTTGGCCGCTAGCTCGGCTGGCACCTGGGGAAACCTACCAAACCTGTGCCTTTTTGAAAACTAGAGACCTAGGGGAATCCAAGATGGGGTGACTTGTGGGGCTCTGGCCAGGTTATGTTACCCAGAATCCGTTGCAAACCTCAAAATTTGGCTAAAAAAACACATTTCCCTCACATTTCGGTGACAGAAAGTTCTGGAATCTGAGAGGAGCCACAAATTTCCTTCCACCCAGCGTTCCCCCAAGTCTCCCGATAAAAATGGTACCTCACTTGTGTGGGTAGGCCTAGTGCCCGCGACAGGAAATGCCCCAAAACACAAAGTGGACACATCACATTTTCTCACAGAAAACAGAGGTGTTTCTTGTAAAGTGCCTACCTGTGGATTTTGGCCTCTAGCTCAGCGCCACCTAGGGAAACCTACCAAACCTGTGCATGTTTTAAAACTAGAGACCTAGGGGAATCCAAGATGGGGTGACTTGTCGGGCTCTCACCAGGTTCTGTTACCCGGAATCCTTTGCAAACCTCAAAATGTGGCTAACAAAACACCTTTTCCTCACATTTCGGTGACAGGAAGTTCTGGAATCTGAAAGGAGACACAAATTTCCTTCCACCCACCGTTCCCCCAAGTCTCCCGATAAAAATGGTACCTCACTTGTGTGGGTAGGCCTAGTGCCCGCGACAGGAAATGCCCCAAAACACAACGTGGACACATCCCATTTTTTGACAGAAAACAGAGGTGTTTTTTGCAAAGTGCCTACCTGTAGATTTTGGCCTCTAGCTCAGCCGGCACCCAGGGAAACCTACCAAACCTGTGCATTTTAGAAGACTAGAGACCGAGGGGAATCCAAGATGGGGTGACTTGTGGAGCTCTGACCAGGTTCTGTTACCAAGAATCCTTTGCAAACCTCAAATTTGGCTAAAAAAACACATTTTCCTCACTTTTCGGTTACAGAAAGTTCTGGAATCTAAGAGGAGCCAGATATTTCCTTCCACCCAGCGTTCCCCCAAGTCTCGCGATAAAAATGATACCTCACTTGTGTGGGTAGGCCTAGCGCCCGCGACAGGAAATCCCCCAAAACACAACGTGGTCACATCCCATTTTTTGACAGAAAATAGAGGTGTTTTTTGCAAGTGCCTACCTGTAGATTTTGGCCTCTAGCTCAGCCGGCACCCAGGGAAACCTACTAAACCTGTGCATTTTTGAAGACTAGAGACCGAGGGGAATCCAAGATGGGGTGACTTGTGGAGCTCTGACCAGGTTCTGTTACCCAGAATCCTTTGCAAACCTCAAATTTGGCTAAAAAACACATTTTCCTCACATTTCGGTGACAGAAAGTTCTGGAATCTAAGAGGAGCCAGATATTTCCTTCCATCCAGCGTTCCCCCAAGTCTCGCGATAAAAATGATACCTCACTTGTGTGGGTAGGACTAGTGTCCGCGACAGGAAATGCCCCCAAACACAACGTGGACACATCCCATTTTTTGACAGAAAACAGAGGTGTTTTCTGCAAAGTGCCTACCTGTAGATTTTGGCCGCTAGCTCGGCTGGCACCTGGGGAAACCTACCAAACCTGTGCCTTTTTGAAAACTAGAGACCTAGGGGAATCCAAGATGGGGTGACTTGTGGGGCTCTGGCCAGGTTATGTTACCCAGAATCCGTTGCAAACCTCAAAATTTGGCTAAAAAAACACATTTCCCTCACATTTCGGTGACAGAAAGTTCTGGAATCTGAGAGGAGCCACAAATTTCCTTCCACCCAGCGTTCCCCCAAGTCTCCCGATAAAAATGGTACCTCACTTGTGTGGGTAGGCCTAGTGCCCGCGACAGGAAATGCCCCAAAACACAAAGTGGACACATCACATTTTCTCACAGAAAACAGAGGTGTTTCTTGTAAAGTGCCTACCTGTGGATTTTGGCCTCTAGCTCAGCGCCACCTAGGGAAACCTACCAAACCTGTGCATGTTTTAAAACTAGAGACCTAGGGGAATCCAAGATGGGGTGACTTGTCGGGCTCTCACCAGGTTCTGTTACCCGGAATCCTTTGCAAACCTCAAAATGTGGCTAACAAAACACCTTTTCCTCACATTTCGGTGACAGGAAGTTCTGGAATCTGAAAGGAGACACAAATTTCCTTCCACCCACCGTTCCCCCAAGTCTCCCGATAAAAATGGTACCTCACTTGTGTGGGTAGGCCTAGTGCCCGCGACAGGAAATGCCCCAAAACACAACGTGGACACATCCCATTTTTTGACAGAAAACAGAGGTGTTTTTTGCAAAGTGCCTACCTGTAGATTTTGGCCTCTAGCTCAGCCGGCACCCAGGGAAACCTACCAAACCTGTGCATTTTAGAAGACTAGAGACCGAGGGGAATCCAAGATGGGGTGACTTGTGGAGCTCTGACCAGGTTCTGTTACCAAGAATCCTTTGCAAACCTCAAATTTGGCTAAAAAAACACATTTTCCTCACTTTTCGGTTACAGAAAGTTCTGGAATCTAAGAGGAGCCAGATATTTCCTTCCACCCAGCGTTCCCCCAAGTCTCGCGATAAAAATGATACCTCACTTGTGTGGGTAGGCCTAGCGTCCGCGACAGGAAATGCCCCAAAACACAACGTGGACACAACTCATTTTTTGACAGAAAACAGAGGTGTTTTCTGCAAAGTGCCTATCTGTAGATTTTGGTCGCTAGCTCGGCCGGCACCTGGGGAAACCTACCAAACCTGTGCCTTTTTGAAAACTAGAGACCTAGGGGAATCCAAGATGGGGTGACTTGTGGAGCTCTGACCAGGTTCTGTTACCCAGAATCCGTTGCAAACCTCAAATTTGACTAAAAAAACACATTTTCCTCACATTTCGGTTACAGAAAGTTCTGGAATCTAAGAGGAGCCAGATATTTCCTTCCACCCAGCGTTCCCCCAAGTCTCGCGATAAAAATGATACCTCACTTGTGTGGGTAGGCCTAGCGCCCGCGACAGGAAATGCCCCAAAACACAACGTGGACACATCCCATTTTTTGACAGAAAACAGAGGTGTTTTTTGCAAAGTGCCTACCTGTAGATTTTGGCCTCTAGCTCAGCCGGCACCCAGGGAAACCTACCAAACCTGTGCATTTTCGAAGACTAGAGACCGAGGGGAATCCAAGATGGGTGACTTGTGGAGCTCTGACCAGGTTCCGTTACCCAGAATCCTTTGCAAACCTCAAATTTGGCTAAAAAAAACACATATTCCTCACATTTCGGTTACAGAAAGTTCTGGAATCTAAGAGGAGCCAGATATTTCCTTCCACCCAGCGTTCCCCCAAGTCTCGCGATAAAAATGATACCTCACTTGTGTGGGTAGGCCTAGCGTCCGCGACAGGAAATGCCCCAAAACACAACGTGGACACAACTCATTTTTTGACAGAAAACAGAGGTGTTTTTTGCAAAGTGCCTACCTGTAGATTTTGGCCGCTAGCTCGGCCGGCACCTGGGGAAACCTACCAAACATGTGCCTTTTTGAAAACTAGAGACCTAGGGGAATCCAAGATGGGGTGACTTGTGGAGCTCTGACCAGGTTCTGTTACCCAGAATCCGTTGCAAACCTCAAAATTTGGCTAAAAAAACACATTTTCCTCACATTTCGGTGACAGAAAGTTCTGGAATCTGAGAGGAGCCACAAATTTCCTTCCGCCCAGCGTTCCCCAAGTCTCCCGATAAAAATGATACCTCACTTGTGTGGGTAGGCCTAGCGCCCGCGACAGGAAATCCCCCAAAACACAACGTGGACACAACTCATTTTTTGACAGAAAACAGAGGTGTTTTCTGCAAAGTGCCTACCTGTAGATTTTGGCCGCTAGCTCGGCCGGCACCTGGGGAAACCTACCAAACCTGTGCCTTTTTGAAAACTAGAGACCTAGGGGAATCCAAGATGGTGTGACTTGTGGAGCTCTGACCAGGTTCTGTTACCCAGAATCCGTTGCAAACCTCAAATTTGACTAAAAAAACACATTTTCCTCACATTTCGGTTACAGAAAGTTCTGGAATCTAAGAGGAGCCAGATATTTCCTTCCACCCAGCGTTCCCCCAAGTCTCGCGATAAAAATGATACCTCACTTGTGTGGGTAGGCCTAGCGCCCGCGACAGGAAATGCCCCAAAACACAACGTGGACACATCCCATTTTTTTACAGAAAACAGAGGTGTTTTTTGCAAAGTGCCTACCTGTAGATTTTGGCCTCTAGCTCAGCCGGCACCCAGGGAATCCTACCAAACCTGTGCATTTTTTAAGACTAGAGACCGAGGGGAATCCAAGATGGGGTGACTTGTGGAGCTCTGACCAGGTTCTGTTACCCAGAATCCTTTGCAAACCTCAAATTTGGCTAAAAAAACACATTTTCCTCACATTTCGGTTACAGAAAGTTCTGGAATCTAAGAGGAGCCAGATATTTCCTTCCACCCAGCGTTCCCCCAAGTCTCGCGATAAAAATGATACCTCACTTGTGTGGGTAGGCCTAGCGCCCGCGACAGGAAATGCCCCAAAACACAACGTGGACACATCCCCTTTTTTGACAGAAAACAGAGGTGTTTTTTGCAAAGTGCCTACCTGTAGATTTTGGCCTCTAGCTCAGCCGGCACCCAGGGAAACCTACCAAACCTGTGAATTTTTGAAGACTAGAGACCGAGGGGAATCCAAGATGGGGTGACTTGTGGAGCTCTGACCAGGTTCTGTTACCAAGAATCCTTTGCAAACCTCAAATTTGGCTAAAAAAACACATTTTCCTCACATTTCGGTGACAGAAAGTTCTGGAATCTAAGAGGAGCCAGATATTTCCTTCCACCCAGCGTTCCCCCAAGTCTCGCGATAAAAATGATACCTCACTTGTGTGGGTAGGCCTAGCGTCCGCGACAGGAAATGCCCCAAAACACAACGTGGACACATCCCATTTTTTGACAGAAAACAGAGGTGTTTTCTGCAAAGTGCCTACCTGTAGATTTTGGCCGCTAGCTCGGCTGGCACCTGGGGAAACCTACCAAACCTGTGCCTTTTTGAAAACTAGAGACCGAGGGGAATCCAAGATGGGGTGACTTGTGGGGCTCTGACCAGGTTCTGTTACCCAGAATCCGTTGCAAACATCAAAATTTGGCTAAAAAAACACATTTCCCTCACATTTCGGTGACAGAAAGTTCTGGAATCTGAGAGGAGCCACAAATTTCCTTCCGCCCAGCGTTCCCCCAAGTCTCCCGATAAAAATGATACCTCACTTGTGTGGGTAGGCCTAGCGCCCGCGACAGGAAATCCCCCAAAACACAACGTGGACACATCCCATTTTTTGACAGAAAAAAGAGGTGTTTTTTGCAAAGTGCCTACCTGTAGATTTTGGCCTCTAGCTCAGCCGGCACCCAGGGAAACCTACCAAACCTGTGCATTTTTGAAGACTAGAGACCAAGGGGAATCCAAGATGGGGTGACTTGTGGAGCTCTGACCAGGTTCTGTTACCAAGAATCCTTTGCAAACCTCAAATTTGGCTAAAAAAACACATTTTCCTCACTTTTCGGTTACAGAAAGTTCTGGAATCTAAGAGGAGCCAGATATTTCCTTCCACCCAGCGTTCCCCCAAGTCTCGCGATAAAAATGATACCTCACTTGTGTGGGTAGGCCTAGCGTCCGCAACAGGAAATGCCCCAAAACACAACGTGGACACAACTCATTTTTTGACAGAAAACAGAGGTGTTTTCTGCAAAGTGCCTACCTGTAGATTTTGGCCGCTAGCTCGGCCGGCACCTGGGGAAACCTACCAAACCTGTGCCTTTTTGAAAACTAGAGACCTAGGGGAATCCAAGATGGTGTGACTTGTGGAGCTCTGACCAGGTTCTGTTACCCAGAATCCGTTGCAAACCTCAAATTTGACTAAAAAAACACATTTTCCTCACATTTCGGTTACAGAAAGTTCTGGAATCTAAGAGGAGCCAGATATTTCCTTCCACCCAGCGTTCCCCCAAGTCTCGCGATAAAAATGATACCTCACTTGTGTGGGTAGGCCTAGCGCCCGCGACAGGAAATGCCCCAAAACACAACGTGGACACATCCCATTTTTTTACAGAAAACAGAGGTGTTTTTTGCAAAGTGCCTACCTGTAGATTTTGGCCTCTAGCTCAGCCGGCACCCAGGGAATCCTACCAAACCTGTGCATTTTTGAAGACTAGAGACCGAGGGGAATCCAAGATGGGGTGACTTGTGGAGCTCTGACCAGGTTCTGTTACCCAGAATCCTTTGCAAACCTCAAATTTGGCTAAAAAAACACATTTTCCTCACATTTCGGTTACAGAAAGTTCTAGAATCTAAGAGGAGCCAGATATTTCCTTCCACCCAGCGTTCCCCCAAGTCTCGCGATAAAAATGATACCTCACTTGTGTGGGTAGGCCTAGCGCCCGCGACAGGAAATGCCCCAAAACACAACGTGGACACATCCCCTTTTTTGACAGAAAACAGAGGTGTTTTTTGCAAAGTGCCTACCTGTAGATTTTGGCCTCTAGCTCAGCCGGCACCCAGGGAAACCTACCAAACCTGTGCATTTTTGAAGACTAGAGACCAAGGGGAATCCAAGATGGGGTGACTTGTGGAGCTCTGACCAGGTTCTGTTACCAAGAATCCTTTGCAAACCTCAAATTTGGCTAAAAAAACACATTTTCCTCACATTTCGGTGACAGAAAGTTCTGGAATCTATGAGGAGCCAGATATTTCCTTCCACCCAGCGTTCCCCCAAGTCTCGCGATAAAAATGATACCTCACTTGTGTGGGTAGGCCTAGCGTCCGCGACAGGAAATGCCCCAAAACACAACGTGGACACAACTCATTTTTTGACAGAAAACAGAGGTGTTTTTTGCAAAGTGCCTACCTGTAGATTTTGGCCGCTAGCTCGGCCGGCACCTGGGGAAACCTACCAAACCTGTGCCTTTTTGAAAACTAGAGACCTAGGGGAATCCAAGATGGGGTGACTTGTGGAGCTCTGACCAGGTTCTGTTACCCAGAATCCGTTGCAAACCTCAATATTTGGCTAAAAAAACACATTTTCCTCACATTTCGGTGACAGAAAGTTCTGGAATCTGAGAGGAGCCACAAATTTCCTTCCGCCCAGCGTTCCCCCAAGTCTCCCGATAAAAATGATACCTCACTTGTGTGGGTAGGCCTAGCGCCCGCGACAGGAAATCCCCCAAAACACAACGTGGACACATCCCATTTTTTGACAGAAAACAGAGGTGTTTTTTGCAAAGTGCCTACCTGTAGATTTTGGCCTCTAGCTCAGCCGGCACCCAGGGAATCCTACCAAACCTGTGCATTTTTGAAGACTAGAGACCGAGGGGAATCCAAGATGGGGTGACTTGTGGAGCTCTGACCAGGTTCTGTTACCCAGAATCCTTTGCAAACCTCAAATTTGGCTAAAAAAACACATTTTCCTCACATTTCGGTTACAGAAAGTTCTGGAATCTAAGAGGAGCCAGATATTTCCTTCCACCCAGCGTTCCCCCAAGTCTCGCGATAAAAATGATACCTCACTTGTGTGGGTAGGCCTAGCGTCCGCGACAGGAAATGCCCCAAAACACAACGTGGACACAACTCATTTTTTGACAGAAAACAGAGGTGTTTTTTGCAAAGTGCCTACCTGTAGATTTTGGCCGCTAGCTCGGCCGGCACCTGGGGAAACCTACCAAACCTGTGCCTTTTTGAAAACTAGAGACCTAGGGGAATCCAAGATGGGGTGACTTGTGGAGCTCTGACCAGGTTCTGTTACCCAGAATCCGTTGCAAACCTCAAAATTTGGCTAAAAAAACACATTTTCCTCACATTTCGGTGACAGAAAGTTCTGGAATCTGAGAGGAGCCACAAATTTCCTTCCGCCCAGCGTTCCCCCAAGTCTCCCGATAAAAATGATACCTCACTTGTGTGGGTAGGCCTAGCGCCCGCGACAGGAAATCCCCCAAAACACAACGTGGACACATCCCATTTTTTGACAGAAAACAGAGGTGTTTTTTGCAAAGTGCCTACCTGTAGATTTTGGCCTCTAGCTCAGCCGGCACCCAGGGAAACCTACTAAACCTGTGCATTTTTGAAGACTAGAGACCGAGGGGAATCCAAGATGGGGTGACTTGTGGAGCTCTGACCAGGTTCTGTTACCCAGAATCCTTTGCAAACCTCAAATTTGGCTAAAAAAACACATTTTCCTCACATTTCGGTGACAGAAAGTGCAGGAATCTAAGAGGAGCCAGATATTTCCTTCCACCCAGCGTTCCGCCAAGTCGCGCGATAAAAATGATACCTCACTTGTGTGGGTAGGCCTAGCGTCCGTGACAGGAAATGCCCCCAAACACAACGTGGACACATCCCATTTTTTGACAGAAAACAGAGGTGTTTTCTGCAAAGTGCCTACCTGTAGATTTTGGCCGCTAGCTCGGCTGGCACCTGGGGAAACCTACCAAACCTGTGCCTTTTTGAAAACTAGAGACCTAGGGGAATCCAAGATGGGGTGACTTGTGGGGCTCTGACCAGGTTCTGTTACCCAGAATCCGTTGCAAACCTCAAAATTTGGCTAAAAAAACACATTTCCCTCACATTTCGGTGACAGAAAGTTCTGGAATCTGAGAGGAGCCACAAATTTCCTTCCGCCCAGCGTTCCCCCAAGTCTCCCGATAAAAATGATACCTCACTTGTGTGGGTAGGCCTAGCGCCCGCGACAGGAAATGCCCCAAAACACAACGTGGACACATCCCCTTTTTTGACAGAAAACAGAGGTGTTTTTTGCAAAGTGCCTACCTGTAGATTTTGGCCTCTAGCTCAGCCGGCACCCAGGGAAACCTACCAAACCTGTGCATTTTTGAAAACTAGAGACCTAGGGAAATCCAAGATGGGGTGACTTGTGGGGCTCTGACCAGGTTCTGTTACCCAGAATCCTTTGCAAACCTCAAAATTTGGCTAAAAAAACCACATTTTCTTCACATTTCGGTGACAGACAGTTCTGGAATCTGAGAGGAGCCACACATTTCCTTCCACCCAGCGTTCCCCCAAGTCTCCTGATAAAAATGATACCTCACTTGTGTGGGTAGGCCTAGTGCCGGCGACAGGAAATCCCCCAAAACACAACGTGGACACATACCATTTTTTGACAGAAAAGAGAGGTGTTTTTTGCAAAGTGCCTACCTGTTGATTTTGCCCTCTAGCTCAGCCGGCACCTAGGGAAACCTACCAAACCTGTGCATTTTTGAAAACTAAAGACCTAGGGGAATCCACGATGGGGTGACTTGTGGGGCTCTGACCAGGTTCTGTTACCCAGAATCCTTTGCAAACCTCAAAATTTGGCTGAAAAAACACATTTTCCTCACATTTCGGTGACAGACAGTTCTGGAATCTGAGAGGAGCCACGAATTTCCTTCTACTCCGCGTTCCCCCAAGTCTCCCGATAAAAATGATACCTCACTTGTGTGGGTAGGCCTAGCGCCAACGACAGGAAATGCCCCGAAACACAACGTGGACACATCCCATTTTTTGACAGAAAACAGGTGTTTTTTGCAAAGTGCCTACCTGTAGATTTTGGCCTCTAGCTCAGCCGGCACCTAGGGAAACCTACCAAACCTGTGTATTTTTGAAAACTAGAGACATAGGGGAATCCAAGATGAGGTGACTTGTGGGGCTCTGACCAGGTTCTGTTACCCAGAATCCTTTGCAAACCTCAAAATTTGGCTGAAAAAACACATTTTCCTCACATTTCGGTGACAGACAGTTCTGGAATCTGAGAGGAGCCACGAATTTCCTTCTACTCAGCGTTCCCCCAAGTCTCCCGATAAAAATGATACCTCACTTGTGTGCATAGGCCTAGCGCCAGCGACAGGAAATGCCCCAAAACACAACGTGGACACATCCCATTTTTTGACAGAAAAAAGAGGTGTTTTTTGCAAAGTGCCTACCTGTAGATTTTGTCCTCTAGCTCAGCCGGCACCTAGATAAACCTACCAAACGTGTGCATTTTTTACAAACTAGAGACCTAGGGGAATTCAAGATGGGGTGACTTGTGGGGCTCTGACCAGGTTCTGTTCCCCAGAATCCTTTGCAAACCTCAAAATTTGGCTAAAGAAAACACATTACCCTCACATTTCGGTGACAGAACGTTGTGGAATCTGAGAGGAGCCACACATTTCCTTCCAACCAGCGTTCCCCCAAGTCTCCTTATAAAAATGATACCTCACTTGTGTGGGTAGGCCTAGCGCCGGCGACAGGAAATCCCCCAAAACACAACGTGGACACATCCCATTTTTTGACAGAAAACAGAGGTGTTTTTTGCAAAGTGCCTACCTGTAAATTTTGGCCTCTAGCTCTGCCGGCACCCAGGGAAACCGACCAAACCTGTGCATTTTCGAAGACTAGAGACCGAGGGGAATCCAAGATGGGGTGACTTGTGGGGCTCTGACCAGGTTCTGTTACCCAGAATCCGTTGCAAACCTCAAAATTTGGCTAAAAAAAACACATTTTCCTCACATTTCGGTGACAGAAAGTTCTGGAATCTGAGAGGAGCCACAAATTTCCTTCCGCCCAGCGTTCCCCCAAGTCTCCCGATAAAAATGATACCTCACTTGTGTGGGTAGGCCTAGCGCCCGCGACAGGAAATCCCCCAAAACACAACGTGGTCACATCCCATTTTTTGACAGAAAATAGAGGTGTTTTTTGCAAAGTGCCTACCTGTAGATTTTGGCCTCTAGCTCAGCCGGCACCCAGGGAAACCTACTAAACCTGTGCATTTTTGAAGACTAGAGACCGAGGGGAATCCAAGATGGGGTGACTTGTGGAGCTCTGACCAGGTTCTGTTACCCAGAATCCTTTGCAAACCTCAAATTTGGCTAAAAAAACACATTTTCCTCACATTTCGGTGACAGAAAGTTCTGGAATCTAAGAGGAGCCAGATATTTCCTTCCATCCAGCGTTCCCCCAAGTCTCGCGATAAAAATGATACCTCACTTGTGTGGGTAGGACTAGTGTCCGCGACAGGAAATGCCCCCAAACACAACGTGGACACATCCCATTTTTTGACAGAAAACAGAGGTGTTTCCTGCAAAGTGCCTACCTGTAGATTTTGGCCGCTAGCTCGGCTGGCACCTGGGGAAACCTACCAAACCTGTGCCTTTTTGAAAACTAGAGACCTAGGGGAATCCAAGATGGGGTGACTTGTGGGGCTCTGGCCAGGTTATGTTACCCAGAATCCGTTGCAAACCTCAAAATTTGGCTAAAAAAACACATTTCCCTCACATTTCGGTGACAGAAAGTTCTGGAATCTGAGAGGAGCCACAAATTTCCTTCCACCCAGCGTTCCCCCAAGTCTCCCGATAAAAATGGTACCTCACTTGTGTGGGTAGGCCTAGTGCCCGCGACAGGAAATGCCCCAAAACACAAAGTGGACACATCACATTTTCTCACAGAAAACAGAGGTGTTTCTTGTAAAGTGCCTACCTGTGGATTTTGGCCTCTAGCTCAGCGCCACCTAGGGAAACCTACCAAACCTGTGCATGTTTTAAAACTAGAGACCTAGGGGAATCCAAGATGGGGTGACTTGTCGGGCTCTCACCAGGTTCTGTTACCCGGAATCCTTTGCAAACCTCAAAATGTGGCTAACAAAACACCTTTTCCTCACATTTCGGTGACAGGAAGTTCTGGAATCTGAAAGGAGACACAAATTTCCTTCCACCCACCGTTCCCCCAAGTCTCCCGATAAAAATGGTACCTCACTTGTGTGGGTAGGCCTAGTGCCCGCGACAGGAAATGCCCCAAAACACAAAGTGGACACATCACATTTTCTCAAAGAAAACAGAGGTGTTTCTTGTAAAGTGCCTACCTGTGGCTCATTGTAACCGACGCAGAGCAATGCAAAACCCTGCCAAGCTTTGCCGCACAGCTCACTGAAACCAACACAGAGTGATGCGCAGAGCCCGGCAAAGCCTCGCCGCGCAGCTTCATCAGTACCGACACTAATGATGCGAAGCTTCACAAAGCAATGCTGCTCAGTCCGCGCACCAATGACATAAGGTACTTCCTTCAGCAGGTCTAACTTGGCCCCTGTGCCTGGCCTGCGCTCCATTGTGGCTGTCCTGATCTTGTGACTTTATTCTGGTCTGGCATGACCAGATAACCACAGCTAGCAATTTGTGCTTTTTAGCACTATTTTTACCTAGACCTTTGAAATTACATATCTCAGGTTCCACTAATTGGATTTTGTTGTTTTGGTCTCAAATAATTTATGAAATTTTACTCTAGTTTTCTACGTTTGTGGGGATTTTTCTGGTGTTGTTCTTTTCCCTTTATTACTGTTTGTGTGCTGCATTAACACTTACACATTGCCTCTAAGTTCAGCCTGACTTTTTTTATGCTAAGCTGCCAGCAGAGCATGGGTTAATTTTGGGTTTGCTAGTGCCTCACCCTGACAAGAATGGTGGTTGCAGCTTGTGTACGGTTTCACCTCCCTCAGCCAATAACCCAACATCCTACAAAGATTGTGTGGTGGAGCATAAATAATCTTACAAAATGACAGCTACTGTCATGGTTCATGTCCATGAACCAATGACTGCATCGGACCCAAGGAAAATATCTCACAGCAACTCATTATTTATTTGGGATAATTTGTTAGTCTTGTGTATCGCAAAGAGGGTCAACGTATCTGAATAAGGTGATTTGAGTAAATAGATTGCTCGACTGCCGACCGCTCCCTCAAAAAGACACATTTTGCAGTTTTCTGAATGGTAGAAGACTCTTCATCTCTTGAGGAAATATGGCAATGAGTTTGAAAGCAGAACAGATCCTTCTTGATTGTGGGTTACTTTTAAGGAGCGTCAATGACTATCTTATTACGTGACAATATGGGCCTCTGGGTCTTCGGTGCAGGCATGGGGAAGAGTGATATATACAAAGTGTTTTTGGATGGCTTTGTCCACCAGTACTAGAATTTTGGTTCCGCATCCATCTTTGGTGTTGAGCCACTAGATGAAGGTCAGAACTGGTTTTGTGCAGTCTCTTATGAACTGAGTGGAGTTCCTTCAATCTGCACATCCTGTTTTGTAGCTAAAGTTTCTCATGTTGTTTGCCCATTTGGGTGTGCAGACAGAACATGATCCCTTGAGCCTGGGTCTATCAGCGTTAATGTTAAAGCACAAACTAGATTGATCTCAGTCAATGGTGCAGTCAATAATACACATGTTGATCTGACAATCGCTTCTTTGCATTACCAAATTGCTCTGGCAAGGGGCAGCATTTTACAATGTATTAACTGTATTACCATGCGTTGCCAAAAATAGGGAATGACTGAAACATCAAACAATGTATGTCATTCTTGCCAGAGGAACTTAGTGATAAAGGAACAAATACCAACAAGTTTAACGCTCTCTGTATTAACCGCTTCTGTGCCTTGGACGAGGTGACCTCGTCCAAGGCTACAGTTCCCGTGTGCCTTGGACGAGGTCACCTCGTCCAAGGCACGGGAACTTGGGGGAGCGCTAGCGCGCCCCCCCTTTGCACCACCCTCCCCCCCCCCAAGGCGGGTATGGAAGGGGAAGACCTTCCCCTTCCACCCCGACCCCCCCAACCCCCCTGTGACGTCAGCGCGAGCGTGCTGATTTGTCACAGGGGCCTCCCACAGCTTCCAGTGCGATTGAAAGGGAAATGCTCAGCATTTCTCTTTCAATCACGTGGGGGAGGCCCGGAGGGGCTTCAAAGGGAAGGAAATGTATTTCCTTCCCTTTGAAGTCTCTCCCAGGGTTTCAAAAGCCGGATTGCTTGCAATCCGGCTTTTGAAACTCCACTAGACACCAGGGATTTTTTTTTTTTGCTGAAAGTGACAAAAGGGAGCGACCCCTTGGGCAAGGGTCGCTCCCATGGGGGGGCATTTTTTTGGGAAGGTCTTTTCTGCCCCTCCTGGGGGCAGATCGGCCTATTATTAGGCCGATCTGCCCCCAGGGGGGGCAGAAACCTCTAGGCACCAGGGATCATTTTTTTTTCTTTCTTTTTGTTATGTTTTTTTTTTTTTTTAGGTGGGGAGCGACCCCTTAGGCATGGGTCGCTCCCCTAGGGGGCAAATTATATTTAGGCCATTTCTGCCTCCCTTGGGGGCAGATTGGCCTATTTTGATGAGGCCAATCTGCCCCCAAGGGGGGCAGAAACCACTAGACACCAGGGAGTTTTTTTCCTTTACGTGAATTTCACGAAAGGGGAGCGACCCCTTAGGCAAGGGTCGCTCCCTGGGGGGGGGGGGGAATTATTTTAGGGCATTTCTGCCCCCCACTGGGGGCAGATCGGCCTAATTTTAGGCCGATCTGCCCCCAGGGGGGGCAGAAACCTCTAGGGGGGAGGGCAATTTTTTTGTGGTTTTTTTTTTGTTTCTTTTTTTTTTTAGAGATGGGGAGCGACCCATTAGGCAAGGGTCTCTCCCCTGGGGGGCAAATTGTATTTAGACCATTTCTGCCCCCCTTGGGGGCAAATTGGCCAATTTTAGGACAATCTGCCCCCACCGGGGATTTTTTTTTGGTGCCAATGTCACGCAGGGGGAGCGACCCCGTAGGCAAGGGTCGCTCCCGGGGGGGGTGGGGGTTGGGGGGGGAATTTATTTTAGGCCATTTCTGCCCCCCCTGGGGTCAGATCGGCCTATTATTAGGCCGATCTGCCCCCAGGGGGGCCAGAAACCTCTAGGCGCCAGGGCAAATTTTTTGGGGTGTTTTTTTTTTGGTTTGTTTTTTTAGAGATGGGGAGTGACCCATTAGGCAAGGGTCGCTCCCCTGGGGGGCAAATTGTATTTAGACCATTTCTGCCCCCCTTGGGGGCAGATTGGCCGATTTTAGGTCAATCTGCCCTCAAGGGGGCAGAAACCACTAGGCACCAGGGATTTTTTTTTTGGCGCCAATGTCACACAGGAGGAGCGACCCCGTAGGCAAGGGTCGCTCCGGGGGGGATGGGGGGGCAAATTTATTTTAGGCCATTTATGCCCCCCCCTGGGGGCAGATCGCCTATTATTAGGCCGATCTGCCCCCAGGGGGGTCAGACACCTCTAGGCGCCCGGGCAAATTTTTTTTGGTGTATTTTTTTTTGTTTGTTTGTTTTTTTAGAGATGGGGAGCGACCCATCAGGCAAGGGTCGCTGCCCTGGGGGGCAAATTGTATTTAGACCATTTCTGCCCCCCTTGGGGGCAGATTGGCCGATTTTAGGTCAATCTGCTCCCAAGGGGGCAGAAACCACTAGGCACCAGGGATTTGTTTTTTGGCGCCAATGTCACGCAGGGGGAGCGACCCCATAGGCAAGGGTCGCTCCAGGGAGGGATGGGGGGGCAAATTTGGCGCCAGGGCAAATTTTTTTTGTGTGTTTTTTTTTGTTTGTTTTTTTAGAGATGGGGAGCGACCCATTAGGCAAGGGTTGCTCCCCTGGGGGGCAAATTCTATTTAGACCATTTCTGCCCCCCTTGGGGGCAGATTGGCCGATTTTAGGTCAATCTGCCCCCAAGGGGGGCAGAAACCACTAGACACCAGGGAGTTTTTTTTCTTTACGTGAATTTCACGCAAGGGGAGCACTGTCGTGATAAATGAGTGCCGCTAAACAAAGTCAAAACACACAATATTATAAAATTTATTTTAGGCCATTTCTGCCCCCCCTGGGGGCAGATCGGCCTATTATTAGGCCGATCTGCCCCCTGGGGGGCAGAAACCTCTAGGCACCAGGGCACATTTTTTTTTGTGTTTTTTTTTTGTTTGTTTGTTTTTTTAGAGATGGGGAGCGACCCATTAGGCAAGGGTCGCTCCCCTGGGGGGCAAATTGTATTTAGACCATGTGTGCCTCCCTTGGGGGCATATTGGCCGATTTTAGGTCAATCTGCCCCCAAGGGGGCAGAAACCACTAGGCACCGGGGATTTTTTTTTTGGCTCCAATGTCACGCAGGGGGAGCGACCCTGTAGGCAAGGGTCGCTCCCGGGCAGGGGGGTTTGAGGGGGGGTCAAATTTATTTTAGGGCATTTCTGCCCCCCCCCCGGGCCGGCTGAGCTAGAGGCCAAAATCCACAGGTAGGCACTTTGCAAAAAACACCTCTATTTTCTGTGAAAAAATATGTTGTGTCCACGTTGTGTTTTGGGCCATTTCCTTTTGTGGGCGCTAGGCCTACCCACAGAAGTGAGGTACCATTTTTATCGAGGGACTTAGGGGAACGCTGGGTGGAAGGAAATTTGTGGCTCCTCTCAGATTCCAGAACTTTCTGTCACCGAAATGAGAGGAAAAAGTGTTTTTTTTGACAATTTTTGATGTTTGCAAAGGATTCTGGGTAACATAACCTGGTCAGAGCCCCGCAAGTCACCCCATCTTGGATTCCCCTGGGTTTCTAGTTTTCAAAAATGTGCTGGTTTGCTAGGTTTCCCCAGGTGCCGGCTGAGCTACAGGCCAAAATTCACAGGTAGACACTGTTTTCTATGAAAAAATGTGATGTGTCCACGTTGCGTTTTGGGGCATTTCCTGTCGCGGGCGCTAGGCCTACCCACACAAGTGAGGTATCATTTTTATTGGGAGACTTGGGGGGACGCTGGGTGGAAGGAAATTTGTGGCTCCTCTCTGATTCCAGAACTTTCTGTCACCATAATGTGAGGATAATGTGTTTTTTCAGCTATATTTTGAGGTTTGCAAAGGATTCTGGGTAACAAAACCTGGTCAGAGCCCCACAAGTCACCCCATCTTGGATTCCCCTAGGTCTCTAGTTTTCAGAAATGCACAGGTTTGGTAGGTTTCCCTAAGTGCCGGCTGAGCTACAGGCCAAAATCCACAGGTAGGCACTGTTTTCTATGAAAAAATGTGATGTGTCCACGTTGCGTTTTGGGGCATTTCCTATTGCGGGCGCTAGGCCTACCCACACAAGTGAGGTATCATTTTTATTGGGAGACTTGGGGGAACGCTGGGTGGAAGGAAATTTGTGGCTCCTCTCTGATTCCAGCACTTTCTGTCACCAAAATGTGAGGAAAATGTGTTTTTTTAGCCACATTTTGAGGTTTGCAAAGGATTCTGGGTAACAAAACCTGGTCAGAGCCCCACAAGTCACCCCATCTTGGATTCCCCTAGGCCTCTAGTTTTCAGAAATGCACAGGTTTGCTAGGTTTCCCTAGGTGCCGGCTGAGCTAGAGGCCAAAATCTACAGGTAGGCACTTTGCAAAAAACACCTCTGTTTTCTTTCAAAAAATGGGATGTGTCCACGTTGCATTTTGGGGCATTTCCTGTCGCGGGCGCTAAGCCTACCCACACAAGTGAGGTATCATTTTTATCGGGAGACTTGGGGGAACGCTGGGTGAAGGAAATTTGTGCCTCCTCTCAGATTCCAGAACTTTCTGTCATAGAAATGTGAGGAACATGTGTTTTTTTAGCCAAATTTTGAGGTTTGCAAAGGATTCTGGGTAACAGAACCTGGTCAGAGCCCCACAAGTCACCCCATCCTGGATTTCCCTAGGTCTCTAGTTTTCATAAATGCACAGGTTTGGTAGGTTTCCCTAGGTGCCGGCTGAGCTAGAGGCCAAAATCTACAGGTAGGCACTTTGCAAAAAACACCTCTGTTTTCTGTCAAAAAATGGGATGTGTCCAGGTTGTGTTTTGGGGTGTTTCCTGTCGCGGGCGCTAGGCCTACCCACACAAGTGAGGTATCATTTTTATCGGGAGACTTGGGGGAACATAGATTAGCAAAATAAGTGTTATTGCCCCTTGTCTTTCTCTACATTTTATCCTTCCAAATATAGGAGTGTGTGTAAAAAAGACATCTATTTGAGAAATGACCTGTAATTCACATGATAGTATGGTCACCCCGGAATTCAGAGATGTGCAAATAACCACTGCTCCTAAACACCTTATCTTGTGCCCTTTTTGGAAATACAAAGGTTTTCTTTATAGCTATTTTTCACTCTTTATATTTCAGAAAATGAATTGCTGTATACCCGGTATGGAATGAAAACGCACTGCAGGGTGCAGCTCATTTATTGGCTCTGGGTACCTAGGGATCTTGATGAACCTACAAGCCCTATATATCCCCGCAACCAGAGGAGTCCAGCAGACATAACGGTATATTGCTTTCGAGAATCTGACATCGCAGGAAAACGTTACAGAGTAAAACGTAGAGAAAAATTGATGTTTTTTTCACCTCAATTTCAATATTTTTCTTTTTCAGTTGTTATTTTCAGTAGGAAACCCTTGTAGGATCTACACAAATGACCCCTTGCTGAATTCAGAATTTTGTCTACTTTTCGGAAATGTTTAGGTTTCTGGGATTCAGCATTGGTTTCATGCCCATTTCTGTCACTGACTGGAAGGAGGTTGAAAGCACAAAAAATTGTAAAAATGGGGTATGTCCCAGTAAAATGCCAAATTTGTGTTGAAAAATTGGGTTTTGTGATTCAAGTCTGCCTGTTCCTGAAAGCTGGGAAGCTTGTGAGTTTAGCACCGCAAACCCTTTGTTGATGCCATTTTCAGGGGAAAAACCACAAGCCTTCTTCTGCAGCCACTTTTTCCTATTTTTTTGAGAAAAAAAAAGAAATTTTCACTGTATTTTGGCTAATTTATTGGCCTCCTTCAGGGGAACCCACAAAGTCTGGGTACCTCTAGAATCCCTAGGATGTTGGAAAAAAAGGACGCAAATTTGGCTAAGCTAGCTTATGTGGACAAAAAGTTATGAGGGCCTAAGCGCGAACTGCCCCAAATAGGCAAAAAAGGCCTGGCACAGGAGGGGGAAAAGGCCTGGCAGCGAAGGGGTTAATGGCTGTACGCTAGGAAACATGGGTCAATGTGGATACGTGATTCAGGGGCGTGGGCCAGAGATGGAGATTAGTTTTGACACAGTGCTTTCAATTACCTGAAGTTTCCTGAGAAGAGTATGAAGGGAAAGAGTCTTCCCTCTGGCTTGTAAAGAGATTTTGAAGCTTTGCACATAATCTGTACTCATGTGGATACTGGTTACTCCCAAGTGGTGTAATGATCATACAGCAGATCCCTGGTACATTCTCTTCAGATGAGCAAGAAATACCTGTCTAAAGGAGCATATAGTCGCTCTCATCTGAACAAAGCTTTTGCAAAATACAGTACGGAGATCACAAAGTTCCAGTCCCGAGCCCTTCTCACTGTATGGCTTTAATGAGCTTTCCTTTTCAGGTTGGTTGGAGGTGGACAGCGCCTGCCCAGGTGTCTCTAACATGACCATGTAGTGTTTTCCTAAAGTATTCACGTGTGTGTTTGCTACCTTGACTCTATTTCATCCTTGCTCCGAGAGAACAATTCGGCTACCAAGACCATAAAGGATAGCAATTTGGTGACAAATCTGTTCTTATCTGGGTCGGGATCCATTTAAGTAATCGCCATCCAATCTGATAGCTCAGTGGGCTACAGCGCATGATGGAAAGTGTACGTGAAAACAGAATGTGTACAACTCAGATCCGAGGCGGTCCACAAAGCTACTCATCTGGGGCAGTGTAATTGCCTAAATGTTACATACTGGCAATCATCTCTATGGCCAGTGCACAATATGCTAAGTAACTTTACTCCTCTTTCAAACCTTTGAAGGTAACATTTAAATCTATGTATCGGGGACGCAGGTGTGAGCATTTGTTTATGGAGGCCAACAAGCCGACGCAACTGCCTTCCTCAAGAAAAATGGTACAATTTTGTACTGGCCTGCCTGTCTCATAATCCCACGAAATCACTCTCCATTGCAGTGGCACCACGCGCTCGGCACGCAGTTTTAAATTGTGGACCGCTCCACCTTTCGCTCTACGGAGGGTGACATCATCTTATAGCCGTGGTGACGCAGGTGCTATATTTAAGCAGCCACTAGGCCAGTTGGGTTGGGTCACGTGCGCCAGGGAGGAGGGGTAGTTGTGAATGTCACTAGAATTGAACAGTGCATCAAAGAAAGAAGGCAAGAAAGGAAGACGAGCTGCAACCTGCCGTAAGCATTCAGGGAAATGCCCAGGACACGGGGGCTGCACCAGGGAGGAGCCATACCGGGGACAGGCGCGGCCGCCTGCAGCCGGGACCTGGAATAGGGAGGGAGCTGTCGCGCCGTGAGAGGGGTGCAGAGCCGGGCATTGGGCGATCACCTACGGACACAACCAATAAGCATCTGCCGCGCCAAGAGAAGGGAGCAAGAACTAGGCGTTCCGACGAGCCTGACCTGGGACTGCTGCCCGGTACTTGGGGTGGTGTCTGGGCCAAGGGAGCGCGCGCAGAAGGAGGAGGCGGTCCCAGCCCGGTACTGCAGTGGCCGCCAGAGAGGGAGAAAGACCGATGCCCGGCGGGATCTGTGAGAGGGCGCCGGCAGGTGATGAGGAGGGCGGGATCCCAAGAGCCAGCTAGAAGGGAAATATGGGATTTATGAAATGGTACCCGGTTGCGCCGGTGCAGAGCCTTGTGTAGAAAGTAACCGGCACGTGTAGCTCTCTACTGGCAGTTGTGGACTTCCAGGCACTCTACGTGAGGATGTGAACACCGCTGTTCTCCAATTCTCCTTTCACACCCTTGAGCGGTGAAAGCCAAGATGCCAGCACTAGTCACTTCTGGAACAATGGCTACGAAAATCTAAATTAAACGGCTCCTATCTATCGGTGGTTGCTAATATTCCCATCAGATCCGAGCGCTTGAACGTGGGCACTCCACGCCCCATTCTCCATAATGCATTTTTGATTTTTGCCCCCCTAGTTCTCTCCATTTAGTCAAAACAGTAATCTGATCCTACCACCCTTTCGCTTTGTCCCCATCCCCTCCATGTAGGCAGAGAGGTAATCTGACCCTACCATTACAAAGCTGGAAGATTGTCAGCAAGTGGGACATCTGCCGCCCTTCTCCTGATCTCCTCCTTTTAACATAAATTATTATTTTATGCATTCACATATTTCCTACGGCGTCCTGTGCCCGACTGGGTGTCCCCGCTTGTTGAGAATCACAAGGTGAATGCGGAGTAGCTGGGTTGTCGCAACCGGTTCTACAAGCTAGTGAGGTAAGATGCTCTGTCTGTACCACTTCTACGAAACCAAAGGACCTTAGGTTGTCCTTGAATTGCCACATTCCCTCCTGCATTTAACTACGTATAAAATCATTTGATTTCTTTCTGAGCACGTGCCGCACAGTTGGCACCCTGGGGTCACGTTGTGTTATTTGCCTCCACCACCGACTCGTACTGTACACAGAAGTGTCATCAGCATGCGCCTCACGAGCTATTGTTGCAATGACACAGGATTGAAATAGCCCAAGGGGTGCCCTCCCTCTCTTCCCTGCCCTTCCCCCTCGATACGCGTACAGATTACTGATCTGCTGCCATTGACAAAAAAAGGGAGAGCTGCAGTCTGGCAGTGCAGCTCCACTTTTTAATTCTTAGAAAAACAAAGGTCACTTTATGCACACCTCCGACCCCATTCGTTAGGCTTGCAGCAGCTGATGGTGGGGCGTTTCGTGTCACTGCCCTTTCCCAAAAATTGATTGAACCCCAGTTCAGATTTGTGATTTTCATGTTCTTGTACTGCTGCTTCCTTCTTCCAGTTGGAAGCAAACTAGCGCACAACCAAAGCAAGGTCTGCAGGGACAAGAAGGAACGGAGAAGCACACTTGCAGGGCCATTTGCAAAGCACTGGACTGAAATATTAATAATCTGCTGCAAAACAAAAAGGTTTCTTCAGCCAATTACCCCTGCTCCGCCCACCGGTAGTCGGGTCCTCCTAGCCAAATAGCATGTGATGCCATGGTTTCTCGCCTACCCCTCTGGAGATTTTTTTTTATCATCGAACAGAATGGAACTCAAATTTGTGATTTTACGATGGAATGAGAATTGCTTTTGTATGATACAATAAAACTAGAGGTGATAACATTGCCGAATGTTTTGCGTAGTGGCACTTTTTAAAAGAGGGGACAAGCACCTTGACATTCTTTAGAACCACGCCGCCTCGTCATCGAATCCAACATTGTTCTGTGGATGCGTGGCAGACAGACAATTGATATCTGCTCACGTGTTTATGTTGCATGTGTTTGGTGCCCTTTCAAAGACGCCTTCCGCAGGGTTTTCAGCAGTGTATGAGGACTGAGGCCTGCTTTGGTGAAGTATCCAAAGAGGGGCTCTGATTCCTGTCGTTTTTGACCCATATCCAGTGTGTGCTGCTTATGGCCAAATGATAAATTTGTTGGTTTCGTCATTTTTCCCTTGTTAATCTTGTGGGTCAATCCACATTATGGCACAACCCTGCTAAGTTGCTACAGCCTTCTGTTTTGAATACCCAGTACCAAGGTGTGGTGGCACGGCTTTAAGTTGGAGGAGGAGGGGAATCAGAAGGCGAGGCTTGCCGCCTTGCAGACGGCATTAGTCCCTCCAGGAAACATTTTGTGGCCAGTGCCTTCAGGAACAGCCATGGAGACCAAACTGCCACCAGCGGGCACACCAACCAGCCCTTCCTCACCTGGGCTTTCGCCTGTCCCCCCTGCTGACAAGGTGGATGGTTTCTCCCGGAGGTCACTGCGTCGGAATCGCCAGAGAAGGTCTCACAGCTCATCCCAATTTCGCTACCAGAGCAACCAACAGGAACTCACCCCATTACCCCTTCTTAAAGGTAAGGCATATGCACAGGTGATATGGGGACTGCAAATGTATTATGTAAATCCATTGTATGCCAGCTTTGTATAACAGCCTCATAATATTTACATAGCACTAGAGTCTCTGGATCAAATAAACTCTATAGAATAAAGGTGGCTGATAAACTCCTTCTGAAATAAGACTGTTTTCCTGGTTTTCCTGAATAGGAGCATTTGTTCTTGTTTTCGTAGGTTCAGGCTCTTGGTCATGGTTGCAAAAACTGAGAGCCTGCTCTTATTTGCTGAATTGTTAGGATGACTAGCAGTAACTTGCAAATTAAATGAATATTTCTGACCTGAAACAATATTGAATTGTCTGTTCATGTGAGTATCTTACCCTTTATTCCTGCCATCGCAGTGAATGGATCTTTAGGTTGGTGAGATGTGACTACTGTGAGGGACATTGACTAATGCCATAACTGCAGAATTCTCAATAACCTGTAACATCAAGAGGTGAAGCTTAGTGGACCCAACAAATAATGATTTTCAAAAGTACTTTTTGCCCCTGTGATGGCGTGGCTAGCTTTCTTCTACTTGGTTCATCAAGAAAAAGGCATTCCTTTCTAAGTGACATTAGATCATAATTAGTATAGGTTACTACAACATTGTTTTGGCTACACATAGCTATTCTCTTGTTAAACGGGACTCCCAAGGTTTTTACTTTATCTTTGTGGGCATGTCTGCATCCCCTATTCAAAAGGATTTGGGCACATCGTTTCCCTCTTTTCATGTGTTTTTCTATGCTGCCCAGCTGTAGGTCAGTTTTAAACTAGTTTAGGCTCAGGTAATTCTTTCACTCTAGTATTTCTTTCAGCTGTCTCCTTAATGACACACCAGGCTAGACTTTGATTCCTAGACAGACAGAAGATTATTTGTATACTGTCTGCCTATTCATGGAAGGAAAACTTCGATGCACTCAGTAGATCATGAAGCAGCAGGACGTAGAGTGAGGGTAAACAGGAACCCTGTGATACTTCGTAGAGCAGTTGGCTGGAGGGTTATGGTACTTCACTGACCTAATCAGACGGTTGCAGTTAAAAAAAATAATGAAACCCATCTACTTGTAGACCGCAGCACCCAGGCCACTATTATCAATCTACACAACAGAATGGGGTGATCAAGGGTGTCAAAAACCACCAACAGGCCCAGCACAATCACAGCCTAAACTCGTCAGGTACAGGTGATGTGGCATGTGGGAGGGCTCGTCTACATTCTCCAACTTACGGTTCATCATAGCCAAAAGTCATCAAGGTGTCGTAGTGATATAGAACTTTACAGATGCATATCACCATGGTCAGGCTAATATATAACTTTTCAGTTCCTGATCATGAGGAATTCACTGATGTAGAAGTTCTCTGTTCCTTTGGTGGGTTTGTATCAAAAGCGAATGCAAGCCAAGCCCACATGGCCCTTAATTATCCACAGGCTACTTCCCAGGTGGATTTGCAACTGCATTTGTACAACAGTACCTGGCAAGATATAAGCTGGTTCGAAAGATTGAGTGACTACTGCAGACATCTGTATGTATCCTCTGCATTGCCAGTTTTACTTCTGACTTGGCTGACAACCTATTCTTCCAAAATTGATACACCACATTTGAACGAGCTGGTTAATAATACACCATATCATAAAAAATCGAGGAGACAAATGTGTGCAACATGCTGCTCTAAAAGTTACTATAGGGTGCCAAAAAAGTATGACTTTGTAGGCATGTTAGCCAAAAGTATGTTAGCCTCTGCCAAAGGAAGTGATAACTGGATACCTAAGTTAGTAACAAGTTGCCTGGGTGCGTGAGATGTCAACTCAAGGGTGGTGCTTTACTCTGTCGCTCCTTTTTTGTATCTCTTTCAGAAAGGGCTTGTATAGGTCTTGGAGAGGTAGGACTGGGAACAAAATGGAGTCCTGGAAATTGTTTTAGTACAAGCCCCACAAAGTACCAAGGGTGTACAACCACAGAGCACAGACATTTCAAAGTTTTACAGTTCTGCATAATCCAAGTTAAAACATCAGTCCAAATAAAACCCGATCCCCTCCCCGATTATTTTGGAAGGGGTTCCCTGAAGAACTAAAAAAAAATTAAAAAAAATGGCATACAAACATTTAATGCAGATCTGATTAGAAAATCATGAAATATGACTTGGAGGGGGGTGGTAGGGAAGCAAAGTTTCTTGGGAGATGTGTTTTCTCCAAGCAGCAAGTCTTCGATATGTCTATAATAAAGTAATGTGCTGCTCCTACAGGGTTGCTTTCGGGCTCTGGGGGTCGAAGGTCTCCTAACCCATTAAGGGTCGAATGCAGCCTACAGCCTGTTCCTCAAAATTGGCGTACTCTTTGTGTTCTTCGTGCCTAGACTATCCCTGTGCCTATAAAATATGGATTTGAATGGCTTCTTTCCCCGCCTTCATCCTCTGCAAAATCCCTGCATCTCTCGAGTACCCTGAAAAAGGGCATCAACGGCCAGTTCCGTCTGTCACTGCTGTGCAAAATTATGATTTTTCCGTCCATTAGGTTTTATCCACAATCCAGCCTTTTGTCTCATCATACACAACTGAAGGTAATGTTCTTCTCACTTATTTCCCAATCTACAATTACTCCAATTGAAAGTGTTTTTCAGGGAGATGTTCGATGAATCACCAACCAAAGAATGCTTAGGCTCATTTCTCCTACTTTTAAAGTTCAGCATGAAATACCTGTCCCTGCCAGATTCCACTTTAAAGATTTTTTAATAACTTCACATGGGGAAAAACTGGCTGCCAGGCTTCTAGACTTAGGACATCTGGGGGTGCTACTGAGAGCTTATCCCTCCAAATAGCTAACAGTGAACGGACAAGCCACCATGTTTTTTGGCATCTGTTCTGAGATTTTGTAATACCATCCTTCTTCACATTAGACCTACTGTCACTGGTGAGCCCCGGAAAGATCGGAAACCACCTTTTTGCAATCTTTTTAACGTTGTAGGTGGCATCTTTCCTCCTTCCAATTTCCTCTGATACTATGCATTTCTTCTGCACTGTTGCTCTTATTGCTTAACGTCTTGTTGTAAACATACCTGCTTGTCTCGCATATTGTATTGCAAGAGTGCTCAGCTGAACCTCTGTGGGGCAAATAAATAAAGCCTCCACTCTTATGCACGAACCTTTAAACTATGGCAAATTTTGCTTGGAATTGATTCATCAATACAAGAGAGCATATCTGCATCTTTTCTTAGACTTCATAGTTTATGCTTTCTGTCAGAGTGTGGAAGTGAACACTAGGTCAACAACCTAAAAGATACCCTCTCTTGCAGTGAGTCCCGCATCCAATCCCACTCACTAGGTTTACTCTGGCCCACTTAGGTCTGAAGAGGTGAATGATCTTATGCCATAAAACCAAACACTAATTGCTATGATGAAGTAGCAAAGACCCGTAAACACCCCAACAATTAATATTTTGTAAATATCTAGTAAGCACACGAACATGCAAAGCACTGTTTTGTCTACCTGTGTTTCAATAAACTTCTACACTTGCCACCTCCACTTTCAACCAACACAATAGCTATATGATAAATTATTTTTTTCTTTATAAGTGACATTTGTTGATGTATAAATACGAGTTGTCTGTGAGCTTGTACCAAATGCATCACTGCTGCCCATGGCACCATCTTCTGTTTCAGATACTCTTCTCTGTTATCTAAGAACCATGACTGTAAGAAGGTCTTATTTGTCTGACAGTAACTCTCCTCTCCCCCGACTCCACACTAAAGTAATCCTCAGTCTGACTCCTACAAATTAAAGCCGAGTTTCAAAAGGTCAATTTTCACAATGTTTATGAATGAGCTCCTGCACGAATACGAGATACTCGCTCATGTTTCCGTGCCTGCATGAATGCTAGGTCGGAGCTTCTTAACTCGGGCCACTAGGCTCTGGCAAAACTGTAATTGAAGTACCGACCGACCTGTTCTGGCAGTACTGTTAGAAAAGTAATCTGCTAGATACAGCCTTCCTTTGGAGCGTTTGGCTAAGCTGATGCGAACCCTTGCAACTCACCCATCTCAGTGTCTCATTTATTTCATAGTGTACACTTGCAAGCAGGTGCCTGTTTACCCTTCAGCCGTATCATTGGTTGTCATATGTCAGTTCTCTCTTTAAAATATACCTCAGCACTCGGCCTGATGCCAACGGGCAAGCCAATTTTCCATCTTCTAGTACGTGTGGATAGATGAGTAAAACAAAATGTCTTCTTCCATTCATGGGGCTCTAAGCCATGAAGACTGGGAGGCCTACTTCTTTCAGATTTGGGGAACCCCTTAGGGTCTCAGATAAAGTCAAAACGTAGGGGAAATAATTGAGTTCAAATATGTCTAAGGCCCCTCTTAAATTTGAGTAAAAACGTATTTTTTTTAAGTGGCTACATTAGGAAAGTTCATTTGTTAGTGTTCAGGAGTAATGAGCTCAGCTAATAAAGCAGGGCTTGAATACAGCAATGCTCAATAGACAGACTCGCTTAGCTTTTCTATTAAGTGCATTCCAAAGGCTCAGAGTGCAACTGTTTGACTGATGGAGAGGTGGCCTCATTGGTCTATTGAAGGCCTACCTGCACTAGCCAATAGTAACGTACTCCGAAATATAGCTGCTGAAGTTTGTGAGTCAAAAACTCAACATTGTATATTTACCTTCTTTAACATAAAGTAATAGGCTTCTGATTTGCGAATTGAGCTTCAAATTTCCTCTATGATGAGAGGCCTTCTTACCTAGACTTCCTTATATGCTTCCTAAAAATGTAAACATGCTTCATTCTTAAACGACATAGTTCGCAGTTGCCCTTTTAATTTCCAGAAGACTTACGAAAATGTCTAGAAAAAGTGCCATTGTGATCGTGCCTGGAAACACTCACGAGATGTACGGTGTAATATAACCAAAATAATAAGGCCCGTATTTATACTTTTTTTAGCGCCGCATTTGCGTCGTTTTTTGACGCAAAAACGGCGCAAACTTGCAAAATACCATTGTATTTTGTAGGTTTGCGCCGTTAGCCGTCAAAAAGCGGCGCAAATGCGGCGCTAAAAAAAGTATAAATACGGGCCTAAGTGACTTGGTAACTGATGAAAACGGACGTAATGAATCTGCAAAGGACATGCACAGAACAAATAAACGACACACAATTACCCACACTCTCAGATCAGGTAGATAGGCTTCTGTCACAAACGTCATGCAAACAACCCGAAACGGTACATCAGCGGCTGCAGCAATGCAAACTTTAGTCACGGACACCGAAGCTGTAGTATGGGAGGCAACAATGCAAGCTTGTTTTCTACAAGAACGAGTAGAGAACACGTGAACCAGTAGTGCAATGTGTCTTAAAACACACAATATGTACAGTATATGTATCAGCAGTGCCTGCTTCCATCCTGCACTTTGGAGGCACAGGTTGAGAAGAACTGCGAGTTTCCCCATCAGACCCAAAAGCAATTGTAGAGCAGGCTCTAGCACAGGGGCCTTCAAACTGGGGGGCGCCCCCCAGGGGGGTCTCAAGTGACCCCGGGGGAGGGGGGGCGCCAAGCTCTGGTCAAAACAGTCATTACACAAATACGATTTTTTTTTTTTTTTAATCAAAAACATGTTATTGCATTTTTAAAAAGGTAACAGTACTTAACTGCAATGTTTAAATACATCTAGACATATTTAAACATTGCCATCTTTATAAAAATAATCGTGACAAAATTCTGAAGGGGGCCCCAATGATTTGTATTTTTCAATTGGCGGCATTCAAAAGTTTGGAGACCACTGCAGTCTAGTAGGTCAAGTGTTGCTCACTCAAAACACCAGGTACACCACAGGCAGCAACAGTGCAAGCACAAAATATCTGCAGTAGAGTGGCTCATTGTATTATGTCCTCGCACACAACTCATATAACTTGCGGAGATTACTGTATGCTTACTATATGCATAGCATGTACAGACCGCACAGCTGCAGGACAACTTTTACTCCAACTTACACCAGCTACTCCCTTGGCAAGAGCTGACTTGCACACAGCTATAGAACAGAAAGCACATGCCACACCTATGCAGTGTTTGTCAGATACACCTCACTTAGAGCACAGGAAGCCGCAGCAGCACCATATATTTCTCTCATTCATTTAGAACAAAACCAACATCCCCTGAGAAAGCTTACCTCGCTCACATATAATATGTGCTGAACGGAGAGAATTAGAGCAAATTTCACTCATTCTCACTTTAAGAATAGCAAGGGGGGCGGTTATGTAGACCACTTTGAGACACACTGTATCAAAGCCTATAGCTATAGTAGATTTAGACTACAATTGATAGAGTAGAATGGAATGGCTACCAGCAGTGATATACAAACTCCTCACATCCACAGAACAGTGGTAGCATGCTCAGTTGTTGCGCACACACAGCAGGTACAGCAGGGGCAGCAGAAGCACCTGCTTCCATCATGCATTCAGCAAATAGCCGTTTAGAGCCAACAGGAGGTCAGATGTAGCCCCTGGTGGTTCTTGTTCTTTGTTAACTCAATCTTAAACAGAGGTGGGTGTGCTTAATATTTCTCACTAGGGCAGAACTAAAGGAATGTGTGAACTAGAGGGGCCGCACCCAAACACGTACTTCAGTATGAACATGTTTACTGCACGATTCAGTTTTCCTTACCGCTTGACATAGGTCTGTATTCTTTTGAGGACACAGAGAAGCACGATAATTGTTGTTGCTTCCAAAATCTGTAGTGTACCAACACTTTCAGAGTATAAAGGCCATAATATCTGGAGAAAAGTTCAGAGTTAAGTACTCACATCACAGGATCATTTGCTTCAATAGCCATTCCACGTCCTTCAATGCAAATCGCGTCTTCCAAAGACCTTCAAAATCTTTAGCAATGGCTCAACCACACCCATGACATCTCTCCATCACATCGCTTCATGGGGTGTAAACCTTGCATCATTCTAATGCACAGTCTTCTTCTGTGTAACCATTGTGTATTTCTGTTATAACCAACTGTGGGATTAATGGTTAAATCAGTGTTCTTAGTAGGATCCAGTCTTTCTGTCGACATAGCTAGGGAAAATGTAATTCCATGTAAGGTTAAGAGGCTAGTCTAGTCTTTTGCTTATTCAGGGCGTCCTTACCACCAAAAAGCCTATCTGATCAGTATCTAACCCTTCCACCTCTCGTACTTATCACCAACCTCTTGTGTGGGACATACCTGGTGTCTTTGCACTGGCCTGTGGTCTTAACACTGGAATGTCCTAATGGCCAAGGTCCGTCTTTGGTGAGAGGCTACTAGTAGGTTAACATTAGTGAGGACCTCCAGACAAACCCTACCATTTCTGAATAACAACATAATTGTACATATGAGTGCCTCACTCTATTTGCCCAGAACCATGCACCTTGAATACATTGTCATAGGGACATTCGTACAGCAGGATATGTGCAGACTTGTGTCTTTATTGTTACAAAATGAAATGAGGGGCTTATACGTTGTGGCTCAGCACAGGCTGGCTCTTGTTTATTCAAGAGCAATAATAACTGCAATCCAGAAATCTGGGTCTCATATAATATTTACATGGACATTCATCACCACACTTATGGCTATCCCTCTTGGTGATGTATGTTCTTGGATAAGGTTCTTGATTGAATCTTATTCTTTCTCTCTTGAAGACTGTGGTACATCTAACCTGCCAAGCAGATGTCAGAGCACTCTGTTACCTACCAGACCTTACCTAGGTGAATTTTCACCTATGCTTGGGCTCTGGTAATAAATCAGGTTGAGTAAGAGTTATGTTAGCATGAAAGACTAACCCGTGTGTGCTCTATACGGCTGAGCAAGTCACACCAGTGTCCTCTTTCATATACTTCAGTTGATTGTGTGGTTGCGACTCACCATGCATCCACCATTGTCTGCCTTGCTAGGAGTCCGATGGATCCAGGTTCATGGTGGCTTTTTTTTCCTCTATTCTTTAAAGTATAGTACAGCACATAATCCTCTGGTGATAAGATATGTGTAAATCCATACCTTTTTGAGGACTAGGACTTAGCTTCCATTTATAGAAACCTGACCTCCAAAACAATAACAGCACCATACATATCTTTTCTGATAACTAATTCAGTGATAGGTTTGCATTCTTGGGACACTCAATAGAGAAGTCAACAGTCTTGAAGCTGCAAATTAGAATTTGTAGTTCCAAGGATCTGGTCAGTCCAATTCCCTGAAGAAGTTGATTTATGGATGGATGTTAACCCACTGAGGCTCCATTTACCATGCCGTGCCCTGCCTAAAGGTAAATCTAAGAAAATTCACTAATCTGTATGCCTTATCTGAGACTGCCTCATGGAAAAGCACTTTGTGGACATGGTCTACACCAGTTGGGAAATGATGCCCAGTCTTGTTCCAAGCACCTGCTAAGCAAACTTTGCCAGGCTACTCTGTAACTCACCCTGGTGCCTAAACTAATCCTTCCCTTACAACAGCATTCGTTAGTAATCACTTTATTAGCCATATGATTCTGAAAGCCCCAGGACCACCAGCTGTAGTGACTCATTAGATGTTGGTGATTGAGTATGTTCATGGAGTTTCATGAGAAGAAATTTAATTTGGGTAGAAGGATTCGAGAATCACAGAAAGTTCTTGAAACCATGCTTGTGCTGTCCATAGTGGTGAGCCAAACACAAGCAAGGCCCTCTGCCTGAGAGATGGTCCTTGGAATCCTTGCAAACCGAGAGCAACATTGCTTACTTCTGGATCCTAATCCTGTAGTACATACCTGCGGCTTAGCTAACTGGCAGTATGGAAACAAATTAATTACTCACTCACACCGCCTCCTTAATGGGAACTAAACCACCCCCTGACCTAAGGTCCATTCACCACAGGTGACAGATTATAATGGCCCTTGTGGACTGACCCAACCAATTGTTTATGGGTAGGAGTCCCAGAGCCAGGCCAGGACTTTTAATTTGTTTATCATAGTTGGAGCTGGCTGAGGGGGAAACTCTGTAATCTGAAGAGATGGCATTAAGGCATCTGAACAGGACAGGAGAGCTCAATCTCGATTGAGTGGCCTCTGCTTTCTAATGACAAATGTTAGTGATTAGAATATCTAAAGAAATTTGTTGGAGTAAGAGACTCATATAAGGCTACAATTGCAAGCCTTTTCTCAATTAAGAGTGTAATAGAAAAGTATTATCACTTTACAACATGTGCTCTACCAATTGAGAAATGGCATATTTTAAACATACGAACCAAGATTACCTGGTATCTTTTTGATTTATTTATCAGATCGAATACCACTTAATATGATGAGAAAACACACTGCATTTACTATAGGTAAAATTAAATTAAAATGTTTTCATTTATCCACTCATTGATTGGCTCTAGTTTATTTTTATTTTGTATGGCGCTTTTAGAGTCAGGAGACCACAACAAAGCACTAATGATGCATAGCATGATCACTAGCCTCTGAGACCCTTATATTTAAAACTGCACCTTTTTCTATAATAATTTGTAAACATGCAATTAACCTGATGCCCATACCTGATATGAATTTTCTGAATTCTAAACATAAAGAATAAAACCAGTGCACAGTTTCTTCAAGTTCACGTTCCTCAGTTTGTGTTTTGTTGCATTACAGAAAAAAATAGTTCCCTGAACGTAGGTAATGGAAGGACACAAATCGGTCAAAAGGATGGTAAAGAAGCTATGCTCTAGGGGAGGGACACAAACTAAAACAGGAAGGAAGGCCATTGCATGAGCAGCAAGCAAGGGATATTGACAAGGAAAACCACCATTATAAGGTGGTCTGACTTAAAGCCCACTCTAAGTATGGGTGCAGTTCAGAATTATTTTTTGACAACACACAACTAAAAGCTGTCTGTAGACAAGACCTGATTGAGTGTCATATCAGTGATCATGCCCTTGTTAGTGATTTTCTCTGTGCAAATTTCAGGGCCCATAAAGTGCCATCAGATGAATCAAGTTTCACAAGTGAATTTTGTCAACAAAACAATACATTCAATAAATATGAATCACATTAGGCTCTACAAGAAAGCCAGAGAATGAGGATTATTAAATATTAAGGTTTACAGAAGACATAAATCCGATTCGTTTCTTTTAATGATCAAAATGCATGTACCGGAATAATATGTAATTCAAAATTATATCAAAACCTTAAATATCAGAGAACGAAGCAATATGAAGTTTCCTCAAAGGGAAAGTCAAAGAAAAGTCAGGAAGTACTCTAAATCACCTACTCTGAAATGCTTTCAGATGCATCGAAAACCAGGCTGCCTTCTAATCTGTGGTGCGCTAACCTAAATCACACAGTTTTAACATAGTACACACAATTCTCAGGATACGGTCCAATCAGATCAAAGCAATAAGGTACAATTATATGCTTGTTAGGTTCTTAGGCCTTCTCACAATAAGAATTCTCTCACCATTCTTCAAACTTACACTACCTGTAGCAAGGTGAGATACAGGGACTTGTCTGCACTGTGCAGGTGTCTTCATTAATTTGCTACTCATTAAAACATTCCATGATTATATCAAAGAAAAAAAACATTTCTTCACTTACGACAGAAAGCAAAAGATCATTGTATTTGACAATAGGTACTCCAGTTTCACCTACAAATAAAATGTTCATGTGTCACACAGCAAAGATGGCAACCTATGTTAGCCATTTTAAAATACAGGCCTACGTTAGCTATAGTAAATCTAGAAGTAAATGCAGAAGCTTTCTCTAAAAATATTATTTGCATGTTTGTGTTCATGCTGTGTTAAGGAAAAACTTTTAATATAAGAAAATCTTCAATATCCTCATTCAAAGGTCTTCTCCTTGAACAATCAGAAACAGAATCACACTGACAATGCTCAGTATCTCACTTCAATCGACCTGATAATATGACTTGGGGTTGTGCCCCACATGTAATTTGATCAACATGCTGTTGCTATTAGTTCAAGTCTGCGACCAGACCTATCCTACATCTGGTGAGATATTTTATGGGGCAGACCGTAATGCCAGAATATTTGCCAACTTTACCAGTGCACATATCTCATTCTTCTTGGATGACTTGCGTACCTCTCTGCTGACAGATTATTTATTCACCGGATGATACTCCATTAGGCACAGTATGCGACCCAACACAATGCTCCAAACAACTGATATGTGGCATGTGATTTTCCTGCAACTACCTTTCCAATTGAGATGTCTCCACTTCTTCAATCTAGCTAGTTATGCTGAAATGTAATTATATTGCCAGATCTGGTGTATACTAACAGGGGCTTCGTGGCCCAGGCTTTCTTTTTATCCAGCTTTCAGTTTATCTCAATCTAGCATCCGGGCAAAGTATTCTCTGCTCTGAGCTGGACAACCCCTCTGAGAGGGAGAGGTCTGCAGCATAGAAACCCAAGGAAAGAAAAGGGAATAGCAACCTCATGGACGAGTTCCTTCCGATTTTGGGTATCACATTGAAGGGTTCTCAAAATGTTCCAGACCCTTCTGTGCAGGATTCAATTTGATGATTAAATCACTCCAATCGTGTTGAGTTCTTCACGTTGCCAATGTGTCGGGTTATCTTTTCTTCAACATACATACCTAGAAATGTGAGCAATGTTTTTCAAGGTTGCTTTTAGAAGTACAGTCTTACATCATTACATCCTTACTTTATTAATCGGTCTAACTTCTTTATTTCAGTTAAAACCATAAAAAGCACACAGCGATTTAAAACATTCGAAATTAGCAGTACATGATATTTGTTATATAAAGTTTCAAATCCATCGAGACATTGCTTGTGACTTATAGTCGCAACACCATGCTCCATTGCATCACCGACTGTTTCCATAACCATTTCATTAAAATTGAGTAAACTTAAATAACGATTACACAAAATTGCAAAATTATTGGTACATCTACTTTTGAAACATCTGTGGTAGAAGTAAAGTGCAAGGCTTTTTACTTGCTTATACTCATTGAATTGTGTTTGTACTTGTACATGTTGGTCTATAGTGTGACCAAAAGTGTGACCCTTCACCCAAAGATGCCTGGCGGGTATAACACTGGAGCAGTCATACATTGCTCCACAGCCCAGCTAAGTCGTGGTTTAATGCAGCAAGCTCAGATTATAAAGACAGGAACCACCAAAAGGCTGTTAACTGAAATGAAAATTTGTTTTAATTTTTGCTGTATAACCGAGGGCAACATGCAGGGCATAGAAGTTTGACCTTAGATTTTCAAGATGTGCCATAATTGGAGTTTCCCTGATCTCACCCTTCTGATACTTCTTAAACTAAGAAAGTGAGAAAAGTCCCATTGTTGTCATCAATCACAATTGTGAATACATTACAATAAGTTTAGATTCTTCCAGTTAGATCTCTGAAGAATGAATCGGAGTAAACCACTGCAAAAATACCCCTTCTCTGGAACAGACTGTCGTATTAAAGCATAACAATGTCCTCGAGAAAACAAACTTTGGTTTAAATAGAACCCTTTTTAAGCCAAAATGTTCTGCACAAAGATTGCTTGTTTTAGACCAAGGATTTCTGACAGGTGAGTTATTCTAATGACATCAAAGTTTACCTACTCCCAGCATCTACTGATCGGAGCATAATAGACCAGTTGCATTCAAAGCACTAACTAACAGAAGGAACAACAATCCTCAATCGCTTTATAGAAATGGTCCCTGGAATTATAGTCTTCAGGCCACCATATCTAATGTTAGATCTAATTAAATCTTCTCCTGATGTAATCAGAAGGGCATGCTTGACCTTCATATTGCAGCTCACCTCAGCTTGTCACCAAGCAATATCCCCAAATTAGGATATTTTCCAGCCTACTGCAGCCTGTGCAGCTAAGCAAACACCTTCTTGCATTATGTTTCTTTCAGAGACCCTGATCTTAGTCTAAGACTAATTGAACACGTTTTCTCATTAGGTGTACCTTCTGTGCCTTATTGCGCTGTTTGCTATATACTATTGAAATGATGACTTATTTAAAAAAAAAAAAAAAAAGATTCTATAAAATATCTTTAAAAAACGACCAATTTAATAAAATCAGAAAAACTTGTGTTTCTTCCTTTGGAAATATAAACTTTAAAAAAAAAATACAAGATGTCACTTCACAAGTTTGTTAGGTTTGTTTGAATTGTAACTCAATAAATGTAAACAGACAGACTTCCATGAAGATAAAAATAGGAATACCCAAGATCTTAGGCAATATCTATTAGGAATTCAAGCTCATAGCTCTTTCAGATTCCCTAAAAATGAACAAATAATCAGTATTTTTCTCTGAGAAGTGACCCAAACAGTGACGCGTCTAAATCAAAGAGCCTGGCCTGTACTCGTGGGCCACTGCCGCCTTCTTGAATTTTCAGTTTTGTTTCAAATCGTTGACTTTCTCTGCATCTCTCTGTACCGGTGTGTTGTGTGCTTTTTTTTTTTTTTTTTTAAATTAATGCTCCATATGTCTTTATTTCATTATCTTTCTCGCTCGCCCGCCCGCTCCCCGGTCCTTTCGGGCCCTACATTTACATACTCCTCCTCCATTTAGCAAGCTTACTATTTCGTTGTTAAATAATCTTTTCTTGCACCTCAGACTAATTGGCAGAAAGAAAAAACGCTCCTGCTGGACCTCGAAGACACAGCAGCTTCAATTAAAACTGATGCGCCAGTCTTAGGGGGGCACTTGGCTCGACTTTTAATTATTGTGGGCAGGGCAACATAAGAGGGAGCAGAGGGGAGAGGTGGGGGCGTAATGCAAACATGCTTCGTTTGCACGTTAACTCGCAATGATTGTGGTAATAAAATGTGGCTAAAGGGCAGGATTGATGTGTTTTTGGGAAGCTCCGAAAAACTCCACTCCTGGACCATTGGGTACTGCAGCTGATGTGCTTTGGTGAGTCCCGATACTAGAAGCTCGGCGACTGCTGCCGGTAAACATCGAGGTGCCTTGACAGAGCCGTGTGTGGGCTCCGGGACTGGAATGGGATGGTGTACTGCAAGGCAGCCCAGGGTTGGGGTCCTTTTTGCAGAGCTGGGTGTGGCTGTTTGTTTTGGAATCTCAGAGTGTTGCAGGGCTGGATCGATGTGCATCGGTAAATACCCTGTGTGGATCCCAGAAATGGAACAGCATAGGCTGCTGGGGCCGGATGGAGGTGCATCATAGTGAAATATGTGGTCTCTGGTACTGGAATAACCATGGGAATCTAAAAGCAAGAAATGAGGAGCGTAACTCAACAGTGTTTTACGTCTAGGCTCGGGTTGCGTGTGTGCTGGAGGCCAGCTTTGGCACAACTGGAAATGCGTGCTTTCAGTGGGATAGTAGAGGGTTAGTTCAGGGTTGAGGGACATTAATTGGCAGAGCTTGTTGCAGGTTGAAGCACGGGTATACGGGTATCCCACTTGCAATGAGGCTGGATGATCAAACAGCCTTCGCTTGGATTGGAAGGATTTACAAGCATGTGCAGAGGCTACATTGACCTGAAGCTCACTAACACGTGCCTATGGAGCACCGTACCTACCGTATCCATGCACACGAAGGAAACACGCTTGCAGACATCCATGCACGCTGATCAACTGCTATGAAGTGGTCTATACACGAAGGGAACTATACATACATAAGTCACACGAAAATCTAAAAAAATGAAGCAGACGTCCAGAAGAGACAGCTGGCGGCAGTGTCGCGGCCTCAGGGCGGACTCCGTCACTCTGGTCGTCCTCCTTGCAGATACAGGGAGCTGGGCCCGCTTGCAGTGCCCGCAGATCCCCCCCCCCCCCCACTAGGCCAGACAGCGGATGTTCCGGTAGCCTCCCCACAGCCCCGCCTTAGAACAGCAGCTCGAGGTGTCCTGGACTAACCTCACTCGGTGCTTGTGCTCTAGAGCTTCCTCTAAAATTCTGACACATTCAAGGAACTGGTGCTGGGGGGAAACTTCTAATCGGGGTAAACCCGCAGCCACTCGAAAGGAGCCGTGGTTAGAATCCATACATGTAAAACTGCCAGAGCACACACCAGTGAAACTGTAGATTTCGGGAGTGTGTTTACTGTGATCACCAACAGGGATTGTTGGAGGTTTGCTTACATCCTGAAATCAACAATAAACACAAGTCGATTATTTGTATCGGAAGGATAATGGAATGCCAGAAATAAAAACAACAGTGGGTTGTAAAACGTATCGAATTCCAGGGGCCGACTGAGAACGGAGGACTGAGCAATAACTGATCATGTATGTTAATGTAATGGTCTGGTGTCTTTTGATCTCTACCTCCACACTCTGCGGTTTCCCTCTGGTAATAGCCACCCCGTCTACCAATATTAAAAAACATAAATACAATAATGCAGAAATTAGATATGTAGTTGATAGACTTCGTAGCTGTGCTGTTTGACATAATGAGAATCAGAAGAGGCAACAGGGTCTCTTTTGAACAGGAAGAGACCCCCAAATCCTGTTTAATTATTGCTGCTGTATCTAACTTTGCAAAATGTCAGAGTAGAACAATGCAGGTAATGCATGATGGGGATAGCGGCATGTACTGTAGCAGCACAGGCCTGGATATTCAATTTGTGGCCAACTTCTAGGTGATGGAATGCTTTTCTTCAAGCAAATTCTGCTGCAAATTCAGGGCTCATGAACTACTCTTGATGAATCTTTAATTCTGACTGAGGGTAATCATCGGAGCTCAATACATTTCATTAACATGAAGCGCATGAGACTCCATAAAGAAGAGTTTCAGGCTTCAAACCATAAAGGTTTATTAAAGAATTAACAAAGTTACAAATTCAGATCAACTTATTAATAAATCAATACATGATTGCAATAGTCAATATAATTCAAACAATTAAAAAGTAGTTAAAGCAAATGAAAACTAAAGTTGTCTCCAAAAAGGCAAGGTAAATAAATTAACCTCTTCCACAAAGAAAGCACCCGATTCTGCTACGTCTGGAAAGGTTGCGTCCTATCCAGTCAGGAAAGAGGGGTTCTGAAAAGCATCAGAAAGCCATTTGAAAAGCTTTTGAACTCTTGGCGACTAAACATTGGCTTAAATCACACAATTTTAAGATTTGATACACCTTCATGATTCCCATATAATGAATCAATCAGAACTAAGGCACAGGTAGATAACTAAGCATTTTATTTTCTCAAACTATTACTGACTGCTTTTACTGTAAGAGCCCTTCATACGTACAGTTATCTGCAACATAACTAGATACATCATACCAAGATATACTCTACAGGTGCACAGTAGCAACTAGTTAACAAGTTATGCATTTATTGTGTAAAAGAAAGTAATTCGCCTGAGACCATGAACAAGGACAAACACAGACTCGGCTTCCCCTGGAATAAAAAAAAGCTAAGTTACCTGAAGCAAGATGCGAACTGGACGTTAGCCATTATAAAATGCAGGCCTACATCAGCTATAATCAGTCTAAACATGAACAATACACAATCAGCACATTTGTTTGCTACATCTTAATGCCAATTGAATTGTATAACTCTTACTATGTAAAATATCTGCACCATAGGCAACATACTAACACAAGTGTTACACATGCACAATACACACAGGCTTGGAACCTACCAGAGATGAAAACCTACACAACAAGTATACAAAGCAGGCCAGCAGATGTTAAAACTTACTAATCAAATAATTCCAAGAGAAAATGTATTATCAGGGAAATTGGCACTACATACTCAGTTGTACAGAACGAAATCCCTGAATTTTATTCAACTTGAAATTCACAAAGTGATATGAAACAAAGCTTTAAGTAATTCTTGTGAAAAATACTGCAAAGAACACTGAGGAAATCCATGAGAATTCAAACAAAGGCTAAAGGAAAAACAGGAATGTGGTCTGAAGTACCTAAATGAAAACACACATCTAACAACTCGAGAAACATAGAGCCGTACTGGTGCTATCAACTAAGTTCCTGCATAATGAAATTACATTGTATTGCTGGGAAATAGACTTCTCAGGAAGACAAAGGCATGATAAGGACAATGCTACTTCAGAGTAAACCTAGATCTTTGTCAAGCCTGCCTCTTAACCAGCACACACTTAACAGCCTGGACACTGAAGCAGCTTTTTTAGTTGGGAGTGCCCACACAATGAATGCAAACCTGCTTCCTGCTCTCTGTCAACTCAAAGTAGTCCTTTCATCCTTCCAGGCCACATAAGACTACAGACCTGCACAACCCGACCTGTTATCTTAGCAGACTGGCAAAACCAATGGGAAGTTTCAAGCCCAGTGAAGGTTTGAGTGGGCCACCTTTTATAGGACCAAAAGCACCCTGCTGCTACAGAAGTTCATCTTTTTAAACATGTATCTGGCAACAATACACTCGCTATCTGTACTACCTGCATCACTGAACATCCATAATTCATCTGGGTACTGGCCTTGCTCTGACGTATTGGTGCTATGATAAACTAGGCCATTTCCATTCATCTTCGGGGCTGACCTGAAGATGACAGCACCGCAAGCACCTGAATCCCTGCTAAAAGGAATGTTTTTAGCAACCAGCACTGTCCATACTATTTTCAATAGAAACTGTAACAAAATGCCTTGAAGTTCCTTAAATAAAAACCAAAGCAGTTGCTTGTGGAGGCCATGGGATATCTATATGAGGATGTTTTACATGGGCTGCCCACAAGAGTAATCCATCCAACCAAAAGAAGTATACAACCTAGACATGGGCCTGATGGGTTTAGGTCAGCAGATATAGACCATCTTATACCCAAATGAATCCAGAGTTTACTTTAGCATAATGATGCATTATAGTACTCAAGGTAGGCCGGTAGCCCAGGAAAGGACTATCACTTCAGAACTGCTTACATAGATCACAGCCTGTGACATGCCTCTGCAAGGGCTGGATCATGAGATCACTGCTATGTGTGAGGCAAGATTCGACCACTGTGACCAAAACGTCCCCTCCCATGTACCACTAAACCACCTCTGACAGGCACATCATCATCTTCTGTAACGTTACAGCTGATGTTTCCTGACATCAAATGCATAGCATACTAAATTATAAAAAAGTACTCAAGAATAAAAGTGACGAGGGCCTGTTAGTCTGGCGCTAGGTGTTTTTGTTCCACCTCACATACTGTAACAATAACATTTGTCTGGATGGGTTTCAAGTTAAAGGTCACTGACATAATGCTATTTTCTATCCCCTAAGGGATGAGTCTCTCACACACCGGGTTCAAGATGGTCGCCTAACTGGCCACTGTTCCTTCCATTCATGCATTACACATTTGCTCACTCTGGTCCCTGGCCTCTGCCTCCTGTGAGGTGATTGCTACCAATGTGCCTTTCCCTATCAGCAGACCATAATAACGTGGAATACCCTTGGAACAACCTACTCTCTTTAAACCATATTCCCAATGACAGCTTCCATCTTAATTCCCCCCAAGGCCTTGGTGTCAGAGGAGTGCAGTGGCCATCTGTTGTTCAAGGCAAGGGGAACAATTCTACTTTACGTTTTCTCTAGAACCTACCACACAATATAGGTCCCTCTTGGGAAGGTATTCCCTCATGCTTGAATACGCCAGTGGTCCAAACCCAGACAGACAGTAACACAACACACATGTCCTTTGCTAAAAAGTTAAATCTATGAAGAAAAAACGAAGATAAAAAAAAAATATATATATATATATATATATATATATATATGTGTGTTCGATGGCATGTGTAGCTGCAGATACACATGCTGTGCACATCCCGCCATCTAGTGTTGGGCTCGGAGTGTTACAAGTTGTTTTTCTTCGAAGAAGTCTTTTCGAGTCACGAGATCGAGGGACTCCTCCCATTTCGGCTCCATTGCGCATGGGCGTCGACTCCATCTTAGATTGTTTTTTTTCCGCCATCGGGTTCGGACGTGTTCCTTTTCGCTCCGGGTTTCGGGTCGGAAAGTTAGTTAGAATCTCGGAAAAATCGTCGGTATTGTTTGCGTTCGGTATCGGGTTCGTTATAACAGATCGACACTGACTTTTGAAGAGCTCCGGTGGCCCTTTGGGGTTTTTTCGATCCCCGTCGGGGCCTGGTCGGCCCGGCCACGTGTCTCTTCAAGGCTGATGGAACGGACCCCATTCCGCTTCTGCCCAAAATGCCATAACAAGTATCCATATACAGATCAGCATCTGGTCTGTAACTTGTGTTTGTCACCAGAACACAAGGAAGATACTTGTGAAGCCTGTCGAGCGTTTCAGTCCAGGAAGACTCTAAGAGACCAAAGAGCAAGAAGACTGCAGATGGCGTCGGTGCCGACAGGACAAGGGCGTTTCGAGGAGGAAGAAGAAACCTTCTCCATCCAGGAATCTGACTCGGACGAGCTCGATCCCGAAGAAACGCCGAAAACCGTGAGTAAGACGTCGAAACATAAAACTCACGAGAAAACCACAAAAGCCCAGGGGACGCCACCGCCAACAGGCCATGGCTTAACCCGAAAAATAGGTGACCGAACATCGGCACCAAAAAAGGGCACGCTGGTGGCGAAGTTATCCGACTCCGGTCGAGATACCGCCACACAGCAATCTCGGGCCCGAGATAGCGGCTCCGAGCAAGTTCGGCACCGAGACAGCGGCACCGAAATGAGTCGGCACCGAGAGACAACAACGCCGAAAATAAAAAAGGTTTCGTCGGAACCGAAAAAAGTAGCCGAAAAGGTTTTGATACCGAAACATCCGGCCTCGGAACCGAAATCAAGTTTCTACACAGAGGAACAAGGACTGTCCTCACAAATGAAAATACATAGATTTGGACAGGAATTGGAGACAATGGAGCCAGACTACACCCAAAGAAGGCTCCACATCCAAAAAGAAACGGGGAAGATCAGCACTCTCCCTCCTATTAGAATGAAACACAAACTTGCCTTCTAGGAGAAAGACAAGCAGCCACAGGCAAAAGTGGCTAAACAAGTAAGCCCGCCACAGTCTCCATAACGCTCGCCGCAACCATCACCGGTAGCCACTCCACCTATGATGCAATCCCCGACTCATACAGGGATGAGTCAAGATGACCCTGACGCGTGGGATCTTTATGATGCGCCAGTGTCAGATAATAGTCCTGACTGTTATCCAGCTAGACCGTTGCCGCCAGAAGATAGTACAGCCTACGCACAGGTGGTGTCGAGGGCAGCGGCATTTCATAATGTCAGCCTGCATGCAGAGCCCATTGAAGATGACTTTCTATTTAATACACTGTCGTCCACACACAGCAAGTACCAGAGTCTCCCCATGCTACCTGGAATGCTAAAACACTCCAAACAAGTGTTTGAGGAGCCTGTAAAAGGAAGGGCCATCACTCCAAGAGTGGAGAAAAAATATAAACCGCCACCAACAGACCCCGTGTACATCACACAACAGCTAACCCCGGACTCAGTTGTAGTAGGGGCAGCTCGCAAGAGAGCGAACTCACATACTTCAGGAGATGCACCACCTCCAGATAAAGAAAGTCTCAAATTCGACGCAGCAGGGAAAAGGGTGGCGGCACAGGCAGCAAACCAGTGGCGTATTGCAAACTCACAGGCTTTGTTGGCCAGATACGATAGGGCTCATTGGGACGAAATGCAACACTTTATAGAACATTTGCCTAAGGAGTTCCAGAAAAGATCACAGCAAATAGTAGAAGAAGGACAGAGTATCTCCAACAATCAGATACAGTCAGCAATGGATGCAGCAGACACAGCTGCTAGAACTGTCAACACAGCAGTCACAATAAGGAGACATGCATGGCTGCGTACATCAGGATTTAAACCAGAAATACAGCAAGCTGTGCTGAATATGCCATTTAACGGACAGCAGTTGTTTGGGCCGGAGGTGGACACTGCTATCGAAAAACTGAAGAAAGACACTGATACGGCCAAACCCATGGGCGCACTCTACTCCCCATAGAGCAGAGGCACATTTCGAAAAACAGTTCGAGGGGGGTTTCGAGGGCAAAGCACAGAACCCACAACCTCACAAACAAGGCCCACTTATCATATCCAATATCTGCGGGGAAGTTTTCGGGCACAATATAGAGGGGGACAGTTTCAAAAAAGTAGAGGGAAGTTCCAAAGTCCCAAAACTCCACAAAACAAACAGTGACTTACACGTCACAAATCCCCAACACGTAACACCTGTGGGGGGGAGACTAACCAAGTTCTACAAACAATGGGAGGAAATAACAACAGATACTTGGGTATTAGCAATTATCCAGCATGGTTATTGCATAGAATTTCTCAAATTCCCTCCAAATGTCCCACTGAAAACACACAATGTGTCAAAACAACACATAGACCTTCCACAACTGGAAGTACAAGCGTTGTTACAAAAAGAAGCAATAGAATTACTACCAGTTCATCAGAAAGGAACAGGAGTTTACTCTCTGTACTTTCTCATACCCAAAAAGGACAAAACTCTATAAGACCTATATTAGATCTCAGAACGTTAAACACCTACATCAAATCAGATCACTTTCACATGGTGACATTACAGGACGTAATCCCATTGCTCAAACAGCAAGACTACATGACAACACTAGACCTAAAGGATGCATACTTCCATATACCGATACATCCTTCACACAGAAAGTACCTAAGGTTTGTATTCCTAGGGGTACATTACCAATTCAAGGTATTGCCATTTGGGATAACAACTGCGTCAAGAGTTTTTACAAAATGCCTGGCAGTGGTAGCTGCGCATATAAGAAGACAGCAAATACACGTGTTCCCATACCTAGACGATTGGCTAATCAAAACCAACACGCAAAAAAGGTGTTCACAACACACAAAGTATGTTATCGACACACTCCACAAACTAGGTTTCTCAATCAACTACACAAAGTCGCACATTCAGCCGTGCCAAATACAGCAATACTTAGGGGCGACAATCGACACAACAAAAGGGGTTGCCACTCCAAGTGCACAAAGGGTACAAGGTAATACAGGTCATGTATCCAGAACAAAAAATACAGATCAAGATGGTAATGAAACTACTAGGCATGATGTCCTCATGCATAGCCATTGTCCCAAACGCCAGATTGTACATGCGGCCCTTACAGCAGTGCCTAGCATCACAATGGTCACAGGCACAGGGTCAACTTCTAGATCTAGTGTTGATAGACCGCCAAACATACACCTCGCTTCTATGGTGGAGCAACATAAACTTAAACCAAGGGCGGCCTTTCCAAGACCCAGTGCCTCAATACGTAATAACTACGGATGCCTCCATGATAGGATGGGGAGCTCATCTCAATCAACACAGCATCCAGGGACAATGGGACACTCAGCAAAGACAACTTCACATAAATCACTTAGAACTACTGGCAGTATTTCTAGCGCTAAAAGCATTTCAACCCATAATAAGGCAAAAACACATCCTTGTCAAAACAGACAACATGACAACGATGTATTATCTAAACAAACAAGGAGGAACACACTCAACTCAGTTGTGTCTTCTATCACAAAAAATATGGTATTGGGCGATTCACAACCACATTCGCCTAATAGCACAGTTTATTCCAGTGATTCAGAATCAGTTAGCAGACAATCTTTCTCGGGATCATCAACAGATCCACGAATGGGAGATTCACCCCGAAATACTAAATGCTTACTTCCAAAGATGGGGAACACCACAAATAGACCTATTTGCAACAAAAGAAAACGCAAAATGCCAAAACTTCGCATCCAGATATCCACAAGATCAGTCTCAGGGCAATGCGTTATGGATGATTTGGTCAGGGATATTTGCATACGCTTTTCCCCCTCTCCCACTCCTTCCATATCTAGGAAACAAATTGAATCAAAACAAACTCAAACTCATGCTAATAGCACCAACTTGGGCAAGACAACCTTGGTACACAACACTACTAGACCTCTCAGTAGTGCCTCATGTCAAACTACCAAACAAACCAGATCTGTTAACTCAACACAAACAACAGATCAGACACCCAAATCCAGCATCGCTGAATCTAGCAATTTGGCTCCTGAAATCTTAGAATTCGGACACTTAGACCTTACACAGGAATGTATGGAGGTCATAAAACAAGCTAGGAAACCAACCACTAGACATTGCCATGCAAATAAGTGGAAAAGATTTGTTTATTATTGCCACAATAATCAAATCCAGCCATTACACGCATCTGCTAAAGACATTGTAAGCTACTTACTACATTTGCAAAAGTCAAAGCTAGCTTTTTCATCCATTAAGATACATCTTACCGCAATTTCAGCTTATCTGCAAATTACACACTCAACTTCATTATTTAGGATACCAGTCATTAAAGCATTTATGGAAGGCCTAAAGAGAATTATACCACCAAGAACACCACCAGTTCCTACGTGGAACCTCAACATTGTCTTAACTCGCCTCATGGGTCCACCCTTCGAACCTATGCACTCATGTGAAATGCAATACTTAACATGGAAGGTTGTATTCCTAATTGCTATCACATCTCTAAGAAGAGTAAGTGAGATACAAGCATTTACCATACAAGAACCATTTATTCAGATACACAGGCATAAAGTAGTCTTACGAACAAATCCTAAATTCTTACCAAAAGTCATATCACCGTTCCACTTGAACCAAACAGTAGAACTACCAGTGTTCTTTCCACAGCCAGATTCTGTAGCTGAAAGAGCACTACATACATTAGACATCAAAAGAGCGTTAATGTACTACATTGACAGAACAAAACTAATTCAAAAAACAAAACAATTATTTATTGCTTTCCAAAAACCTCATACAGGAAATCCAATTTCTAAACAAGGCATTGCTAGATGGATAGTTAAGTGCATTCAAACCTGTTATCTTAAAGCAAAAAGAGAACTGCCTATTACACCAAAGGCACACTCAACTAGAAAGAAAGGTGCTACCATGGCCTTTCTAGGAAATATTCCAATGATCGAAATATGTAAGGCAGCTACATGGTCTACGCCTCATACATTTACCAAACACTACTGTGTAGATGTGTTACCACACAACAAGCCACAGTAGGTCAAGCAGTACTACGAACATTGTTTCAAACAACTTCAACTCCTACAGGCTCAACCACCGCTTTTGGGGAGATAACTGCTTACTAGTCTATGCACAGCATGTGTATCTGCAGCTACACATGCCATCGAATGGAAAATGTCACTTACCCAGTGTACATCTGTTCGTGGCATTAGTCGCTGCAGATTCACATGCGCCCACCCGCCTCCCCGGGAGCCAGTAGCCGTTTAGAAGTTGATCTTGAACATTTATAAATTTGTAAATATATTACTTTAAACTACATTATGTACATACGTATTCACTCCATTGCATGGGCACTATTACTAGCATACACAACTCCTACCTCACCCTCTGCGGGGAAAACAATCTAAGATGGAGTCGACGCCCATGTGCAATGGAGCCGAAATGGGAGGAGTCCCTCGATCTCGTGACTCTAAAAGACTTCTTCGAAGAAAAACAACTTTTAACACTCTGAGCCCAACACTAGATGGCGGGATGTGCACAGCATGTGAATATGCAGCGACTAATGCCACGAACAGATGTACACTGGGTAAGTGACATTTTCCATATATATATTCAGTGTAAAAAATTAAATTAGTAACTTTGTTGCCTTCGACTACGTACAGCCAAAAAATCAATCTCGACGGCAGCAATCTGTAGTGTTCTCCAGTAAACAAAGGTCAGCAGAGGTGCCTACTCTGAAGCATACATAGTCAAATGAGAGCCAGAGCAGCACATCTTCTGAAACTCTCGAGTCTTCATGGCTGAAGAGAAGGTTTCAAGTACTCTCCTGGCTTCACAATGCTCCCAATTAGCTGTGAATGTAAACAAGCCAGATAGACAAGAGCCCCCTTTGTACTACCACAAGTGTGGCTGAGCTCCATTTAGAATGCCTCAGCTCGCCCACTTGCTTTTCTATTAACACTCAACTTTGCTATCTTTCAACAAAAAGCTGACCCTTCAAGCAGAAGGATGAATAGTGAAATGAGAGGAGGTCTGTTAACCGGGACAGACCTGAATTTGTGGCAGTGGCTGAGGGTATGGGCATCGGCCCTCATTTTTTTGAGACTAGGTCTTATTTTACAGCTCCTGACTTTGACACTGAGCAATAAAAAGAAAGAAAATAAACAAATATTGAGAAATAAAGATAGGAAAACCGTGACAAGGTAATTGATGAAAAAAAACTGCAAGAGTGATATAAAGAGAAAGGAGGGGTAGAGTGTTAGAAGAAATAGGCATGGGGTGGAATCAAGGTACTTGGTATTTTGTAACCTTGTTATTCAGCAGTGCTGGCAAAGGTTTCTTATTTTTACTTTGTTATTTTGATAAAGAGAGCCATTTTGGAGGGTGAGTGTGTCTTGATACCTTGCAGGATAGGAGTTGGTGCTCTGGGGTACATAATGCAAACATTGTACCCTCCAGTCTTGGAGAATCGTAGTCTGTGCTTCCCTCAGAGAGGGCCACAGGAAGGAGCCTGGCTGTTCTTTCTGCACCCGTGAAGTAAACATGGAGGCCCATTGTCCAAAGGAGGGTCGGGTGGTCTGTCACGCAGCCCTTGCAAGGTAACCTCTAACAGGGTGCATGGAAATGCAGGCCTTTGAGATCACCGGGACGAAGCCAGGGGGCTGCTAGGATAGCGTTGACTTGCATACAGGCAGAGGTAAAAAGAGTTGGCAGTGGCGGCACTCCCACAATCTTCGCCCAACACTGAATATACCACCATTTAAAATAGATGGGGGTGTTCCTTCATATCCCCAGCCATTAAAAGCCTACTCGTTATTGTCCAGGGCCACTGGACCTGCCCAAGCCCCCTCCAGCGGTGCTGTTCAGGCCTGGTATCAGGCTGGGCGGGAAGACTCAGTCTGCGAAAAAACTAAACTAAAGTATGTTTAATGTGATTGTTAAATACATTTCTGTTTTACAATAGCTTTAATTATCTAAAATAATGACTATAATTCTGCTCTGAAGAGAGAGCTGTGCCTGACTGTGCAATTAGATCCCGTAGAAGGGGAAGGAGGTGCTTGTGTGCAGGGTCAAGGGGAGACCTTTGGGGCTGCAGACACTTGACAGAAGCAAGGTTCTTGGTAAAAAGATAAACTATTTTCGAGCAAAGAAAGACTAAAGGGGAGAATGTCATTGTTTACGATATACACGCACACCCTGCAGAGCGGGTTACTTGGAAACCCCACATATGGATGGCCTAGAAAGCAGATCTTTTACAGAGGAATTGTGTGCGCAGTTTGTGCAAGAGGTCCGGTACTTGCCTGTTGGTGTTGGCACATTACTTGCAGGTGGTGACCTACCAATTTGTAAGGAACTGAACTGCTACATATACTCAAGGTGGTGTCACCTGTTTCTAAAGATCCACACTCCAACAATTCATTAAGGGGATGTGCCCTATCTGTTCCCAAACATCCATGCTGCCATGTTTTAAGGTCTCGCCTAATATAGTATATTCACTGTCTGTTTCAATACCTTTTTCTACCTTACAGTGGGCTTGGAGTCCGCCCATTGCTTATTGTTGGTTGGCTTAATTGTCACTCTTATTTGCTTGCTTCAGATTTGTCAGGTTCCGTAAACTTTCCTTCCCCTTGGTGTGTTTTTCCCTCTCCTGAAGCATGAGTGCATTACTGTATGCTTCCACCTATTGCCTATCAAGCACTACTTTTTTCTTTTTGTTTAAGCACTTTACTAGAGTACTTTTGTTTTCCAGCTGTCTCCCTCGTGTACTTCTCCCTACTTAGTCTCTCTCCATCGTTTCCCTCTTGCCCACGCTCCATTGTGTGTGTGCTTGCCAGAGCCCCTCGCGCCCAACCTCCATTGCACATGTGCTTGTGCCAGCCATTCCCACCATCCTCTGTTGTCCATGTTCGTCCCCCAGCCTTTCCTTCCCACCCGCCATTGTCTGTGTGTTCCCTATCCACTCTTTCCTGTCCTGTTTCTCCCAGCTGCATCGTTCTCTCCTGCTGTGTGTTGCCCCGTCCCCAACCCACTCCTCGTTCACTCTCTCCTGCCCTCTGTGTAGCCTCATCCCCCAACTCACTGCAATCATGGCAGACATTGGTTTCAGTGCTACCCACTTGACAGGTTTGCCATGTCATCTCCCCCTCGCTCTTCTAGCAACACTCACATAGATGCAATACATATCCTCAGTCCTGGGATCCGCCAGGAAGCTCCTCAGCATCTCTGCCTCCCATCCTCGCTGCCCACTTCATCCCTCCTGTGTAGCTGATGCCTGTGACCCCCCTCTCCATTCACATCCTGTGTGTTTGCCCTCCCCACCGATCCCAGCTGTCCCTCCTCCCCATCTCTTGAAAGCCTTCCACTAACATTGCTCAAGTATCCAAATCTCCTCCCACCTTATTGTCCGCCCCGGTCAATCGAATATGGGTCTCCTCCACCAGGGTTCACTCTACCATAGCCCTACCCCACCTGGGTGCCGAAAGTGTTCCCTGACCCAGCCATCCCATTGCCACCCACCAATGGCAACAACCAAAGACAGCTGCAGAAATTTCCAGCGTATCACCCCTCTGCTAGACTTTAGAACCATACCCAGAAGATACTGTCCAGGGGTTTCCTCCAACACAATGCCAGTCACCCTACCCGGTCTCACCATCACCTCTGCCCAATATGTGCACACCATTGGGACACATTCAGGCCATATGCAGGAATGAGGTGCCAGTCACTCTGCATCTCGTACAGTCCATTGACCTATTAATATACATTCTACTAAGCTTAATGGGTGTGATGTACAAAACTGAAGTGAATCAATTTAAATTGGGCATCACAGGACACGGAAGACCAAGTGCACACACCTCATTCCATACCATGTCCGTTATGGGCTCCTCCAGGTCATACACCCAAGCCTGCTGAGCCTTATAGGTCCCCCGGGCCCTATCCCTCCTAAGTGCCCCAAGATCACAGACACCAATCACCTTGCGTCGTCCACTGTCAACAGCAGCTGCAGCGTTTCTGACCGGAAAGGGGCTACCGAAAACCCCTTCCAAAACTCTTGGCCCATACTGGCGATTTTAGTATATTGTAAAAATTGGCCTGCCCCTACCGCAAACTCTACACATGCCTCCTCAAACGTAACAAACAGCTCTCCTGGGTATATGCCCCCCAGTGTCTCATAGCCCCCTTGCCACCAGTGAACTATGGACATATACTCGCTAATACGTTTAAAGGGAATACGTTTAAAGGGCACTAATGACCATATGTTCAGCTCACTTGCAAATGGTGGCCTCTTCAAGTCCTTGCCAATCATTCTTTCCCAGATCGCAGCAGGCTGCAGTGCCAAGTGAGGGAAACTCCCTGTTACTCTTGCCCTCATGATAAACAACTGCAGCAAGGGTGCCGTCCACACGTTCCCTTTCACAGCCGTTTTAACCCCAATAGTCCCCCTCTGTCACCCGCAGTGCAGTGTGTTGTTGTAGCGGAGATGCATAATCATACAACTCAAGGTCAGAGAGGCCCATGCTTCCCTCCCTTCTGATCCAGTTTAAGTGTAGCCAGTGAAACCCTGCTCCTCTTCCCTGCCCACACAAGGATCTCAACAAACTATCCAGTGCATTAAATGTAGGGGCAGTTTATACTTTAGGGCTGAGGGTCTGCGCCCCTTTGAAAGTCCTATACGTTTATAGCAATAAATATTAAATAGATTGATTTGTTCAGGGCTGGGATTGTAACTATCATAACTCTAAACAGATTGATGCATTTAATTCTGGGCTGTCTGTCTCAGGCTGCCTGCCCCACCTCACCCTGAAGCAGGAGACTGAAGCCAAGCAGTAAATCAACTTTCTGCACTGTGAGGCATGCAGGGCTTACTGTTCTAAAGCCCTTCATTTCCATTGTGGTCTATGGCAGTAGCCACTACGCTTTTAAAAGTCATTGTTTCGGGAATTGGAGTCTCAATCCCTGAATGAGGGTAGCCATCTGTCATTCATAGGCATAGATGCCACCATTTACTCATTGGTCACACAGTAGGAGTGGTTGCAAGTATGTGTAACTTGGTGACTTGGCTTCGGTAATGGTAAGTATTATAATGCTAATCTTGTGTTATTGTTATTATACTGATACCCCTTGTCACACTAGCCTTTCCCCACTATGATATCCCAGGCCCTAGCTACTGATCGCTGACTCCTTTAGATGTGGAACTGCTGTGGATTCTCCCACCAAATTGTTACAAAAGACGAGCAGGGTTCTTGTTCCCTTGTGAAATTGATTCAAATATCGGAGTCAAGCGCAAATATAGAGATCTGTGCTTACAGTAAAGACAGTTATCTGCTGTATGGAGTTAAAAATTGCCTTATCTATGGTCATGCCATTAGCATTAATGCCACACGCATGAGTTTATATGAGAACAATGAATGTTAAAAAGTGATTTAGTTCCTCTCTTATTTCACATGTTTTACTTAACTCTCATGGTGAATACAACATTATCTGTTTGGTCATGCTCTGTTTCTGTATTTCTTTTGGTGCATTTTATTATGCTTGCATAGTGCATATTTTGACTCATGCCAGGTGTTTATGAGGGGCTTTGATTAAGAGCTGGTGCTGAGACAGAAGGTAAAGCAAAGTGCCTGTCAGGGGTTTGGCGTCTCTGCAGAGCACACAGAAACATGGTCATGTGTTCCAGTTACAACTGAAATCCAGTGTAAAATGTGTGTGAAAGGGGTGCACAGAGGTCAAAATGTTTAGAAGGCAAAAAGAAATAAAGCGCTTAAATGTGAATGAGTGCATTGCATGTTTGGGGTGGTAAAATGAGGGAGATGCGAGGAAGAGCATTCAGGGGAGAGTGATAAGAGGGTGCTGAACAGGAAAGAGAGGAGGGGATTATTTATCTAAAATAAAGCACACATAACTGAAGGTCCTACTCCTTCCACAGGGCTCAATAATATTAGATTCACAGTCTCACAATTTGATAATTGAAAAATGTCAATGTTAACTATGTATATCTAATCGTTGTTACTCATTTATTTTAAACAGCTAACAACCATTGACAAAGCCAACAGTACTGACAGGTTTTAGATGGATGCCAGGTGTTGTGTTATACTTCTGGATGCAATAACATCTCAGCGGGAAACCAAAATACAGGCCAGGTGGCATAATATGGGAGTCACAGACATTTATTTAGCATGTTCCCTTTTACAGAGCCCCCACTCAAACACCTGTATGCACATATTTCTGTATGACCGATTGCAGCCAGCAGCTGTGGGTGCTTTCTGATGCCTGGTTAGAGCATTTTCTTCCAAAGTTGATGCTGCATGCAGTGCAAGACACTGGAAAAGCACACACTTTAAATGGCCTGCTGTTGTTGCTGTGTACAATTCTCACATTGGAGTAGAGGGTGAACATAATGCAGTAAGATATGGGGCAATTTTTTATGTGTTTAATATATCATCAAGACTATAGGTTCCCCAGGGGTGTGGAATTCCAATAACTCCACGCCCAGGACTTGTTTGGGGTCAAGGACAACAAGTTTTCAAATGTATTTTGTCCTTGGGACAAGTAGGCCAAACCCCCTGCAGCAGTATACCTTTGGCTGCCAGTTTACCTGGAAGGGAACTGTCTGCAGTTGAAGTAACGTTTGTGTCTATATGTTAATGCTATTCGAACTTGTATTTTTGGTTCATTAATACAAAGCTTTTATTATTAGGGTGAGCACTCTGAATGAATGTTGTAAGGTCACACTGCACTACTGACAGTGGTTCCAGTAAAAAAAGTGTATACTCATGTTTGAAAAGTTTAACAATATGAGTCTACTTGAATGCTCGCTGATCAGATGAAAATGCTTGCAGAAGCATGTAAGCAAGATTGATAATTCTTTGCTTTCAAAATAAAATGTTAAGGAAAACAATGTTTTGTTAAATTACTGTAACATTTTAGGTACTATTTCTTCAAAGCATCATTTAGTAAAATGTGTTGATGCATGCTAGTATTTCCAAAACAAATTCATAATGGAAAATCAATGTGACTATTTTCAACAAGATTAGGGAACCCTGAAAACAAACAAGCACTGGCAAAGCCAGCTGATCTGATATTGGTTGTCAGTCTTTTGGTTTTGTCAATGCGTGTCTTGTTTTGACAATGCTTTTGTAACTTTTTTTGTTGTGGGAGCTGCCAGGCCATCACCATTGTAACAAACACTGGCAAAAAGCCAGTGATCTTAAAAACCCCACATTGCAACAGTAGTTCCTTGCATTGAACAGAACTCCTTTATGTGCAAAGAGCAGAATGCTATCATTTACAATAAAGCCAGCAGATAGATAGAGAGGGAAATAGAATTTCAATAAAAATAAAATGTCTTGTTTAAGGCTAGACCTAATTAGGGCCCAGTTCGTTAAAGACAGTCACAAAAGTGCACCCATGGTATAGATCTTTGAATTAGCGGATTTCATGAAACAAGAATTTACAGAAGTAGACCAGGAAATTCTACTCCTAGAAAATATTCTGAACTGTATTTTAGCACAAGCAAATTTGCATGTGTAGATTTGCTCATGTGACAATCTATTGAGCATTTTCAAATTCACTTTCCCCTTCAACCACTTTTTTCCTCAACCCTCGAAGAACTTCTAATTCTGCTTGATTTCCAACCTTTCCCAGTATGGGAAAAGATTAAATAAGAGCTGGTAGAAATGTCTTTAAAAAACATGCAAGTTGGTAGGTTTGCACATTTTCAAAAGGCATTCTGTCACTGGAACTATTGCTCACTGCTTTCTCCAGTCCCAGTATGTAGATCTGGGGAAAGGTGGCAAAATAAGGAAATCACTGTAGTAGGACTTGAAATTGCTAGTTTTTAAGCCCTGCTATGGTATTAGTCCTGGCATAATCAGTGACGCTATTATCCGAGTTCTTACATAAAGATTGCTGCCATAATTTGTCACCCCACTACATGGCACCAAAACGACAAGTAGACGTTCTTACAGGGCAAGTTGATTTATGAAGCAACCTGTCCTATGGACAAGTAGATATTGTATTAAATTCCACATCCCAGATTCCCATTGCTTTTATAAACCTTGCATTCTCACAAAATTTATTTCCTTTCAAATGCACCATTTGTCAGTCTTTTTTTCAATTTTTTTTTCTTCGGAGGAACAACCACCGTGGAACCTACGTTTGTCCATTAAGCTTGCTTCAGTCACTACATACGTTATACCCAGACTTTTATGCTTTACCACTTTCAAATGTCACCAGCCGCCACTGCTTAAGTGTACTATGGTCAATCACATGAAGCAAGGTCTGCACAATATACAAGCACCTGGGGAGAAAAACCATCTTCGCAACAGAGATTTGACCCACCATTGGTAGTGTTTCAAAAGCCAACTGATTTTGTCAGCTCCCCCCAGCATCCTGTTGTCTCCTCTGTCTCTCCTCTTCATCCTCCACCATAATCCCCAGATATCAAAAGGCCTCGGTCTCCCATCGTAACCCTAATAAGGGCAGTTCAGGTCCCAGGTTATTACGGAGCACCCCAATGCGAAGAGGAGTCTTATTCATATTGACCTCAGAACCAGCCACAGCTCCAAATTCATTTAGTTTGTCTAGCAACACCGGTACTGAGTCCCTCTGCCTCAGCAATTAAAATAACACATCATCGATGTAAACCGATAGCAGATGCACACTCTCACCTATCTTTATACAGAAATCTTGCAGGTTACTGCAGAGCCTCACCGCCTATGTTTCCATGGCCAGTGCAAACAGAATTAGGGAGAGGGGACACACCGTTGTGTACCCCTCTCCACCGCCCTGTCCTGACGCCAGCCCACTGCTATGAACCTGGGCCCAAGATGCACTGTAAAGGAGCTTCTCCCAGCCACAGAAACCCAGACTGAATCCGATGGGTCCCAACAGCTGCAGCAGATATTCCCAGCCAAGCTTATTGAATGCTTTCACAATGTCCACTGACACCACCACCAATTCCTCAGGGGTATCCTCAACAGAGTGCAGCACATGGGCCATCCTGCACAAGTTCATAGTAATACTCCTGCCCAGAATGCACCAGCATCCCCTCCATTCTGCGCAGCCATTCTGCAAGTATTTTGTACAATACCTTTGTGTCTGCATTTAACATGGTCAAGAGTCTGTACACCACTGGGTCCAATACATTCCCAAACCACTTCGGTACCATACAAACTACTCCCTCTCTGAGTGTAGGAGGCAACTGCCCCTCCCTGATCGCCTCCCTATAGACTGTCAACAAGGGTTCAGCTGATTACACTGCAAAAGCCCAGTAAAACAACACCAGAAGCCATCTCCATCAGGCGACTTCCCTCCCACCATCTTCCCCAATGCCCTTCACAGTTCTTCCAACGTCAGCTCTGCCTCTAAGCACTCATAATGCTCCTGAGGGACAACCGTCTGATCCATCTATGCCATGTAATCAGTTACCACATCAACTCCCCCTCCCCCTTTTTGTTCTTCCTCTTGATACAGCCCTTCCAGGCGCGCCCGAAGTAGCCAATTAACCCCCACCTGCGTCAGTGCCAATGTCCCGTACAGCCTTCTCAAAGCCATAATGGGAAGCCTATTTTTCTCGCACTTAAACAGACATGCTAATAACTTACTGGGCCTGTCTCCCTCCCTGTGCAACCTCTGGCAGGATTCTTTGTGTGGGCCGGTCCAGCCTACCCCACTTTTTCCCTCTTTCTCGTGCTTCTCATCCCCACTACGGGGTCCAATGCCTCACATCTCTGCACTTCTGATAATTGCCCGTCCAATGACCCCACTTCTCTGGACAGCTGGTGCTGAACACCATAGATTTTGCTCATGCACTCCTTCGGCATCACCTCTTTCATTGCTTTCCACTCGTTAGCCTGTCTTGTCATGGAGTCCCAGTTCCCACTAAAATATTCTGGTAGATGTTTCTGCAGCAACTCCCTACACACCTGATCCTGTACAGTATTGGGAGGCAGTCACATGTTGACCCCCCCTCCTTCGAACTCAAGGAGCATTGGTCAGTGATCTTCTAGATATCTGCCTATATATTTGGCCGAAACTGCAGTAGAAACCATAGCTGCAGTTCCCAGCGCCCTGTCCAATCTACTGTATGTGCCAATGCGACAGGGAGTGACACGGGTATTCCTGTGCTGTATTCTGCATTTCCCTCCAGATGTCCACATAGCCCAAATTCTGCATCAGCTGTCCTAGTGACTCCACCATAGTTGGCTTTGTTGAATATTTCGGGGGTGGTCTATCCAGGCCTCCGTACAGCACACAGTTGAAATCCCTAACCCAGAACACCTTTGTGGCCAGGCTATCAGTCAACAACTCCTACATCTTGAAATAATAGTTTTTGTCATCACTATTGGGGCCATACACATTCAGCAAGCAAAGCTTCATGCTGTCCAGGGTACCCTGGACCAGGATATATTTACCACCAGGATTTGCCTCAGAATACTGCAATTTAAACTGCACTCCAGGGACCACCCACAAAGACATCCCACAGGCCTAGGCTGACTATGTAGATGAATACAGCTGGCCCCTCCATTTGGTTTATCAATATATTTTCTTCCTCATCTATCAAGTGTGTTTTCTGAAGGCAGGCTATGAGTATCCCTTGTCTCCGTATGTAGGACAACACTCTGTGCCGCTTTACATATCCCCCACACCCCCTGACATTCTAAGTGACTGCCTTACCTGTGTGCACCATGTATTAGTGAGCTTTGTGCCTCAGGGTGAAGTCCTGCAGGACCCCATGTGCACCACACCACCACTCCTCACCTGTCGCATCATCATATTTTCCCAGTCTTGCACCAGACCCCAACCTATGAGTGCTAACATCAACCCTTGATCAGTTAAACACATTACAACAAAACTACCACAAAGGTGATCCTGCCCATCTTTACCCCACTCCACCCCACCCCGGGTAAACACCATCCTGTTTGGTCAGGACACACATCCAAGGCCCCCTCCCCAAACCTCAAAACCAATACTCAAACTAGGAAAAATATTGCTTCTCAGACACCTATTTACTATCTAACTGAGAAAATACCCAGGAGTAAGGTAAAACCTGGCAGGTCTCCAATCCAGCAAGTATAAGACACCACCAGAGACCACACTCCAGCTGCTCCAACCAGCCCTATCTAAATATACCAGTGAGCCACACCCCAGTTTGCAGTAAACACTTCCTTTGCCAGCAAAACATAAATGCACATTTACGCCCTCTCCAACAATACCAGTATTCACTGCTCATCTTCAGTGTTTGTGTGCAGACTATCTGGACCATTGTCATTCTCCAAACTCTGCACCCTGTCTCCACCATCCTTCTGTTCCCTGCTCAATGTACCATAGGGTTGTACCAGTACTCTTGGTGTGAGGCAGTCTCCCCAGGTGCCCCTTCCTGGAGAACCACCGCCACAGCCAAGTTGTAGCCTCTGCACCCAGCCACCACGGTCCACTCTAGGCAGGCCTTGCTCAGATCCAGGGACCCGAACCCACAACTCCAACCAAGCCCACAACTCCTCTGGTTTCTTAAAAAAACATGTGCCTTCCTATTGGCGATCACTCAGTTTGGCAGGGTACATCAGCATGTATGCGAGGTTCATCTGGTGTGCTCCCAGACCACTGTCAGTCTAATGTGGGCCCAGCGCTAGTCTGCGGTGCCTCCATCCCAGCTCTCAGAGGTGCAGCGGCGATGAGCGCACCCAGACTCCAACAGCAGGCATGCACGGAAGCAGCGCCTCAAGGAGTTGTCTCCCTCACCAGGGCTGCCCAGCAGTGCATCATATTCCTTTTTGCCTGAACCGTAGGTGACTCCACAAGCCCCCACAGGCCACTAGTCCAAGGCTGCCTTCCCCCAAATCTGAGGCGGAGTCACTCAAACCAGGCCTTGGAGGCCGAAAGATCCCACAGCCCAGAAAGTCATGTGTAGGCCTCGCCGCTGGCTTTCATCCCCGAGCACCCAAACACTGCTGATCAGGTTACGATTGCGGGCAGAACAACGCAGCGGGTCGCTGCAAGTCAAGATTCTCCCCGGGTGTAGCTCCCCACTCCAGGATTTTAATATGGTTCACAGAGCACCTAGCTGCACATCCATTCGGCCATCTTGCAAGGCCAACCCCACAGACAACTCGGTTTAACACTCATGTGACCCGTATGTGCAGTGAAGTTACTAAGTGAGGCCCACCACAAGGAGTTGCTGTACCCCTTGCAGCCGTTCAGTGCTACTAAATGTTTTTTGGTCAGTTGAGTAAAACCGAATATTTTGCCACCTCACCCATATTTGTCAAGCATAGGTTCAGAAGAGCTGGACCATGCCATATTTTGAGGGGATTCACATAAGATATATTTGCGTATAATGGGTCTAAAGGGAACTTATCTACTGGTGATGACCCTTCTTGATTTAGGCATCGCAGCGCCACTCCAAGCTCTTTCCACAAATGCTACAGGCAAACTTCTAATGAAACACATTGATTGTGCTCAGCAGATGTTAACTACTTCAGGCTCACAGATGTCACACAAATAGTTGTTTTTTAATCTGCTATGTCCGAGTTTCAACTCTTTTATTCTGATCCCACGACGAAGGTGAGTCATAAGTTTACACACCATACCACATAAATGTCTACTTTGAGAAATCATCCCCACAAGTTGAGTGACTCAAGTCTACCACCATGTCCATGGACAAAGTGTTAACCATATAGTATACTTTTTATTTCTTAATATTGGATGTACACACCTCAGACCAAACCATACTAGGTACAACAAGGAATCACAGACAAAAGCCCTTCATGATAAGTAATCAGCAAAACATAAGGTTATTCAGAGCTTTTTTTTTTTTTAAGAATCTAGGTGAATGTTTTTTCATAAGTAAACATAAGTGGATCCAAGGTTCAGGATCCAAAATGGAGAAGCTTCCCTCATCCTAGGATTTGTAGCTATCATGAGGGCCGTTTTGAAAGGAAAGCTCTCCATTTGATAGTCACTGATAAGGTGATCTGAAGAGATTTTGAGCAAGGTAAATTGCGGACACATCAGGAAGTCACTTTCCTACCAAGTAGGTGCAGATTTTTAATTTTACCCTTGTCTTAAAAGTGCCACCCGATAGCCTTCCAAAGGGAGAAAAAAATCTCTCCTTTCCTCTCCTTTTCTCTCCTTTTTTCTCCTTCCTCACTCTGTCTCATCTAAGGCTTCTGGTGACACAAACCATGAGGCCAAGAACGACTGGTTCGTTAAGTGTCACTGGACCCCGAGATGGCAACATAGGACCATTTTACACGTTACTCATTATGTATTTTGTTATATTGCACGGTTTATTAATTGCTCTGTGCTACAGTGACAGGATAGTGCAGTTTTAACAAGACATAGACCGAAAGAAAATGTAGTATAATGTGGGACAGTGCAACCTTTTCTGACAGGTGTCTGTGTTTACAATGTTTATTTTCGCAGGCTGGGGCCATTCATTGGTAGGACTTTGCATCAAAGATGGTCATACTATGAGCTTGCCTGGTGTGCTGATTGATGCTCAGAGAGCAGCAATGTCATTGTGAAAGTGTTTTTTTTAACCACTACTGAAAGAAAACGAAACACTATTTTATGGATCAAATCTGTTTATTAGTATTTTAAACACTAAGACATGCAAATACAAAATATAAAATATAGGCACAGTTCATCGCAGTACGATACATAGTGTACATCTCCGCTGTAGACACTCTATATCCACTAGCAGAAGTTTTCTAGACTAGGCTCTAGTTCTGGCTCAAAGAGCCACGCTACAAATCTCTTCTTGACAATAGACTCAATAAGCGGAGCCCAATAGGAGATAATTCAAACTGCGAGTCCCGTTTATAAATCCAAACAAACATACAATTAAATAAAAACACTTAACAATGCTCCCCTTCAGCGACCACGTCAACCTACCATCTCCCCTCCACTCCAACTCTCCTCCCGCCACATCTCAGCCCATTGAAATCTCTCAGTCAACATTATAGTCAAAGTTCAGGTCAGCCTCAATACTCAAGTAAGCAGGGCATGTCAACTCCGTAAACTCTGCAGAAAGAATCTGCAGAAATGGCTTCCATAGTTCACTCAGTTCACCCATCCGCTGCTGCGAAGCCAATGTGAGTTTCTCCATGGCAAGTATAAACCAAAGGTTCTGGAGCCACGCATTGTGTGTAGGGACCCTATTCGTACCCCACATGGTCAGGAGCAGCTGTAAGGCTGCGTTAAGTGCCAGAGCCATCTGTCTCCCCCCCATCGACCTCAAGGGAAAAGTGAGGGGATTAGGCAGCCCCAGCAAGATGTATGATAGAAATCTGGGGATCTTTGTGTGGAACGCCATATCAATCTCATCTATTATGCCCTCCCAAAAGCGATGAAGTTTGGGACAGCACCACAGCAGGTGCACAAGTGTACCCGTGCCACCGCACCCCCTCCAGCATAAGTCCGATTTACCAGGGTCCCATGTGTAGTACCAGTAGGAGGCCACCTTATATGATGTTTCGGTCCCCGCTGCGTTATAGGCTGTGATGTATTCTGTAAAAAATACTGTCCCACTCCTCGTCTGAAAATTCCCTTTCCAACTCCCTCTCCCAACGAATCTGTCCTCTGGTCCTAGGTGGGCGCTGTTCCCCCTGCAAACGCCGATAAAGTTCTGAGATGATTCCTCTATCATCCTTCTTTAACAGGAGGCATTTCTCGAATGGTGCTAGAGGCCTATCTATTAACCCTCTATTTGCCGGCTGCATCACCCAGTGCCGAATCTGATAATACATCAATCTATCTGCCTCCGTTAAGCCGTACTCTTCCCTCATCTGTTCAAAGGACAGGACCCCTTGTTCATCAAAGAGACCTCCCACCCTTTTGCAGCCCCCCTCGTACCAATGTCTCAAACCCTCCAGTCGGAGTCCAGGCTCAAAGTCAGGGTTTGCTCCTATGGGGGTCATAGGGGATGGAAAGGATGTTAATCCAGACCTAATAGCCACTGTATCCCATGTGCGCATCGTAACCCCTGTGACTGGGGAGGAATAGAGTCCGTCCGCCCTATGCCGGCATCAGAGCCAAGTCTCCTTCCATATATGCGAGCCCGCCACTGCCTGGTCCATGAAGCACCAGTGTTTCTCAGTGAGCGGGCGATTCCACTCCAGTAGAAAGCGCAGCTGGGTCGCCTGAAAATATCGCTGAAGGCAAGGGATCGCCAAACCTCCCCCACTCTTGGATCGATACAGAACCCGTCACGACAGCAGCGCCGGCTGCCCCTCCCATATAAACTTCAAAATCGCCGTCTGAAGAGTAACTATCATTCTAGGGGGCGGATTCAGCGGAAGCACTTGAAAGACGTATAGGATGCGCGGCAAGATTGTCATCTTTACCGCCGCCACTCTACCCAGCCAAGATAATTTATGCCTCCCCCATGATTCCAAGTCCCGCTGGACCTCAGGGACCAGCGTCGCGTAATTTAAGCTCGCTGTCTTAGCGTCCGAGGTCGCCAGCTCAACTCCTAAATTGGGGAGACTCGAGGACGACCAGATAAAGGGGTAGTTAGCTCTCAGGTCTGCCTCATGATCCGGTCTAACCGACAAACCGAGACCCTGAGACTTCTGCATATTAACCCGAAATCCCGAGACCCGGCCGAACTTGGCTATTATCTCCATAATCGCTGGCAGTGAGGTCGCGGGCTCTGCCAAAGTTAGAATCACATCATCTGCGGAGAGGGTGATAAGATGGTGATCTCCACTGAACCTCACACCAGAGACCAAGGGGCTGTCTCGCAACCTTTGCGTGAAGGGCTCCATATATAGCGCGAATAGAAGGGGAGAAAGTGGGCAACCCTATCTGGTCCCCCATCCCACTGGAAATGGCAGGGAGAGCACCCCATTAACTCGAACCGCCGCTCTGGGAGACGCATCTGATCCTGGACCTGAAAACGGGGCCCAGACCAAATCGCTCCAACACCTTAAAGAGATAGGGCCAATGAACCCTATCCAACGCTTTTTCAGCATCGATAGAGAGGAAGAGCGCCTCTCTGCGGGAAAGATCTGTTTTATCCAGTAGGTGCAGGAGCCGCTTCGTATTATCACTGCATTGTCGATTTGGTATAAAACCTAATTGGTCTGGATCAATAAGGCCCAGCATATAGAAATTAAGACAGGTAGCAAGAATGCCAGTGAATAACTTGGCATCTACATTCAGGAGCAAGATCAGCCTATATGAGGCACACTCCTCTGGGTCCTTACCAGGTTTATGTATAACTACAATAGTAGCGTCCAGCATAGTCGGTGTCAGAGCTCCTGTCGTCCGAAAGGAGTTAAAAAGGCGCGCCAAAAGCGGAGCGAGTGCCACGCAGAAAGTCTTATAGAATAAGGCCATGAACCCATCAGGGCCAGGGGACTTTCCTGCTTTTAGTCGAGAAATTGCTGATATAACCTCTTCCAACCTTATCGGCTGGTCCAACAGTGACGCCTCCTTCTCACCGAGTGGCGTAATTGCTATGCCCTCTAAGAATAAATCCAATGCCTCGGCATCTCCCTCATCAGCCGCGTATAAGCCCCGGTAGAACTCCGCAAAAGCCTCTGCAATCTGATTGCTCGTACCAGCCTCGATTCCAGAAGGTGAATGGATCAGTTTTATCGCAGACGCTGCACACTGTGCTCGCAACCGGTGTGCCAATAGCTTCCCGCATCTATTGGTCCCACCATAAAATTTATGCTTAAGTCTCGCTATCGCATATTCTGCTGTATCCCAGTCCAGCCTTTTCAGCTGTTGCCTCACCTTCTCTAATTCCCGCCAGGTTCGAGGCGCACCAGTAGCCTTGTGGGAGCGCTCCAGTCCAGCCACCCTCTGCTCCAACTCCTCCCTTATCTCTCTCCTTCTCTTATCTTTTGCGGACAGTGCCATCACCTCTCCTCGCACCACTGCCTTCATAGCCTCCCATACTATCTCGGTTGAGGAGCTACCATCATCATTAAAACTAAGGTAGTCCGTGATTGCGCGTCAAAGTGACTCTACCATTGTCTCACTCTGGAGCAGGGAATCCCTAAGAAGCCAGCTCGGGGTACTCACTTGGTCCGCCCCCACAGCAATCTCCACGGTAATTGGAGCGTGATCAGCTAGGGCTCTGGGCTCAATTGTGGCCTCTCTAACCCGGGAGACAAATTCCTGCGAGGCCAAGAAAAGATCTAGTCGAGCGTACGTCTTGTTTGCAGCCGAGTAAAGGGAATAATCTCGAAGCGTAGGATGCAACTTTCTCCAGACATCCTCCAACCCACAATCAGCCATCCACTGTCGCCCCGCCTCCAACAGGGCACCCCCCTGCCCAAAGCATTGTCCCGAGCGGTCAAGCTCGATATTCCTTACCAAGTTAAAATCTCCTCCTACCAAAATAGCACTATCTGGTGAGCTAAGCATTGGGGAGATCGCCTGCCTCAGAAATGCCTCCTGCTGGACATTTGACGGACAAAGAGAAGCAATGGTGAAAGAAAAGGCCAGAGTCTTATTCTGATGGCCAGGAACCTGCCCTGTACTTCATGTACCCTCCCCATTATCACCCCCGGAGAAGGTCCTGGAAAGCAATATCGCCACCCCTGCATGCTTTGTAGTTGCTGAAGACCAAATCTGCTTAGGAAACCACCTTGACCGCATGCGATATGTGTCCATATGTGATAAATGTGTCTTCTGCAATAAGCATATTTGACACCCAGATTTCTCCAGGCCTGACAGAATCGCTAATCGCTTAGTCGGATTATTCAACCCACGGACATTTAAACTAAGACACCTAACCGTTATACTGTATAGGGAAACAGTTGCTCAGGTAGGGAGAGCTCCACAGAGGTGGCAGGCTCCAGAGCAGCAACGCAATTGCTTCGGCTCACATAAACGAGCCGCCGAGATCATCCGTGACCAGGCGCGCAGGGGAGCATTCAAACAAATAACCAAAATGCACAACAGGTGCTCATGCCAAAAAAGTCCTCTCTCACACATCCTAAGAGGTAAAAGTCTCAACAAGGTTGTAGAACCGCACGTGCTCCTCCACCAAGTCCGCCTGCTCCGCCGCCCAGACCCCCTTCCGCTGTAACCGGACCGCGGCAAGCGCCCCCCAGCCAACCAGTGGGCCCCCAACACTCTTCGTTTAGGCACTTGTCCCAGCTGTCACACTGCTCACTGCCGACTGGCGCTCCGAGAGCTGCTCTAGCACAGTTGGGCGCTGTTTCTTCTTTCTTTGCTCCGCCAGCACGGTTGTTCGTTGCCGATTGAACCCAACTGCGAACCCGAATCAGGGGCGGCCTCCTCCAAGCCCAGGATCCGGTTAGCCTCCGATATTGATTTCACCTGACGAAGCTGATCTTCCCAACGGAAAACAAGGCGGAATGGGTGGCCCCAAGAGTAGGACACCGCCCGCTCCCATAGGTGCTCGGTGATGGGCTTAAACTCACGCCGCCTTTGCAGGGTCTGAACCAAGAGGTCCTGGTATATTTGAAGCTGATGTCCTCTAAAAAGGACCCATGGAAGGCTGCACGTCTTTTGCAGTATATTTTCTTTCAGCTCAAAGTTATGAACACATGCCAGAATGTCTGGCGGGCGGTCCCCGGCCTCCCCGGGCCGACCCACGCGGTGGACTCTATCAAGGGCGATCTCCTTGGATTCTTCAAGTTCTAAGATTGAGCGAAACAACGCCATCACAAAGCCTCCAATGTCGTCCTTCTCAGCCCCAGACGGCACTCCTCTGATGCGGATGTTGTGCCTGCGCGACCGATTCTCCAGGTCCTCCTCCGTCATCTGTAGGAGGTCCTGTTGCTCCTGCAGGCGTATAACCTCCTGCTGCAGATCCGCCACCTCCTTGCCGCAGGCAATTTCTCCATCCTCGACCTGCATCACGCACTCACCCAGGGCTGAAAGCTCAACTCTCAGCACCTTCACCTCATGAGATGTCTTTATGGAGTGCCTGGAGGTCACTCCTGAGTGATTCAAATAAGGTAAGAAAGCCCTTAGTAACTGGAGCTGCCTCCTCCTCTGTCGCCTCCCTCACCGCCTCTGGAGCCCTCATGGTCGGCAGCTCCTCTGGCGCCCCACCTGGCCCCTGGCGCACTCCTGTCAGCATGTCTTGCACCATCCGGTCCCGCTTAGGCTTGGAGGTCGCCATCCTCTCTGCCCACCACCTGCAGGTACTTAGATATCTCAATCTGGGCTCCTCGCAGACTCACCAAAGGTCACGTCTTCCAGGCCTCAGGCCTCGCCAGGGACATCAACCTTCCACCACAGGCCTGACCATGGGCCTCCTTCTGACAGCACTCGCCTCTGCACCAGAAATGATCCTTGCGTGCCGTACTCTCCACTTAACTGCAGCACTGGTCCACCACGCCACTCAAGGGCCTCAGCCTCAGCTCCAACTGGCCACTAGGCCCAACAGTTCAGCCACTCTCCTCCCTGGGGTCCCCCTGGCAGGGCCCAGCACGAACGCCCCAGCCACCACCAGGGCCCCTGCTCCAAATCTCTATCGGGCCTCCAGACCAGGCCTCACCTCACTTAAGGGACTTGGCTCTTCTCTTCTAGGGCACCATCACCCCCTCGGTGCTCCTCCAGCTGGCTGTCGGGCCCGGGCTCAACACGGAAGAGCCCGCGGCCCTCTGCGGCCCATTTCACAGGCGCCTGCCCGGAGCCTCCGGGTCTGCACACTCGGCTGCCGCAGCCTCTGTCTCTCGGTCGTCAGGTTCCCAGAGAGCCCCCAATGCCGCCCCCGATCCTGGGCATCACAACGGGGCACCGCCGGCCGCCCGCTACCGCATCCACATAACTATTAAGGGTCCGGGCGGCGGAGCACGGACAAACGCGTCCGCACACGCCGGCATTTTGGCCACGCCCCCCCGAAATGCTATTTTAAACACTCATTTCAATGAATTTGTTTAGGGAACTGAAATATCCTGCAAATTAATTCACAGTATATACGCACTTCCCTCGGTGATATAATGGTAGTCGACATTCTGAAGTCAGTCTTGAGGGTCAATATTAGAAACTTGATATTATGTTAGTATACCCATTCTGCGTGTGGAGAAGAAAGGAACACGGACATGGACCTGTTCATCAGGGTTTAATGCTCGCCCGTGAATTGGACTCCCCATAACCTCAGCCATTTTAGAATCTTCTTAGCATTGTGAAGGGCACATGTTTGACTGTCTGACCAGCTGCATTCTTGTTTTCCAAATGCACTTGGAAGGGTATGGAAATTCATCTCACTGGGTTTTTATTGACAGAAGTCTGTATACACTCCCGCTATTTATTTGGTCCTTGGATTTGATCACTTTACTCGCAGACATGACTATTGCCTTCAGAAGCTTAGCTTGGCCCTGCCACGTCAGGAAAAGCAGGGACCGAATCATCATTTTGTAATTTGTATTTCCCAATGTCTACAGCTCACGGATTTGGTTGCAACTTTATCCGAAATGATTCAAATTTGAAATGCCGTTACGGTCGTTTGGCTTTTTTGGAAAGATTTGTGAGCCACTAGATTCTTCAGAAAAAAACTCTTTACACTTTTTTTTTTTTATCTAATCTAAGAAATGCGTACAGTTAAACCCATTTTTCCACCTACAAGCAACTCCATTGAAAGGCCTCATCCTGGTAGTTGTTAACCTTGTTTTCTGAAAGGTTATTGACTTTCGAACCAAAAATCGCATAGGAGTTTCATGCTCAATACGTGATCCATTTTTAGCTCTTTCCCAGACTAATTTTACATTCTATTGGAGCTTTTTTGGAGTGCTTCATACCCCTGACAAGAGCCGGAAGAACTAGGATTTTCATTGGCTTCTGTATGTCTTTTTAGAATGGTGTGGTGGGAGAAGTGTTTGAGGTACTGTTGCCTAAGGCCGATATGGTAGTTGAAGTGGATGAGTTTCAAAGACATGCTCCAAACAAGGTGTACTGAGTGTTGCAGCACGAACACAGTGTTGTGTAGATTGCGAGGATAGGCACACGCATTTACATCCACTTTCCCCTCGCATTGATCACTGCTGACATCTTGTGTTTGTAATGGCGAGACGAGCTATGCCTTTAATTCTTTCTGCAGTTTGAGGTGACTGTCCGTACTCCTTATTCGAACAGACACTGAATTCTAGATTTTGACTGGCTGGAAAGAGAAGGAGGTTTCACTGGTTTGAATCAAATGTCACACAGGTGACTCTGCATTCTCCTCCCTTATGGTACAAGGGTAAAAAGAGTTGCTCGCAACTTTGGTAGTTCACCTCAAAGGTAAAAAACAATGCTGAGAGCTAGTGAATTGGCTGGTGCAAAGTCATGGTCGTTACATACTAGTGCTTTATTTTCTACAGTTGTGTACCCTCGGCGATGATGCTTATCTTTGGTAAGGGATTGTGTGCTATACAAGTGCCAAATAACAACAAATCTATCTATGGTAATCCTCCACAGAAAAGAAAACATGTTAGTACCAGAAGATCACCATGATCTGTTTTTCGTACTTCTTTTGGAAGTGCTTACAACGGAAGTGAATTGTCAATGCAACCAAAAAGCAATGAAAAAATAGGAAATATATAAATGTATCTATATTCTCACACACACACACAATGCTCCCTTTTCCCCTTCCATAAAGAAGGCCACACGACAATCTCAGTTTGGATAACTGCGTGTTTTATCGCATTAATCTTATATACACAAGGTCCTCTCCTTTGTGTCACAAACAGAGGTGCTGGCACTCACATGTTTGATTTTCAGTGAAATATATTGCTTCTGCACAGCTAAGTTTGACACATTTTGGTTACCACATAGTCTTGTTCACATCAAAGAACGCCATATTGGGTTGACTGCACCAACATGAATCATAGAACGTAAAGACATACTTTAAAATTAACATGGAAAACAGACCAGTTTTCTTTCACTCTTTTCATTTAGAAAGTGTGCGATCATCAAATATATCAGCATTTTCATTGCTAGTTCATGTGATTATTTTAATATATTGTTGAATAATTTTACATTCTTGACATTCATGTATATGCTTTATACTTCATATTCATGTGTTAAACAGCAATAGGCTTAATATCCAATCATCAATTTTAGTGGATGGCGTTACACATTAGTCATTACTTCAGGTAGATGTTTGAGGTGCAGTTACATCCAGTCAAGCCGATACTTGTGTGCTATTAAGTTACCCATTAGTTGGAAACTTGCAATAAGAAAACAGTCACAGTTGAACTGTAAGGTAGTCACTATTAGCAGTTCATGATGGCCTTCCATTCTGCAAGGATTAAAAACCACATATTACTACACTTTGGTATTCATTTGTGTACATGTGTGGAGCAGCTATTATAATTACTAATGCACATGTAATTCTTCATCTATATTCAAACCTTGTTTTTTCTTAGTATCTATCTAAATATATCTCAATTTTATGTGACTCAGATTTCTTTCTATACTCACCTCTAGTAATTTGAGGGATTGTATCTATCACACATCAGGTTAATCACTCACTATTTATATCATGGAATGCTTGAAAGTACCTGGCTACCAGATAACTTGTATCATTGTTTTGAATTGCCCTCATATGTGCAGTAACCTCTTATTTATTGGGAAGATCATGCTGCCTATGTAAACTTTAGTGTGCAAACATTGTAATATATAAACCACAAAGTCACTATGCCCTCATGCATTGCCTATCTCCCTGAGTTTCATGAGAAGGACGTATAGCATGTTCTTTGGTGGGCCCCATACTTGCAAGCTTTGCTCTTCTTATTTTTAGTAAAATCCAATTTGAGTGTTGCCCGACTCCTTTTTTTTTTTCCCAATCCAACACATACATCACTACTCACCAATTTGTCTCTCAAGAATTTGGCTCTCATAGATAAAATAATCTGTTAGATGAAGATTGCAGGTGCTGATCTACTTCATCTGCTTTTGCAAATCGACAAAGATTCAACTATCTTCATTTGACTTCTTAAAATGAATTGCTTTCTTTCAAATATAGCTGCTCAAAATATGATACAGGTAACAATAAGCAGTTCCGTATTAATCCCAAAACAGTATTTATAACAGGCATTCTTAATGCCAGTAGGTCTGGTTTGTACCCTGTAATCACACAGACACACAACTCTGCATTAACCCTGTAGCCACAGGCTACATATCCTGTACTCTTACACTGTGCCCTCTGCACAATTCACTCACCCACCTGTCAGCCTACACTCACCCCTCTTCCCCCACATTTCAGCATGCTCTCATTCACTACTCACCTTGCGCTCTGCCAGTACTCACTCTGCTCTCACCCACAGCCCATGTTCCTCTTACACTGCACTTATACACCTCTCACCCAGCAGTTACTGATCTCTCACCTAACACTCAATTTTCACCTTGTACTTAAAGACTTCTCACCATACCCTCGCCTACTGCTCACCCTGCACTAACACACCACTCACACACTGCAATCAGACCTCTCACTGTGCACTTACACACCTGACCATGCACACACACACTCACACCCACAGCACTCTCCATGCACACACTGCTCCCATTGCACAGACACAACACACTCCATTTAATCACACGCCACTCTATATGCACACTGACTCTTCTCACCCTCACACATCACTCACCCTGCTCTTACCTACAGCTATACTGTAATAAGACAGTGCTTATCCTCCACACTTACACACTACTCACTTTACACACTCTCTGAACTCTGTTCACATGCCCTGCACTTAGACACAGCTCACCCAACACTCTGCACACAGACACCTTTCACCCCACACTCAGTGCTCACCTTTCACACTTGCACACTGCTTACTTTGCACACTCACCCTGATGTCACATTGCTTACCCTACATTCAGACACAGCTTGCCTACCACTGGCGCCAATCAACCTCCACCTCATTCTGCACAGATACTCCTCACCAGGCACTCACACAATGCTTACATTGAACTTACAGTATAGTCCCTCAACTCTTACCCATCACTCACACACAACTCTAACACTTGTCGCCTTGAACTTGCATTTACCGGACCCTGACCTTACTCTACTGCTACACCTCTCACTCACACACAGCTCACCTTGATCTCACAAACTACTCACCATTCACTCAGTGGTCACCCTTCTCACACCCACCACTCACTCTGCAGTCACCACTCACTTCTCTCTCAGTCACCATTTTGTCCTGCAATGCGACAACACTCACACTGCACTGCTTATCTTGGGCTCATGTACTGATCACCATGCACTCATGCACTACTCAGAACTGCTTCCCCGTTACTTACACACACCTCACCCCGGAGCATAGCTGATCGGATCGTGAAAGGGGATATAGTGTGGGTGAAGCAGGCTTTTCTCTCCAGGGTGGCAGCTGGGAGAGAGGTTTCTGCTTTGCCTAAACGTGCGGTGCATCAACTTGTTATGGTTAAAACGGGTATGGGGATGTAACCATGTTTGAACTGGGAGATGACCAGCTATCATCGTAGGATGTTAACCTATTTTAGATTCAACCTGTTCCATCAGTTATTTCCTAAGGGTTGTTGGTCCAAAGTATCCGAGCTAGAAGCTTGTACTTGTGATAATACTGCTTTGCCAAATATCTTTACATACAGTAGCTTACGCCAGTGATATCTGCCCATTACTTTTACCATTGAATTTTAGACAGGTGAGGCTGGTGCCTTTGTATCTACAATTGTTACAATCACCTAGAATATGTTACATGGTCTCCCGCTTTCTTTCTGGTATATTTCATTGGCGTTGAAAGTTCCTAGTGTGTTTTGGACTATTCGTAGCATGATTTCTTTTAGTTTGTAACTCAGTACTGGCTGTGTGGTCTCTTAGTACACCTGCACCGTTGCCTGTTAATGTACGTGCACTTAAACTTAACTTTACATAAATGTATTTAGACTGGGGGGGTAGCTGTTTTTATTTTCCTCTTTTTACTTGGTTTTATTATACTATATTGTATCTACTTTTGTGATTTTTGGGAAAATCGAATAAAGTTAATACTGACTGGCTAACTCACCCTATGCCATGATCCCATACTCGCCCACTGGTCGATCGGAAGGAGTCTGTTGTGATATCTTGGAGCGGAGAGGCGAGCTGTTGCTCCAGGGACTTGGAATTTGTCCTTAGTGTGGCAGCACATCCGAAACCTCGAAGGCCATCACTATAGTCCTCGCATTTAAAAAAGTACAAGCACAGACTTGCAGCTCTAAGCATCATTCCGGCAGCATCCTGATTCAATCGGACCTGACGGGATGGTCAACTTCTGCCCCATAGCCTACTGGTGCCACACCCACCCTCTCCCTCTCACTCTCCCTCTCCAGTAACCCAGTCACTGTCCCGGTGCGAACCCTTGAATCGTGGGCAGCACTCCAGCCAGCAACTGGACGGGCCTCCATCGTCCGCTTTGTCCACAGGCCGGCTGTCCCTCATCTAGTCCCTGCCACAAGGAGCTAGTGGCTGGGTCTGACCTATCTCACCACCTGTGGTCAGCCCTGCTACAGATTGCCGCTGCATTTCCCTCTCTCCTTGCATCCAAAATGTATAGCAGCAGCAAGGGCTGGCCGGGCCCATAGTGGCTGTCGTGGCCCAGATCCAGTTTAGTTCCTGGTCCGCCTCTGACTTGCCGTCGGTCATCCACCAGAGAAGTGCAGACAGAGCAGAGTGGGACAGACTTTACACATCAGAGACACATGTGGGTCCCTGTCGGCAATCGGCACCTCGGCATTCTGTCCTGGAGGCTAGGATTTTGTATCTTGGCCAGTCCTATGTCACTTCATACATAACAAGCCACTCCCACTCCCAAACTACTCTCAGAATATGTCCAGCTTTGGCATAAGGCTGTCGGGGAATTCGGAAGTACTGAAATTATTGGTGAATCCATTGGTTAAAAGGTAATGATCAGCGGAGACAAGGATTAATTAAGGGACATCTGGGTGAGAATCAGACAGTTGGCCATCTTAAAACACATGCAGAGATGGACAAACATTGTCTTTGGTGTTTTGTCAACTAAGGGAAAACCAATCGTAGTGCAGCCATTACTAGAGGGCTATATTGGAAGGTTCCCCCTTGCACACAGCTGCATCACTACAGTCGAACGCTGTGGCCATGTTAGGTGAGGTGAAAAGCCAAACCAGCCAGTCGGAACGAAATACTAGCAGTCTTTCAGGCGAAGCACACAACTTATGCCCAATGAAATGGTGTAGGCATGAAAACAAACATCTGGGGAGCCAAAGCTCCTCGCTTAATAGTATTTCTGAAAGCTCTGCTTTAGACACAAGGTTCAGCTGCGCTGTCTAGCTAGACATACAAATAATGCCATTCATGTTTACTACATATATTTTTGCATCGTTATCTGTCAACACTAGCAATTAATTTCCAAAAAGCATAATTAAGCTTGCTGGTTGACATTTCTAATATTTTAATAATGTTGATTTTAGACTTCGGATCCAGGAGCTTGCCGCCTGTGTCCCTGAAGCTTCCACATCGAACACAGTTCTGTATGACTGCAACAGGGTTAACTGTCTGCTGGAGGAAGAGTGATGGAATGGCCGTTTCCTCCAGTTGCTGTTCTGATGGGGTGTCCTCTCAGAACTGCCACAGAGTCGTCTCTACTGACGTGGAAATGCGGTATCTGTAGTCGGGTTAGTTTTGGAGAGGTTGACTCCTCCCAGAGGCCAACTGGTGTGGTTTCCTCCTTCACAAGAGTGATGGGTTGGTTGTCTCCTCCCAAAGCTGTAGTGGTCTAGTGTACAGTACTCGTCTGATACTGTGTTAAAAGTGATTGCTTCTTCCAATTATGTGATGTGGTATTTGCCTTCAAAAGAGCACTGCACTGGATGGTGCTGACAGACATAGCCATGGCCGTGACTGATAATTCACCTGCAGCACAAGTTACCGGCTGCAGAGAAAAGACCTGTATTAGTTAACTGTATATGATATTTTCTTCTAGTGCCTCAAAGCCGACATTGGCTTCATAGCCAAAGTCCTTGCTTCTCTCTCAGCCTGTACATTGAGCACGGCCACCACTGAGAGACAGATTTTCCTTTATACACCAGCACTCGCTCTCTCTTTGTGCACCAATAGCCATGGCACCTCCCACTCAATCAACGTTCAGGAAACTGATAAAGGTAGTAGCAACCAGAGGTAACAACATCAAATACTCATGCACCTGTCATCTTCCTTCTTGGCAAATGTACAGGGTTCTCACTTCCTGGGATTTTGAGTATGTCCTTCTTATACGCCGCATAAAATGTTGCTCAGGAGGAGCTGTGAACAGATCCCTCTTTCATTAGCCATTGTGACTGTCACTATTGTGATAAGGGTTATGTGCATTGACTTTAGCCAGTGCAAACATCAAGACCATAGTCAAAGTTATGTTCCATGTCCCATCTCTTGAGCATGGAGCGAGTTATTGATAAAACTGGCTGTCTGAAGGGGTAGCCTTGCTTTCAGTTAGTCTAGACACTGTGCATGCTCCACCCAGAACTTCTGACGATAACAGCTCCCAGTAGCTATTATGTTGTATGCCAGACTCATCCTTAACCTCTTCAGACAAGCCCACACAGCACCCCACTCAGGAAGCTACACTGGCTTCCGATCCAGTAGAGGTGCCAGTTCAAGATCTTGCCCCATGCTTACAAAGGCCTGCCCACTGACCAGTACATCAACAAACGCATGATCTTCTACCAACTGACCAGACACCTATGATCCGCTTCCCCGCAGCCCCACCACGGATCTGCCAAAGCAACAGCGGAGGACTCTCCTTTTCATATCTGGTGGTCAAAGCCTGGAACGACCTTCCCCTGCACCTTAAGGCCGCACCATCTCTCCAGCAATTTAGGGAAAGAACTCAAGGCTTGTCTGTTTAGAGACTAATCTTTCAGGTTTATGTAGGAAGAGATGCATTTTCTAGTAAAAGTATCTGTATAGGAAAAACATTTCTGTGCAAATATGAAGATTCCACAGTATTTATAACCCCACACGTGCTTATTGTCTATGTTGCAAGCATTATCCTTGATAAGAAAATGGGTGTGCTTGACCAAAGTGCGTGAATTTTACACATAAATGCATATATACTACTAGGTCATAGGTACTTTGAGTCACAAGTATGCATGTGAGTACTTGTAAATTATACATTGCGGATTTATCCGTCATATTCAGTGCCTCTGATTCAAGTCCATTGGGTACATCTGTACATGCCAAGACCAAGGGACACTTTGCACTAGTGTTGCACATCGAGCTGCTTCGTGTCCACATAGTACCTAAATATTTAGCAGAGAACTCAAATTGACGTAAATCATTTGCAAAGCGCTAACATCTCAAATTATAGTGAATTATTTGCAATGCTCACACCTACAGTTACAGAAGGATTCAGATTGGACCATGAGCTACTCGTCGAATCTGGTAATGAAAAATGTGGGAGTGAAGACAGGAAGATTGAGCTTAATCATAATTAACAGCGAGATTTCCTAATACCATTGCAGTCTTTAAATAAGATTTATGCATTGAGACTGTAGACGAATTTCCCTTGTTGCTAGGTTTCGCATTGGTTGTAAATAGTTGGCTAGTAAAAGCCAGCCTCTATTTCTTTAATGCTAATTCCTCAGTCATGTGCCCTGGTACTGCAGGGAATGCATAGGATGATGTTCACATGTAAATGTTTGGTAATACAGCCTCACTATCGGCGGTGTGAAGCAGTCCCTATCCGCAAACGGTTAATTGGAAGTATATATACCTTTGTGCACACCGACCTACTGTACTTTGAATGTTTTTTTTTGTTGTATCATGTGTTTGCTCAGTACTTTATGGGAACGTTGCGTGTTTTTTCCTTTTTTGTAATTTTTTTTATCGAAATGGCTTTTATACAAAGGTCAAAATTATCCTTCCTTATTCTGTTAAGGCTACCTTAAAAGTGTCTCACTTTTTTTGGCAGGAATGATACACCCAGTAAATAGCGATACCTCCATTGTGGTATTTAGCAGGGTTCGCTGTGCCTCCCCTTTCTGAGGTCCATGTTTCAGAATGAGAGATAGAGCAATGTCAGTGTAGGTTTTCCACCTTTTTGTTCTGCGAAACTCAACATGTCTCTTCCTTAGATTAGAGAATAACTGAATTCACCAAGATAAGTATAGGTTTTAATAATGCTGTCTCCTGGGCTATCGCCAAAACTATCTATTCTACGCAGCGCAATGTATCCAAATTAACATTAGTGATTGGCTATAACCATTTGTTAGCAAAATGTGGCCTTTATGCAGTATCCATAATTAAAAGTACAACCTACAATGTGTTGGCAGGCTTAAGGCAAGCCAATCCCTATTTCAAGCCATGAACGTAGTAAAGATGATGTGACACATGAAGTATAGTTGTCAGCTAAGGATGCATGATTCGCATTGGATTTTGTTTTAAAATGTGTTGTTTGCCTGACCAGAGGACATATTTTTAATGTTATTGCTGGTGGTTCTTTAAAAAAAATTAAAAAATAAAAATAATCTGAGCATGAATAATGCTGTCAGACCTGACAACACCAATGATATCACTGATTCAAATATTATTGTTGACTCATGGATGAAATCACATTTTAAGGAGGAAAAGAAGTGGAACGCCACAATAAAATACCAAAGCCCAACCCAGGAGTTGAAAAACATGTAATGACGTAATCAGCTTGCAAACAAACCTGTTGACCACGTCAACAATGTCCAGCATTTTCATTTGAATTACACTTACGCACAGAAATAAATAATTGTGGGATAACCAATTGACTTCATCCCTCACACCAGTGGTTCGGGGACCCCTTGGGGTCTGCAAAGCCTCCTTAGGGAGTCTGTGACTGCTTAGAAAATTAAATAATATTAACAGATTAATAAAGTGTATGTAATAAAGTGGCTAAGGGTACAGTTGAACTTTTTAAAACGTACTGTAAATGTCAAAGAATTTGAAATTGGAGGCTAAAAATTCAATTAGTATCCTCAGATCGATTCATGGGAGCAGTGCAGGTGCATCAAACAGAATATAGTATGGACAATGTGTGGCTTCAATCAAATTTAGAAAAGCTCCAACCTTCCTATTTTTTTTATTTTTTTTATTTTTACTTAAATTCATTTGCAAATTAAATAAAATGATATTGTTTGTGTATGTGTTTGATGAAGGCTTGTTTTTACATTTTTATGTATTGTTTCGCCTTTCAAATCATCAACAATGTTTAGGCCGGGGTCCCCGGCTTCTAGTAATGACTCAGTGGGGGATCCTTGCATTCCAGTAATGATTCAGTGGTGGTCCCCGGGATCCTAAAATTATAAAATGGGGGTCCACACAAGTGAAAGGTTGGGAACCACTGCCTCACGCCATAAACTCAGTCACTTAATTGCTAGACATCGACTACTCTCATCCACACACTTACAAACTCTTTTATTGACATTAGCATGCATCAAATCACTCCTCTTGAAAGTGGTGGGAAATAAGGATAGCCTACTGCCTCATGTGATTAATTTGATGTCTTTTTAGTGTTTTTGTTGTACATACGTTTGGACCCTCTCAGCCTTCGCTGCATCTGAGCTTAATCATGTAATTCATACTTTGTGTGTGAAAAGGAGGCTGGATAAGGGATTGAATGTTCCAAGGGGGTGTATGTCAGAATATTGTTAGTAAACTATGGCCTGATAGAAATATAATATCCTAAATCTCTTTTATAAAAATATGCAATTATGCGAAGATTTTGCTATTATTAACTCAAGTGGGGCAATGTCTCCTCAAACTAAATTTCAGACACAATAATTATATCGACGATTATTTGTTTAAAATATTCCGGTACCATGCTTTTCAAGCTTCGGAATAACTAATGTAAAGGAAGATGATTAGGGTACGTCTTTGTATTACAAAGGGACTGAGAATGTGTGCCTTTACGCCTTATATAGCCTTTCAAGAATGCGGCCTTTTCATAACTGAAAAAGAGAATGTGTACTTCGTCCAATTGCAAAATGAAAATGGCCGCTGTGCGCAAATCACAAAAATGTGTTCTGCTGGCAACACGCAATTTATGCTCTTTAACACCTAACATGTAAGACTTCCCTGTTTTATGGTTTGACGGCGCTTATTGATTCCCAAGTGCTAGTGGGCTGAGACTCGGGTACAGGATGTCAGTTAGTGGTGGCATTCAATAATTTGCCGTTAATAAGTGCATTGTGATGAGAGGCTTTTTAATGCATTGAAAAAGTGGGCAATGGCCCTGGGCTTCCCATTTAAACGCGCCCCCCCCTGAGAAGAGGGGCCTCCGTCTGTCTCGCCGTTGTCTCTGAAAGTTGAATGTGTATGCTAACATTAATAGCCATTGTGTGCGTTTCAGTTAGCATAAAATTGTATTGAAATTTAATATTGTTTCAACCAGAGGTCTGGGTTGCAAAAACTCCTTAGGAAGCAACTGTGGTTAGCTGAGGTACGGAATAAGAATAGTGCATTTTAGGACAGCACATAAGGGCCCATTATGAGTCAGCCCTAGTGGTATCCGCAGACTTGAAACCACCACCTTGATTCCATGTGTCCAATGTTCCCACTCCTGAGGTTACCTGCGTGTGGGAAAATTAGGCTTAGGTTTCCCGGATGCGGAAATGCACCACTTGCAACCACTGAGCAGAGCTGAGCCTCGGGCAAACCTCACCGAGGGAACGGGATGAGCTTGCAGCACTTCCCGCAGCATCCCCGAAGCTTTACCTGCTGCCAGCCAGCCTCCCGACCCCAGTACCGGTTTGCTACCCACCGTAGCCCTGGTTCGCAAGTGCTATTACTGCTCATGACTGGGGGGGGGGGGGGTAAAACGGAGTTTGTTCCCAATTTCGTGGATGCAAACTAATAATGGTCAGGTTTAGGTGGGAAGAAGCCATCTAGAACTGGTATTTCAAGACTTGGTGTCTTGCACATCATAATCCGGCCAGTAAGATAGCAGGAAGTGCTCGACAGTTCTCCCACTTCAAATTTTGTACACCAGCTTTTTTTAGGGTCGAGTGCGTGCAAGCACTCTGGACCATGTTGTAAGCTCTCTGTGAGCTTCTAACCACGCCCATGTCACGCCAGTAACTTTCATTAGTTTGTGGGCTTGCCTTTGAAAAATCGATTGATTCCATTTGTGAAAGGCATGCATACGTCATGCTTTTCCAGGTGTTTAGCTCTCCTCGAGTGCTCCAGTAAACTACAGAAAACATACGAGGCTCTGTTTTCCGTATGGTTTCTGGACTATGGCCCTCATTTTGACCTTGGCGGGCGGCGGAGGCCGCCCGCCAAAGTCCCGCCGTCAGATTACCGTTCCGCGGTCGAAAGACCGCGGCGGTAATTCTGACTTTCCCGCTGGGCTGGCGGGCGGTCGCCTTCAGACCGCCCGCCAGCCCAGCGGGAAAGAGGCTTCCACGATGAAGCCGGCTCGGAATCGAGCCGGCGGAGTGGAAGCTGTGCGACGGGTGCAGTTGCACCCGTCGCGTATTTCACTGTCTGCGCAGCAGACAGTGAAATACATGTAGGGGCCCTCTTACGGGGGCCCCTGCAATGCCCATGCCAGTGGCATGGGCACTGCAGGGGCCCCCAGGGGCCCCGCGACCCCCCCCTACCGCCATCCGGATCCCGGCGGTCGGACCGCCGGGATCTGGATGGCGGTAGGGGGGGTCGGAATCCCCGCGGCGGTGCAGCAAGCTGCGCCGCCGTGGAGGATTCAATGGGGCGGCTGTACACTGGCGGGAGCCCGCCAGTGGTGCCGGTCCGACCGCGGCTTTACCGCCGCGGTCGGAATCCCCATTGGAGCACCGCCGGCCTGTCGGCGGTGCTCCCGCGGTCCTCCGCCCTGGCGGTCAAAGACCGCCAGGGTCAGAATGACCACCTATATCTTTTCATTTCCTGTGCAGCGCGATCTTGCTGGGCAGTAGTCGCAAGCTTTGCATTACATCGACCCTGTTACATGGATAATTGCACTTTTGCTGGTTACATGGATAATTGCACTTTTGCGGATAAGTTTCACTGCAAGCGAACTTCTATTTCCGATTCTGTCTCCTTCACTGTCATGGCGACCATGGGTTCGCTTATGTGAAACTGTTTTACTTTTCATTATTAGTTTATTCGGCAAGATAAGTCCGGTTAGGAGTTTACAACGCGAAAAGCTCAAACGGGGACTCGTTGCATTGCAAATGCTTGTTTATTTTGCAGTGGAGCTTTGTTGGGTTTGTTTAGCGTATTTTACCTTTCCATCAAGGTGTCCTTGGAGACTGCCTGTTGGTGCTCCCGCTACTGATGCAAATCGACATTCCCATTTTAGAGCAGATAATGACTCACGCCTGACACTGTTGTGTTTATGAGGTTTTATTCTGCATCGGGAATCTATTCTGCACTGACAATTTCTCGCGACGTGCACAGGCTGGCCCCTACCTTAGGCTATGCTGATGAGCCTATGGTGTGGCACATCACGTTTCATATACGCCAGGCGTTTGGGTGTTGCAGTTGTGAATTTAATTTACAGAGCCGCTTTTCTCAAGGGAATCGCCGTATGTGAAACAAATTAGGTGTTCACCACTTCTGCTACTAAAATGTGGTTGCAGGTTTTGAGTGTTACCGATGTAGGCAACAGAGGGCAGCTGCAAATGCCCTACAACATGTTTTCTGTCATGTTTGGTGTCCTCTCCCTCAAAGCACTAGGACTGCAGGATGCCGTCGTTACCCTTCCTCCAGCAGAGAAAGATCTGCCATGCAAATCTGTGTCTTTGTGCAGTGTATACTGAGGGCGACTCTTGAGAGATCCCCATGGAGGAGCCGTGCAGTTTGGATCTCTGCATTGTCTTAATCTGTGTGAGAATAGCTTCGGTATGCGAGCAGCGGAGGGGTCTGTAGATGAGTGCTCTTGGGATTTCGCTGTTTTTGGATTTATATGTGGGAACTCTGTGCACAAGAGTTATCTCAAAGTCCTTGGGAAAGTTTATGTTGAGCACTTGGGGGATTTATTTTTCAATGAATGCGGCACAGGAAGGGGCCTGAATTTCAGTGCTCTCTGAAAGTCCAAAAATGCACAAGTTACCCCTTCTATTTCTGTCTTCCACTTCAGTGATCCTTTCCAATCGGGCCAGTCTCGAAGTGGTGGTTGATAAACTTTTAGAAGAGTTATGTTTGTGGTCTTCCATGAGATTTATATGTGATTCTATTTCAGAAGCTCTGCCACCCGGTGAAATAATTTCTTGTTTTAATGATGTGAGGTCGCTCTGCCCTGTTTCTGTGTTGGACTTTGTCGATTGAGCAAGCAGGTGCAGCATATCTAGTGTCTGCATGATTAGGTCTAATGTAGCAGAGTTGTCAGATTTGGTTTTTATGGGGGAATCTGGGTGGGAGGGTTCTATTTGTGTCTCTTTTCCACTGGTTGGTATCCTTCAGCCCTCCCCTCCCTTCTCCGGGGTCATGGGGCTTGAGGGTTGTCAATTTGAAGAGCGGGTCTTACAGTACATCCCACGTGGGGTGCTCCTTAGTGGGACTTGTGCCTCCCTTTGTATTATTTGTAGGAGTTAGAGCTAGGTTAGTTCAATGGGCGCAATTAGAGTGTGGAAGGATGTGAAAGTGAATGGATTTGAAAGCTTTCAGCACTTCAGAGCTCTCAGATCTTCCAAAGCTTCGAAGACATCTTAGTACTTAATTTTGCCTTAGATCACCATAGATCCTGAATTTCACTCAGGCAACTGATGTAGATGCAGGGTTGTGGAATTTAATAAAATATCTACTTTTCCATGGGACAGGTTGCTTCTTAAATCTACTTGTCCCTTTGGTGCCATATAGTGTGGTGATAAATGATGGCAGCAATCTCAATATGTGGGAGCTCTGATTATGCCAGGGCTACTACCATAGTAGGGCTTGAATGTTTTCAATTTCAATCCCTGTTATCACAATTTCCTTATTTTGTCACCTTTCCGCAGATCTACATACTGGGGCTGACAGAAGCAGTAAGCAATAGTTCCACGGCTGGAATGCCTTTGAATCTGCAAACCTACTCACTTGCATGTTTTAAGGATTTTCACCAGCTCTTCCCTAATCTTTTTTCATAATGAGAAAGGTGGGAAATTTGCTCATGACAATGGCTGAAGTAGATCATCTTTCAGGGTTGGGGAAAAAAGTGGTTGGAGGTAAAGTGTACTTGTAAGCGTTCAGAAGAATTTTCACGAGTCAATCTACACACACATTTGTTCGTGCTAAAATGCAGTTCACAAATATTTTCTAGGAATAAGATTTCATGGTCTCTTTCTGTAAGTTCTTGAGAATTCATGAAAGCCACAAATTCAAAGACATTTATCATGGGTGCACTTTTGTGACTTTCTTTAAGAACTGGACCCATAATTAGGCCTGGCGTTAACAAAGACATTTTGTTCTTATTAAACATCTATTTTGCTCTGTCTATTGGCTAGCTTTACAGTGAGTGATCACATTCTGCTCTTCCACAAGGAGCATATTGGCACACACAGAATTTTTTGTCCAGTGCCAGGAACTACTGTTGCAATCCGTGGTCTAACAAAACTAGAGGGAACACCCCTGCAAAAAACATGGGGGGCACTCCCTGGAGGGGGGCTGTGGAGCCTTTGCTACGCCACTGGTGGCAAAGTTTGCTTTTTAAAAACCAAAAACATTTTTTTTCCTTTTTGTCAGTGTTTCACAATAGTGAGTCTGGCAGCTCCCACAACAAAAAAGTTCTACAAAAAGCCATGTCAAAACAAGACAGGCATTAACAAAACCGAAAACCCACAAATAAATGTTGTATCGATTGGCTTTGACAGTGCTTGTTTATTTTCCTGCTTCCCATAATCTTGTTGAAAATGATTACAGTGATTTTCTATTAGGAATATGTTTTGGAAATACTAGCATGCATCAAAATATTTTACTAAATGATGCTTCAAAAAAAATAGCACGTCCATTTTCAGAGTAGCGAAACATTATTTTTCCCCGTTGCACTTTTTTTCTGAAATTTTATTTTGAAGGCAAAGAAGAATCACTCTTGCTTACAAGCTTCTGCAAACATTTGCATCTAATCAGAAAAAATTCTGGGAGCCTTATACTTGACCTCATATTGTTAAACGTTTCAAATGTGTGTACACTTTTCTTCCCTGTTGTTGTTTGTGTTTTTTGTGTTTTTTTTTTTTTACTGGAACCACTGTCAGTAGTGCAGTGTGACCTGAAAAGGTTAATTTACAGTGTTCATCCTAATAATGAAGGCTTTTCATTATTGAACCATAAATATGAGTTCAAATAGCATTAACATTTGGAGACACATATTACCTCAACTGCACACAGTTCTCTTCTCTGTAAACTGGCAGCCAAAGGGTTTGTGCTGCAAGGGGTTGAGCCTACTTGTCCCAAGGACAAAATAAACATGAAAACTTGTTGCCCTTGACCTCAAACAATATGTGTCGGGCGATAGGAATTCCACATCCCTGAAACGGTAGTGTAGCACGATGAGGTAAAGTAGTCAGAATAATTTCCTGGGTATTGGCTACACTTAAGAAGTTTTCACATTGCACTGCAGTGTGCAATGGGGTATAGAAGATGCAGCACATTGAAGCATAAGGATTTGCCCTCGACGGGCATAGTTTTGGATTTACAGTAGTGATGGAACTCCTCTGAGTCACAATGTGGGTAGCAGAGCAATTGCCAGAGGTAGAAGCTATTATTCATGTAAAAACGTTCTGCAGCATGCTGTAGTAAGTGTTTGTGGCCATCTTAGGGTAGGCATAGGTTAAGGGGGTCCATGCAGTCTTTGGTCTGAGCATATAGGTTTTATTATGTTATGAGTCACCTACCATTCAAAACTCTGTGAAGCAGTATCACTGTGTGCTCAACTCTGGAATTGAGGCATTAGCAGTAGCCCTGGAATGGCCAAGGGGAAACTCAGCCACATGGTATCCATATGTCAGCCATTTTAGGGACAGGCAGTACAAGGTTGGCTCCCGTGCTCTTTATGGCGTAAGGTGGTTCTATCGCTGTGCTGATGCAGGTAATGGGTTGTTAGTGACACCACATCTTCCCACTCTGAGGACACTTTTTGGTGAGTTGGAAGCAATATGTTGATGGATCAGGCCATTTCTGATTGCAGGTGTTGGGGAGCTTTCTGCCTTTGTGGCCATTTCCCTCGGGCGGTAGCTACGCCCACCCCTGGACCGGTAGGAATATCTAGGAACATAATTGTATGCTTTAAGTGTAACTTATTATGACTCAACCCCAAAACTATGGACATTTTTTTAATATTTGTTTTTAATTTGGTGAATTTTTCGTTTTTATTTAGTGGACCTCCACCATTTACTTGAAGTCTGTGTGCTCTCACGGTTGTCACATACGCCTATGTGCATTGTTCTGGGATTTCTCATTGTCACTGTGATGTGGTGTCATTGTGTCAAATTAGCTTTCATTTCAATATAGTGAATAGTGAAGGTTTGTATGGTTGAGTCGGATGAAAACAATGTGTCTGACTATGCCATAGATTTTTTTTTTCATGTGTTTTGTTAGGTATCATGGGGCAAAGAACAGTGCCTCTGATTTCATTCTACGAGATTGAACAGATGTCTATTGTCGAGCTGAATTTGTGGGTTGTGTGGTTAGGAGGAAGCTCATTGCAAACAACGAGGCAGAGAGGTTTGAGATACCTAAGAATCAAGATAAGACTGTCAATGCTCGCCTCTGTTCGCGCATTCATCTTTTTCTTGTTCAACCCTATGTGCCATGTGGGACGCACAGTCCTTTCTCCCGCTAACGAACCCAGACAGCACCAGCCATCCCCCAAGAAGCTGTCACCCTCCAGGTACATGGAAGCACGATGGAAGCGCGGCTCACTGGCGACAACCAAGGAAGCTGGGACATATTTATTTGTATTAAATGAGTCTGTCAAAGCAATTTTTATGCACTTGCCTTTGCAGCTAGACGAGCTACACTGTCGATGTTGAGCCTCAGCTGACAGGAAGGCCAAGGCACAGTGAAGGTGGAGTGAGATGAGAGAGTGGCCTTACGGGCAGGCGTGCAGTCAAACATTAACGAGGAACCACCTGCCTGTCCAAGGGCCTGTACTGCTGGGGAAGTTGGATGTCACCAGTTCAATTTTTCATGACCGTGAGTGGTTTAAATTCACACTATGCACTACCTTCTTTTCTTAATAACTTTGTTTTAAAATGGACCAGAAGCTCAAGGAGAGTTTATAAACGTATAACTAAACAATAATTGCAGTTTTATGACAGAGGATTAAGGCCGTATAATTACACGGATATACAACATTGGCAAAATTAAAATCGTTGTTATAACTCATCAGTAAGCCAATATAATGGATACTGCAGTTTATTAAAATGATTAAATGTTGCTTTGCTACCCCAACTCAAATGCTGGCTTGCATTTTCGGTACTGCATTAATCCTGTATTGACCACTCCACCTACAAACTGCTAACAGCCCCATCAGCAGCCCTAGTCATGCAAGTGACAACTTCTCCAACTGCCAAAAACAGTGCGTCTTTACTAAACACTGCCATAGCGGCCATTGCCATTTGTGCTATCAGCCCACAGGAGACTTGGGCAGAGGCAGCGAATGGCAGCCCATACCTTAGTTGTCTTGATTGTCCTCCAACCAGAACATTGACCTTAAACGTGCACTGCGTGTTGGAGAGCTGTACCCTTGCTTGACCAGAATCCTATCCACTTTACTGAATGAGAGGAGCCTCCTTTTATTTGCCTCTTCTGGCGGCGTTTGGAACTCACTGCACCATGCAGGTCGTACTCTGGTGTTCATCATCCTCTCATACTATATCCCTTCATTCAGATGCGCTGTGGTTTCCTCATTATGCCCCCTTGCACCCAGTGAATCTGTCAGCAAGGACCCATGCACCTTATTAGGATAAATATTGTATCTTGTGCCCTTCGTTGTTCTTCAATTGAGTTTTGGTTGTATCCTGCAAATAGAGCCCCTGGAGCATAGTATATCCTTTTTTTTCATTACTATGACTTCCACCGATCGTGAAACCGCAATATGCTCTTTCCCTCGTTTAAGTGAGTGCTTTTCCCTTTGGTAGGCACTACTGTGTAAGATGTGCCCCTCCTGTTATGGCAACCTGACTGATAACACACTTTACCTTTCCTTATGACTCCACTGTACTTCCCCCCCGCCCCCCCAAAGCTCTCCAGTGCTTTGTCCATCCTCACCGCTCCAACTTTGCTTCAGTTTATTCTTTGAAGATCACCACCACCTTACAGTGCTTAATTTGTAAAAGTGCAGGAGCCCAAATATTTTAAAGAGACTGCAGTCAGAGCTACCAAATGCCAGAGTTTCCAAGCTCAAGGATGCCTAGTATTAATCCCATCCCATGCTTTCTACTAAGGTACACTTCCAGTCACTTTTTTCGCATTGTTGCAGGTTCTTTTTTATCCCTGTTTTCTCCCTTTGTCTCTGTTTCCCTATCTTTCTCTTCCACCTTCTTTCTCTTGTTGCTCCATTTTTTTCTCTTGCTCTGGTGAAAGGGGGATGAAAAATAAATACTGATCACCAAATATAAGTCCAGCTGCTGACAGTCTGTACCCACATGCACAAATATAGTACCACTCCTCAGTGCACTTCTAAGCCTAAGCGCCCCAACCTGCACGTTCATTAACTTCAGTCTGTTTGACTTACCTCTGACACTAAACCGATTTTGAAACTTGATTCAACCCGTCTGTCCTGCACCTCTTTTGCCAATAAATGATTCAATTGCTTCCTTTAAGCACTTGAATTCCATTCTGCCTCACCCCGCTTCAACTACATCTGGTCCCGAATTAGATTTGTTGTACTGTCTGCCAATTGTTCTACTAGCCAGAGTCACGGTACTTAATTTTGTCTAAACTCCTCTGTAGGAGGATTTGAAACAAATTATTGGAGTAAAAATATTGTGTTGACAAAATATTGTGTCAAGAATATTGAGGACAAAAATAATTTGAAGGTAAGTTTCTATAGACATGCAAAGTTTTACTTTATATACCTCCACATATATGTATATTGAATATATATATATATATATATATATATATATATATATATAACCTGTGAGCAAGGCTGCGGGACAGCTGAAACGCAGTGGATGGTAACTGTCGATGGCACAATAAACTGTGTGTGAGAAGTGTAATTCCCTGCTGTTTTTTTTGCGTGACGCCAGTGCCTTCCCCAGATTAAGTGAGAGGACGTTCTGATGTTAAGCCAGAGGTTCCTGCCTCCATGAGCCAGCAGCGCACCCTTCGTCGGGGCAATGCGGAAGCCAGCAAACTGATGAAATATTATTATATATATATATATATATATATATATATATATATATATATATACACACACACATACATATCTTCAAGGTACATACATGTGGAGTTAAGGAGTAAGTCTATACTTCCTTGTTTGCACTTATCGATATTTTGTTCCTCAATGTTTTTGACACAATATTCTGTCAATAAGATATTTATGTCTCCCTTATGTCCTTCTTGTAAATGGTCGAGATCACTCGGTTTCCTTGGATTGACCATTCATTCCTCTTAAAAAATAAAATAAAAATAAAAAACCGTACCATCGTCTTCATCATCTAGTCTGTTTCCATTCCTCCTTGGATGTGGAGCTTCTACTTCAATTTCACCTTATATCCTTGCATTTCTCTTAAACCTATTGTGTTCCAAGCTTAGGCCCCAAAACACCGACCGAATAAAACTCCCCTCAACTCTTCAATAGAGGTATTGCAATCCTATCACGGAATTTCAAGGGTGTTTTAAAAAAAAGACTGGTCTTATCGACTGCTCTGAGCATGACAGCGTAAAATAACATACTTCGATTTCAAGTCTTGCACCTTCCATTTTAGTTTCTCATACAGCTGCCTGGCTTTCAGCATTTCGAGTAAGAACTTGAGGTTGCAATTGGTATATTTCTAGATGGTTTCACTACTGTGTATGAGTTTTGTAAGATTATGCACTCACTTGAAGAAATTAGCACTTTAGTAAAATCACAGGTGCAAATCAGTAGCTATTTAAGTTCCATTATGATATCTTCTCTTTTTTCAACTCAACGTGCTAGTGTACACAGCTATTAACTCAGTCACTTCGAGCAGTGTTAAAAGGCACTCACAAGATTTAATTTCTGTATTGTAGAACGGATTGCACTCATTTTTCCTCACAATTATTTCATGAGTCATGCCCCACAGGGTGTCTTCCTTAACACTTCACTCTTGATTCTTTCAAATGTAGTGTACGTGAGGTGGGAGATACCGGTTATATATTGCAGAAACGGTGACCACAAAAACGCCCGACTGGGCGTTACGCATGGGAGCTTTTTCTGGCGATGTAGGGCTGTTATGTGATCCGTGCATGAGAAATCATTATGTAGAAAAATGAAATGAAACTTGAGTCCAGGCCAGAGCGTACACTCATTACCGTCTGGCCCTAATCCAAGGCGTCCATAATGGCGACCTGTTCAGCTTCAGCTCATCGAACAGGTCGCTGGATTGTGGAAAATACGGATCTCTCTTATATCTGTAATGGTTTGCAGCGTGAGGAGCTGGCACGGGGTGTAGAGGAAAGAGTGGGAATATCTGACTTTGAAAGGAACACTGTGCGCGCCTTTCCTCCGGAAGAGATGCCCTCCCTTGCACAGCTTATGTGAACCGGAAATCTGCCCGTTCATATCTAATTTTCCAATATGAATATACTTGTACCATGCGTCTCTGACAACGCATCTGCTGTATTCAGTGCATACTTTTATTGCCTATTCATAACTAATATAAAAATAATATAAACTCTGAACTAAGCAACAGGTTCTTTCCAATTTTTAACGGCTTGAAGAAGTGAAATGCATCTGTCTGCCGTATCATACATTGTTCTTAGGGGTTTCAATGAGCGTATGCGCCCACTTTGTGTGTCCCCAAGGCACCATGGCATTAAATAAGTGACCACAGATACTCGTGTGGCTCCTTTGGTAATACTAATAACTCTCACGCATGTGTAGCCCCAGTTGTCATGAGATGGCGTTTTCTCATTTGCATGGGGGCATGGTCCCATGCAAATGAGGGATTCTCTTTGCCTCTGCACACGCGCTGTATTATAAATGTAGGCACATATGCAAACAGGCCTTTAGGAGGTGCACATCATGCATCTCCTAAAGACAGCCATCTAGCGAGATGAAATGTGGTCCCATGTACCCCTTGACATCCCACTGCAGGTGGATGCAGTCACTCACTGCACCCTCCTGCAGGGGGGTGAGGGGGATCTTTCTCTCTCTTTCTCTCTTTCTCTCTTCTCTTTCTCTCGCAGCCGCTCTGAATTTGTTGCCCAGAGGGCAACACAAGTTCAAGGCTGTCCTGTGGGGCAGCACATTCTTTGTACTAGTATGCACTGATGCTGTTTGCGCCCAGCGCACCTTTTGAAAGGTGTACCCTATACGTAATACAGCCCCATGCGTTGCAGTCTGGGTGCTACCTGCAATCCTGTGGCAGTTATGTGTTCATTGCAGACCTTCTCATGCCATGTTGGTATTGAACTGCTTCCATCTAACTTTAAAATACTGATTTTGTTATGTTTTCAAATACCACACATTGCCAACATGTAGACATTTAAGGTTCTGTGATAGTTACTGCACCACATTTTTTCTCACAGTTTTCACCAGGAAAACATGGCAACATGTATCAGGGGAGAAATGGCCAGTAGTAAAAACTGTATTGTGTGTTGTGACTGATTCTGAGGTGTGGAACTGTGAACGGGATACACGTAACCATACCTGGTAAAAACTCCACTCTGGGTTATCAGTGTTTTCCAGGTGTGGTAGGTATCCCACCCTATTCTGCATTATTCAGAATCATGCCCCAAATGCGTCTAACAGAAGAGGCTAATCAGAAACTGGTCATAAATAATATAGGATTCAATGCAAAATACTATGTTTACACCATTCTTCCTTTGATGTCCTTTTATGCTCCCATCAGGCACTTGGAAAACCTGGGAGGCAGAAATTGAACTGCTTGAAGCTACCTCTCTAAATGAACTTTTTTGAGTTCATATTTGAAAATGTTGATAGGTTATATTTTGTGGGTGTTCAAGGATGAGTTGTGAATCCCAGAATTTGAAAGCACGGCCCTGTACCTTGGCAAAGACTTGTCCCGTGGACGCAATGTAAGAAAGATTGATGGTGCAGGCCGGGACTGGAGACTACAGAAACCAGAGACTGGAACCGTCTCCACTGTTGGGAATTCTGTTCACTTGCTATTTGGAAAAAGCTCGTAGACGTTGAGTTACTGATGATCGTAGCCTGTAATGTATATTGATTTTCCTTCTCTTTTTTTTTTAAAGGTTGGTTTTAATGTAATTGTGCAATTTCGAGCTAGGCCAAATAGCAATATCAGGTTTCCTGCGCCAATGCTGGGTTGAGAGGCAGGTGGCGATAATGCATTTGCACTGCAGAGTAATGAGACCAGGGCACAAGGCGATAGAGCAGATGGAAGAGAAACCAGGGAGTTCGTGGAAGATTGTTAGGGAAGGCAAAACGGATGGAGGAGCAAAGCAAGATGAATGCACACTTGGGTACATGGCAAGTGGAAGAAGAGAGCAGCAGCTTGAAACATGCAGCTTGTAGTGGTAGCTGATACTTACTGATGACCGGTTTATCTGGAGATCCCAAGACATCCTCTTGAAGGGCCCAGAGTGGATTAGCTGACCTGAGTCTTGTGCATAACATAAAGTGAATGGTATCTAAAAGGTGCATGGCCTATGTAATTAAGGGCGTGGCTTAAACACATCAATTACATTTCTATGTTTTCCATCGTGTGCCACCCGGGTGTTATTTTGGCTCCTCTGACGTTCTATGATTGTATCCAGATATATAAAACAACTGACCACTCCTAAAGCTAGCCAGGAGTTTTGGCTTTGTCGTTGGGTGTTAGCTGTTTAAGATAAATGTGAAACCATAATGGTTTAGTTGTAAATAATAGCGAAAATGTTTCAGGTCTGAAATTGTGAGAATGTGAATGAAAGATTACTAATGTGTGTGGAAAGGATAGTGGTCTTCAGAGTATGTCCGTCGCTCCCGTTTTGTTCGCTCTGTTAAACATGTACATCATTTTTCTCTCCAAATCTCGCCTATCTGCATATCTTATACCTTATCTGTTTCCTCTTCAGCAATCTCTTTTCACTTTTTACTGAATGCACTTCTTTTCATCTCTTTAACTTTACCACCTCCCCCCCTAAATACTCAACGGAACACAGTTTCCTGTAAGAACCGCATGTTGTCTACTTACTTTTTTAGGGTTGAGCCTGCGTCGCATGCGCTTGCGCATATGTTTCGCTAGGCAAGATGCTTTAGGAATTAAAAAGGGCTCGGAGCACCGTCCACGTCATGTCAGTGTCTTTCACTGGCTCGTGGGCTTGCCTGTTAGAATCTGCTTGATTTCATTAGTGGAAGGCATGCATATGCCATGCCTTTTCCGGTGGATAGCCCTCCTCGAGCGCATCGACCAAGTACAGAAAAAATGCAAGGCTCACTGTTTTCCGTCCGGCTCGTGGACTACTTTTTCTCTATTTTTTCCAGCGCGATCTCGCTTGGCAGAAGTCGAGCGCTTTACATAATATCGACCCTGTTACACAGTTAATTGCACTTTTTCCGGTTACGTACATAAATGCACTTTTTCCGATAGGTTTCATTACGAGTGAAAAGTCGGGTTAGGAGTTTACAACGCTATCAGCTCTAACACGAGCAAATGCAAGACCCGTTGCATTGCAAATGCTTGTTATTTATACATAGTCAATACTTTGGCAACTGTGGACCTCCTTTGCATACAATTGCACATAACCAAATTGCAACGGGAATACCCAACCATTGCTTTGCAGAGAGGGTAAGGATGGCATTACGGTGTAATGTGAACATCTTTTTGACCCACGGACATGGACTGTAACAAACTCGCACAGCCTTCAGCCTCGACATCAGAGCTCCATGTCGTGCCCTTTATAAACACCTGGAGGCAACTCAGCTCACCATATGCACTATACAAGTTAATATGCTATATGAAAAAATACTGAAGCATGACATCCTGAAAATAGTTAACTCCCAGAGGGAAAGCAAAATTAAGTAAAACGTAACAGAAACCTAATTGCTGACCAGAAATACTGTAACGCTTATATATTTATTGGCCGAAACTGATCAGTGTTTTTGCCAATCACAGTTACGGACATGAACGTAGAGCCCGATAGGGACCCGTTTCAATGTCCTTAATTAATGATTACCAGGTCTGCGACCTGTATGGACCAGTACACTTAAAGAGAGAGGGGGGCTGTGCACGCCCGTGCGTGTGCATGTACACACATGTAAAACCCACGCTGTGAGGGCTGGATCCGTCCTCATAGGGTGGGTAAACACTGTCAGGCCCAGACAAACACTATCCTTGTGGGGACTTTGCGTTATGAGGGCCCATTCCCGTAGTGTATTTAAGTAGTTTTGAGTGCATGAATTAAAAAACTGAAAGTGCAGTTATATTTCCCTTTGTCCACTTTATATTCTTCCCTACTATCAAAGTTTGCATGGAGTTAAAATAGTTAATGCACACTTTGTTACGTTCTATGGCCGGTCCTCATAATTATAGGTAGGTTATGCTATGTGTCTGTTTCTTTTTTTCACAGAAAAAACAAAAGTTAAAGTGCCCTTATAGTTAGGTGAACTTGTCAGGGTCAACACAACAAAACGTGTTGAACTCAAACACCAGAATTACACTAGTTAGCAGAGCTAACTATAACTTCTGCTTGCGTCATGCCCTGCTTATGACTTCACATATTACATCACTTTTGGAGATGTGCCTAAGGCCAGACCTTCTGACTTTGGGATTGGGAAACTAGGTTTGGGTTTTACTGTTGGTGCAACATCCTGTGATTCAGGGCAAATCTCTTAATCTCCTGAGATAAATCTGACCTTGTGTAATGTAATGTGGTGCTTGTGTAAAGCGATCCAGTGCTCTTGTGCTGAGTTCATGCTATATATTAAAAACACAGCCAAAACGAAATTGATGACACAACCTGCTCAGGAACTTGTTTGTGGATCTGCAGCAGTGCTTAATTTGAGCCAGTGTTTTCCGGTGCTCGGCTGTGATACTTAATTGTCACCACTGGCACTTATGATGGTCTGCCACAGGGTGAAGGTGTTTGTCTAATTTAGAGATGAGCAGAACAGTTGTTAGTCAATATACCTTAACAATGCCTAACTCCGTCCGCCAAAGCCATTCTTGTAGCTTTAGGGGCTTGAAATAGTCTGAATTGTCACACTTGGAGTACTGTGATCCTTAGTAGTTGTGTTGGTGCTGTCATTGGCAGCATGGGCAGTGTGTGGTGCAAACTGCAGTAGCCTCCTGACGAGTGACCTGGCACTTATGTTTTACAAATTAGGCACTGGTTTGCAGTCTGAGGTCATCAGGTCTGCACCGCAGCTGCCTCCTATTAGTATATCCTCCACTTTTGTGCACCTAAGAGACAGCAGCAACAGAAACTAGGGGCCTTATGTAGGCTTTGCCGGAAATGAGGCATCAGGCAAAAAGCGGCGGATGTCTCGTCTTCCCAGTTGGGCACACACGTGTCACTGTTTGGCAGATGTTTACATCTGTCAAACGAGGAAAGAGCCCAGGTTTATTAGGTAGCCTTACCAAGGAGAATCCCACAGAATGGTTCTGAAAATGCTCCAGGTTCTTGGTTAAAATCTGTTTTTATTTGCCTTGTGGGTACCTTGGATCCTGTATTTGTGATGAGAAATCAAGGCAGCAAAGACCAACCTGCAAAGTAAAAGGTTGGACTAGGTAAGTGAATCAGACCAGACATGCAATAGCTTTAGCTTTTTGTAAATTCTGGAGTAAAATCGCACAGTCTGACTGAATACAATTGGGAGTGACCACATTGGGCACAACAACCAAATAATATTGTTAATTTTCAAATGTACTGTCTGATAGTAACTTGAAAAAATGTGGTTGTTACAGCAAAGTAAATGTGATTTTTAGGTCTCTTGTAGACAGCACATGTCCCGTGTCTTCAAGACATCTTGTTTACTGTTAGTGGACTTGGAACCATTCAATTACTTACAGTTGGAGTGGACCTCAAAGCCATGCTTAGTTGCTTGCTTCTTGCTGGTCCGCTCTGCTAGTCCATGGCCCGTGTACTTGTATCCACTGTTCACCCTTTTAGGAGCTATTTTTTCTTTTTGCTGAGCCACACTACAGAGTGCTTACTTTGTCGGTGGTTCTTTCGTCTGCTACCTTCCACCCTCCTGATGAACGTGTCCACTTGTTTATCTAGCTTTCACCATTTGCAACTGTGTCTTTGCCACATCCTTACTGTGTTTTTTAAAAACATTTTTCATGTACCTAAATTTTAGTGTTTAATGTGTGACTGCGTGGGGACCTTGCACATCAGAGTTTGTGTATTCGTAGCTCATGCGCACGTTATCACATTTGGGGAACTGCTTGCCTGCTACACCCCCACACACACACACATATTCTATGAGGTTACTTTTCGTTGAGATAAAAATAAATGTGCCTCCAACTCTGCTACTGGACTTTTACAGGTTCCCCAGCTTCAGAGGCCATCAATCTGTAAATAAGGAGACCTGCATTGCTATGTGTTTCGATATGTGTAAAGCTGTAGCCATTGAATCTAGGCAACCCCATTCAAGTCCCAGCAGCGCCACAACTGTAAATGTGGTGAAAATTAGTTAATGTAGACCTGTAAAAAGAGATAAATCCAGCCCCTCCCCCTATGAAATTGCAAGTGATAGAAGTTTGGGAAGCACATTTTCTTATGCCCTTCTAAACGGTCCTTGCATGTGAGAGCTTGTTTATTTAACTTTATTTCACCTTGAACAATTCTGCCTTTCAAATCTTTTGTTAGACATCTTTAAACAATATTTGTGATTGCAGCTCAACCGCAACCTAAGTTGTATTCACTTAGAACAATGCTGCCTTTCAATTCATTTGTTATACACCTTTAAGCAATAGTTGTCACAACTAAAACAAAGAATGTTTGCAAAGGTACATGTGGGAAAATGTTACCCATCGCTTGTTCTAGCTTATGAGTGTCCATAAAGCGACAAAGAGGGCAACATTTACATTCAGCTTTACATTTATCTGTATTCCACATTAGACAACACTGCCTTTCATTTCTTATGTTTGGCAGCTTCATATAATACTTACAGATGCACCTCAACCAAACCTCAGATGTATTCCCCTTGAACAATGCTGCCTTTCAGTTCTTGAATTAGACAGCTTTAAACAATAGTTGTGATTGCAAAAATCCAGAATGTGTGCAAGGTACATTGGAAAAATGTTACCCTTCACTTGACTTACCTTATGAGTATCCAGAAAGCGACCAAGAAGGCAACATCTACATTCAGCTTTAAATTTACCTTTATTCCACCTCGGGCAACGCTGCCTTTCATTTAAGTTAGACCCCTTTAAACAATATTTGCAACTTCACCTCAACCTAAGTTTTATTTTCAACTTTACTGTCCCAAAAAACAAGCATCAAAGATACACCTTTGCTGTACTTTTAAAAACAAATTGTATTCATTCTTAGCTTAAGCACACATCATTAAATTTGGGGAACTGTTTGCCTATTATACACATGTTCTGTCCATTCCATTTCCTTTGAGACAAGAAAATGTCCTTCCCACCTCCATTCAGTAACACTTTTACGAGGGAAATGTCATTAATCTTTTTTACATGTGCACGTTAATTAATTTGCATCATAATCGCAATCATTTCCATCAATTTTAATTTATTTAATAAATTAAAATTATACAGTCCTTTCCACTGAACATGATGCGTATATCACACTACCCATTATACACCTTAGTTATTACATGTCACTATCTATCCCTTTCTCTATATTAAGCACTCCCAACCACCCCCCCCAAAAAAGTGCAGTGTTCATTATATTATAATACTTATTTGAGACAGCCATTGGACATGTTGCTACTTTTCTTTCAATTCATATTTTAATTCAAAGTTAATACCATCCCATACTCAATAATAAATAACAAAAGATTAATGACTGTTTCATAGCAATTTAGAATAAAACTTCAAACCTACTGTACAACCACAGTGCTGTACAACACTGTTAAAATAAACTAAACCAATAGCTTTTGCAGAGGCGGGACCTATTGTCTTTGACAGTGCTTGTTAGGGGAAGTGAGGAGGTGGGACTGGACGTGATTGACAGATTGTGGGAAATATTTCTTAGCATTTTTCTGGTATGTGTAATGGTGAAATCAGTGGAGTCGCTTCTCACAAAAGAGTGTAATCTAGGATTCCGGCGCGACACAAACAAGTTTAGTACGTTTACTCTTTTGTTCGATTCACAGTGGTTCCAAGGAGTGTGCTCCCAGAACCATCTCCAGTCATACTTCTGCTTCAGGTCTTAACCTCAAACAAAAGTTGCCAGTCACGGGGATGACTTCACAGCTGACCAAACCGATTACTCAGAGGAATGTCAAACCTGGCAAGTGACTGCTTCTGCCCCCGCCCTACCAGATTGAGGAAGGGTTGTCTGGTGGGGAAGTAAGCTTGGCAGTACCACTCTTGACTCCGTTAGTTCCATATGCATCTGTCAAACATGTTGATTCCTGGCAATAATTTCGGACCTTGTTTCAGAGCTAAATTTATATTAAGTAACAAATTTGGAATGCAAGTTTAAAACAGCAAATGCAAAGACCCTCGGAGCACGAGCACGCGACAGGTATGTATTCCTCGGAGACACTGGCTAAACTACACCTGTGCTCAGATGCAAGCAAGAAAATTGCAGTGTAGCAGGGATAGAAGGCTTTCTGAAGTGCATCGGGCGGCATCCAGCCCGACTGAAGTGCCAGAGTTCACACCAGGCATCACTGAGCACAGTGTTCAGGATCAGGGGCATAGCTACCATTTGGTGCGGCAGGTGCAGTGGCACCAAAGCTCAGAACCATGAAGGGGCCAATGGCCCCAGAAGACTGCTGTACTCTAACGCCAGCTAAAGATGAAATTGTTCTTGCTTGCATCACAGCTTATGGCATCCTTGCTAAGCTACAGTTCAGGATGGCGCTGTTTTGGATGTGTGTAGATTGCCCTTATGTTGTGTTGAACACACATAATGCAGCAGGTGCTTCGAAGCAAAAGGTTTATTATTGAGTGGTCAGCTCCAGCGGCCTCAGCAGCCACTCCAAGCCCACACAGCAAAGCAACTGACAAAGCCTGGAACCCTACCAGCATGCCAGCACGGTAACAAAAAACCAAATCTACGATCAAATTCTATTGCCGATGCCTACTACATGCAAACTATACAAAATGTAAGGAAGAACCATTAAAATACATAACACATTTCATTCATAGCAACAAGAAATGTGTGTGTGTGTGTATTTAAGTGTGTGTGTGTGTGTGTGTATATATATATCATTCCACAAAAGCTGCTAATGTTACCGAACAACTTTCAGATGGGTGCCTCCTTCGTGCAAGCAACAAGCACGTAAGATACAAGCACCAAACAGGCTCCACTTCCGAGCCTCCAGGAGCACTCTTGGAATTCACAGCCACATTAATTTCATCTCCCCAGCATGACTCGTTTCGGCAACCTGCCTTTCTCAAATGCCAGTAGTGAAAAGGACATTTAAACACAGGTGCTTAAATACGTTTCTTTCATTGCTCTTTAATCATGGTGCTTGTAAGTGAAATAGGGAATTTTTCTGACCAGTTTTCGTTGGCTTTAGGACTCTGGGCACTTTACCACTGATAAAACAGTGCTAAAGTGCATATGCTCTCTGTTTAAATTGTACTGTTGATTTGGCTTATCCATGATTGGCATATTTGATTTACTGGCAAGTCACTAGTAAAGTGCACTAGACGTGCCCAAGGCCTTTAAATCAAATGCTACCAGTGGGCCTGCAGCACTGGTTGTGCCACCCACATTAGTAGTCCTGTAAACATGGCTCAGACCTGCTGCTGCGGTGTCTGTGTGTGCAGTTTTTAACTGCCAATTCGACTTTGCAAGTGTACCCACTTGCCAGGCCTAAACTTTCACTTTTACTACATGTCAGGCACCCCTAAGGTAGGCCCTAGGTAGCCCCAGGGGCAGGGTGCTATGTATATTTATGGTAGGACATACAGGGAGTGCAGAATTATTAGGCAAGTTGTATTTTTGAGGATTAATTTTATTATTGAACAACAACCATGTTCTCAATGAACCCAAAAAACTCATTAATATCAAAGCTGAATATTTTTGGAAGTAGTTTTTAGTTTGTTTTTAGTTTTAGCTATGTTAGGGGGATATCTGTGTGTGCAGGTGACTATTACTGTGCATAATTATTAGGCAACTTAACAAAAAAAAAATATATACCCATTTCCATTATTTATTATTACCAGTGAAACCAATATAACATCTCAACATTCACAAATATACATTTCTGACATTCAAAAACAAAACAAAAACAAATCAGTGACCAATATAGCCACCTTTCTTTGCAAGGACACTCAAAAGCCTGCCATCCATGGATTCTGTCAGTGTTTTGATCTGTTGACCATCAACATTGCGTGCAGCAGCAACCACAGCCTCCCAGACACTGTTCAGAGAGGTGTACTGTTTTCCCTCCTTGTAAATCTCACATTTGATGATGGACCACAGGTTCTCAATGGGGTTCAGATCAGGTGAACAAGGAGGCCATGTCATTAGATTTCCTTCTTTTATACCCTTTCTTGCCAGCCACGCTGTGGAGTACTTGGACGCGTGTGATGGAGCATTGTCCTGCATGAAAATCATGTTTTTCTTGAAGGATGCAGACTTCTTCCTGTACCACTGCTTGAAGAAGGTGTCTTCCAGGAACTGGCAGTAGGACTGGGAGTTGAGCTTGACTCCATCCTCAACCCGAAAAGGCCCCACAAGCTCATCTTTGATGATACCAGCCCAAACCAGTACTCCACCTCCACCTTGCTGGCGTCTGAGTCGGACTGGAGCTCTCTGCCCTTTACCAATCCAGCCACGGGCCCATCCATCTGGCCCATCAAGACTCACTCTCATTTCATCAGTCCATAAAACCTTAGAAAAATCAGTCTTGAGATATTTATTGGCCCAGTCTTGACGTTTCAGCTTGTGTGTCTTGTTCAGTGGTGGTCGTCTTTCAGCCTTTCTTACCTTGGCCATGTCTCTGAGTATTGCACACCTTGTGCTTTTAGGCACTCCAGTGATGTTGCAGCTCTGAAATATGGCCAAACTGGTGGCAAGTGGCATCGTGGCAGCTGCACGCTTGACTTTTCTCAGTTCATGGGCAGTTATTTTGCGCCTTGGTTTTTCCACACGCTTCTTGCGACCCTGTTGACTATTTTGAATGAAACACTTGATTGTTCGATGATCACGCTTCAGAAGCTTTGCAATTTTAAGAGTGCTGCATCCCTCTGCAAGATATCTCACTATTTTTGACTTTTCAGAGCCTGTCAAGTCCTTCTTTTGACCCATTTTGCCAAAGGAAAGGAAGTTGCCTAATAATTATGCACACCTGATATAGGGTGTTGATGTCATTAGACCACACCCCTTCTCATTACAGAGATGCACATCACCTAATATGCTTAATTGGTAGTAGGCTTTCGAGCCTATACAGCTTGGAGTAAGACAACATGCATAAAGAGGATGATGTGGTCAAAATACTCATTTGCCTAATAATTCTGCACTCCCTGTATACTAGTGTGTTTTATATGTCCTAACAGTGAAATACTGCCAAATTCGAATTTTTAATGTGCAAGGCTTAGCTCTCTCATTGGTTAACATGGGGGCTACCTATCCTTAAAGCGCAGATTCCCTTTGAGAGCAGATAAAAATGTGGAGTTTAATGTCTGTGAACTCACAATTTAAAAATACATCTATTAGTGGAGTTGGTTTTTAAGTTGTCTGTTTGAAAATGCCACTTTTAGAAAGTAGGCATTTTCTTGCTTAAACCATTCTGTGACTCTGCCTGTTTGTGGATGTCTGTCTGGGTCAGTTTGACAGTTGGGCTGTTTTGCTCCTGTCTAGACAGTGACACAAAAGGGGGGCAGGGGTGCAGCCTGCATATTCTGATGAACCATCTGAGCTAGAGGGGAGGGAGGGAGGAGTGGCCATTCACACCTGAAAGGACTGTGCCTGCTCTCACACAATGCAGTCTCCGACCCCCCTGGTGTGCGCCTGGGGCCTGGACAAGGAAGGATCTTGCAAACACTTGAGACTTTGCTTTGAAGTTTGCCAACTTCAAAGGCAGAACAGGGTATAAGAAGAAGACCCCAAACCCCAGACTTTTAGAATCTTTCTGGAATCAAGAGGAACCTCTGCCAAGGAGAAGAGCTTAAAAGCTGGAGGAGAAATACTGTCCCTTTGCTGTGTTGCTTTGCTGGACTGGCCTGCAGTTGCTGCTTCTGCCTGAAAAGAGTGCAAAGGGTGAACTTTGCTGTGTGTCCTGCTTGAGAAAGTTCTCCAGGAGTAGAGCTTGCATTCTGTTGGAAGTCTTAGGTACACAAAAGACTTCAGTTTCCTCGACCTGCAGCACTGGAACTGTGTGTTTTGTGCTGTTCAAGAGGAGAAACCACTGCAACGCCGCTAGCCTGCACCGTGACCTGCCGACTCCGCGTGGAGTCACATTGTCCCGCTTCACACCACGACCCTGGTCTTACTGACGCCGTCATCGGATGACTCCACTGAGCCGCTGCTCGCACCGCGACCTGTGGGCCCCGCACTCCGGCATCGCCTGCTCACACCGCAGCATGGGCAACCCCAACGATGCTGCTCCTGCTGACAAAGGCGCCGCTGTCTGCACTGTGGCCTGTGGACACCGCTCATGAGGAGCTTGAAGCACCATCCTGTCCTGCACCGCAACCCCGGTCCACTGACCCAGCACCATCGACTCCAGTGTCGTCACCAGGCACTGCTGCCTGCACCGTGACCTGTAGACACTGCACGTCGCATCTTCCCACTTCGCACCGCAGCCCCGATGCCGTCCACGCCAGCGCTCCTGACTTCATCACCCGGAGTTCAATGTGCTGTTCTGTTTTGTGTGTCTTCCTGACACCGTAGCTGGCCCGCAACGGCCTGAACTGTTGGTTTTGTTGATCACAATGCCATGATAGACCCAGGTGGAGCTATCGATCTCAAGGAACTGTATTGCAAAATTCATACTTACTTACTTTAACACTGTATGTTGGATTTTTATCGTTTTGGTCTTGTTTTGCACAGATAAATATTGACCATTTGTCTAAAACTGGTGTTGTGTACTTTTGTAGTGTTTTCACTCATTACTGTGTGTTATGTGCAAATGCTTTACACATTGCTTCTGAGATAAGCATGACTCCTCTTGCCAAGCTACCAAGGTTGGGGGGGCAGGGGTTATCTGAGTGGGTATCTCCCTTATCCTGACTAGAGTAAGGGTCCCTACTTGGAAAGGGTGCAAACCGACTAACTGGATACCCCATTTCTAACAGCAACTAATCACCACATTCCGGAAAAATTTAGAACATTTCATAATCATTCAGATCTTTAGATTTATTGATGTTTCTCCTAAACCTGTTCATTACCTCACCAGTGTTCCTTGTTGCCTCAGTTCCTTTTCTGTTATTATGTTCAACAATGGTGACCTACTTTCCGTGCACACCAACATCCCCCAACTTGTACATTAGTTCTCATAGTTTACCCCTCATCAACATGGGCATTAGATCCGTTTCCTTGTCCCATATTCTGTGCAACATTTCTTTCGTTTGACCATTGCCCTATTTGGACACCACCAGCCTCATCCATTCCATTCACAAACCTACCACTACTGTAAACTTGTCCAGCACCGTTCCTGACTGAAACCTTAGCTACATCCTTCTTAATCCAACATTTTCCATTTTCCACCTTGACAGCATGTCTGGAAACCCACACCACCTTGGTATACAGATACAATTTACATCCATTGCTACCTTTCCCTTGAGGTCTTCTATCCTTAACTTTTTCTCCCACATAAAATTGTACCACTTTCACTTTTTTTTAAGAAGATCATACCTCATTTTACTCTCAGCTTGTGATCTTTCCACTTTTGTCCTTTCTTGACTGACATCAGGAATTTTCGCATCAACTTTTGTTTTCTGCACTACCCACTTAGGAGACAGCTCATTACATGAATGTCTTCCTCTTACATAACGAATGGAGTAATTCCAGTTGTAGAATGTGGTGTATTGTGATAACACAAAATTCTCTCCACAACAATATCTTGAACTGGCTTCCTAGCAGAGTTGGCCAGTTGAGTAGCCTCTTTGAACATCCTGTTCACTTTTTGAACTAAACTATCACCTTGTGGACTGTACAAGGCAGTGGTTAAATGTTTAACATTCATACACTTCGAAAACTCAAAATGCGATGCAACACAAACTGCACTCCATTATGTGACAAAAAATGCAGGAATTCTTCACTATGATTTATTTTTTAAATCATTTAAATTTTCTTTGTTAGGCTCCCTCAAAAACGTATATGATATCCACTTAGAATGATAATCCACATCAACCAGAACTGAGACCTTCAACAGGTTTAATAAAATCTATTCAAAATATCTCCCATGGTCTCTCTGGAAATTGTACTGCACCCAAAGGTACAACATGGGTACACACACTTGTGCCAGCTTGTCTACATTCATCACGATTACTTACCATCATCTCAACCTCACTATCCATTCTTTGCCACCAATAATCTAAATGTAAATGCCTCCTCATGCCCATGATACCTTCATGTCCTTTGTGGGCTAGTTTTTTCAATCTGCCTCTTAATTCAGTAGGACGAATTACATTTTCCCGTCTCATTAGTAGTCCATCTAGATACTCCAGTCCTCCTTTACTTTGAAATATGGTTTCATAACTTCAGTCAGTAACCCTCCTCTAGGCCAACCTTTGCAAATCTACTTTCCTGAGAGCCTTCTGACAGTGATCCTTGCTCGCCACCTTCTTCCAGCTTTATTGCAAAATGACCTCATCCACAACAGACAATCCATCAAACATTCCAATCACAACTTCCTCATCCTAACACTCCATTTCCTCTAAAGCATAAGACACCGGACATCCAGAAAGTTTGCCCTGCAATTTTTAACTCCTGCCACATGTCTCATCCTAATGTTGAAATCATAGTTTAGACAACAACCTAGTTAATTCCAGAATGCTCTTACTAAATGTCTTATCATTCCAAAGATACTCTAAGGGTTTGTGTGATCATAACAAACGATCTGCCCCACAAGTATGTCGCGAAATGTGTAGCACCCCACACACAAGTCAACGCTTCTCTTCCGATAGTACTATAATTAATTTCAGCCTTTGAAAGCCACATAGAAGGAAACTTAATTGTGTTTTCTTTGCCCTTCACCATCTGCCTTAAAACAGCACCTATACCCAGTCCACCAGCATCCACAGTGACTATGGATGATACATCCTCCCTGAAAGGTTGTAAGGCTGGCACATTCACAATCAGTGTCTTGAAAGCTTGCTCTTGCTCCTTTTCCCACAGAAATCTCACCCTATTTCTCAACAGCCTCCGTAATGGGTCAATATGAAAATCAAAATTCTGTGCAAATCGTGACTAAAGTTCACAAAATACAGAGGAATTATCTAAACTCATCATTGATGGTAGGTGATGAACATTTTTCAAACACCACCACAAGATCTTTTTTAGGTGATATACCTGATGCTTACATTTTATATTGTAAATATTCTACAGTTTCTTTCATAAATTTGCATTTCTCTTTTTTTACAGTGATCCCATGAATTTCAAGAATATTAAACACTGTTTCCAGTTTTTGTGTATGTGCTTGCACTGAATCAGGACATATCAATATTTCATCCTGATAAGCAAGCTCGCCACTCCAGTTGTTGGTACATTAGCTTCCGAAAAACAAACGCCTCCAAAGCTAATCCTAACTGCAGCCGTACATATCGAAATGCACCAAATGGTGTAACAAATGCTGTAGGGGAACAAGACTCTTTGCTAAGTTCAACTATGTGATAAGCGGCCTCAAGATCAATGGTGGAAAAGATTTTCATGGTCCCTAGCAGTACCACCATGTCACCATGTCATATTTGGTAATGGAAAACAATTCACCTGAATATTTTTATTCAGAGATCTTGGATAGATGCACAGCCTAAGGTCACAGTTTTTCTTTAGTGCTAGCACTATGGGTGACACCCATTGAGATGAGTCTGCCAGTTTGATCACTACTTCAATGCAGAGATTGTGCAGATGCTCCTTAAATTTTCCTCTTATGCTCATTGGCATGTTGCATACCTTGTGCAACACAGGAATAGCATTCAGTTTTGGAATGATTTTAAGCTCATACCCTTTGACTGTTCCTAACCTGTCCTTGAAAATAGCCTTATGTTTTTCAAGAACATCTGATAATAAATTCAATCTCACTTCAATGTTCTCCACTAGTGTGATGGGTTGATCAGTTCCTGTTCTGAGCACTATTCCAAATATACCCTGACCTCTCTACCCCAATATATTATATAGTTTCTTCACCACATAGACCCGTGTATCTTTAGTCTTATGCTGATACTGAATCTGTTCTTCAAAGTAACCTATCATATCTATCTCTTGACCCCCAAATGCAGTTGTTTTAAGTCTGGAGGCAATAATGTAATCCTCTTCCAATCTGGATAATAAAGGTCATCAGAAACAATTGTGATGGGTGACTTTAAATCACTGTAACTTTCATGATAACTTCTCCCAATTTTCATTTCAGAAACGGGATCCTTTGTGGCGTGCAGGATATTGCCATGGGATGCGTCAGAAGAAGATAACCTGTTAACTGATAAAACACATTTCTTTCCAAAATCTAGGTCATTATTATTATCCTGTTGAATATATTCTCAATTAGTATTATATTGTGGCTCTACCAACATTACTATTTATGCATTTTTGCACACATGTGCAAAATGCCCTTCTTTCTCACACTTCATACACATCGTACCTAAAGCTGGACAAGTGCTGGCATTTCCTACATGCAATTTGGACTCTCTTCTGTAACAGTTTATAGGTTTGATAATCTTTTTTTGTTCATTTGTGCCATTGACAAAACTTTTCAGTTTAGATGCAGTTGCACTTACATTCTCTATGGGTGTAGCTTTGATTTTACTTAGTTCCTTAGATGCCATTACTGAACGTTCAAACCCCCTTGCCCTTTCTAACATTTAATTTGATGTGGGGTTCCTGCAACAAACATTTTCTCTTGTATCTTTGTATCATAGCAATTCATAACTAATTGGTCTCTTAGATATTGATCCAGATGACCTTCAAATTCATAAGTTGATGCTAAGATCTTTAAATCTGTTAAGAAACAATCAATGGATTCATGTTGTAGCTGTTTCCTTTGAAAAATGTACGTCTTTCAACTACAACACTGAGATCAGCCTTAAAATGAGTCTTAAGTCTAGTCTCTTTACAGCTTCAGAAAACACGTCCCATTGAACTGATGATGGAGGTGCTAACTGAGGTTGATGGTCAAAAACCCTCTGCCCCAGGACAATTATACAAAATTGCTTTTTTTTTTTCTAGTAGCTGAAACAATTAACCCATCAATAGCCGCTAAATAGCTTTCAAGGGTTCTGTACCAATGATGCCATTTCAATCTAGGCACACCCAGTTCTGGAAGAAAAGGTACCAGCAAATTAGCAGTTCACATGACCACAATATATGAAGTGATTTTGGAAACAATGAAAACTAAATGAGCATACAATTTAAGAAATTGAACTGAAATTCGTTTAAATGCTTATTGTATTCTATAAGTTATCGAAAGTTCCACCGCAATGAAGCTACTAACTCCTAGGGTGACTGTGTTCCTTTATATGCAAGCGTGCCTATCGCTGCAAACATAGGCGACAAGCAAAGTACAAGCGTGCCTATCTCTGTTTGAAGTTGACTGATTAAATATGCTTTCCAAAATAAAAGTTTGCCTGTCGCTGCGTAAGATCTCCTTTGAACCAGAAGTGTGCCTATCGCTGTAGACACAGGCAACAGGCAAAGCGGAAGGATCGACTGATTAAATATGCTTCCCTAAATAAAAGCGTGCCTGTCGCTGTGTGAAGTACATAACTAACATGGTACTCCACACGACAGATACTAATTTCCCAAAATGGCCTGCTGTACATGATTCTCTCTTCCAGTGCATCCGCGCGCACTTTCTTATCTCAACCTTACAAATCCTACTCACATCCAATGTATGGATATTTAGCCACAACAAAAGCCAAGTAAATGTGCGAGATCAAGTTTAAGAAGGTATGAGTACTTGTGCTGGGAAGGACATGCGGTTATTATTGCTCGTGCTGGGAAAGTTGTTGTAACATGGGGTGGTTCAAACAGTGGCAGAACGCAGAATTGATAGTAGCGCGTCAACAACAACAAAAATCCATATTGCAGGCTGTTCAAGTCAATAAAAATATGGTCTAATGTGCTTAGATTTTCTTATAATAACTCTAAAATGGCAGTTTGATTTTGTGGACTGTATCTGTCATTGTATATATGCTAGACAATGTTCTGACAATGATATTCCAGGATGGCAAACAGTTGTTAACACACTAGGTTTTGCAGCTAGGTGTGGTACTATTGAATGTGGATAACGTGTGATTGGTATACTGGGAGGTTTTTTGGTTGGTCTTGAGAACATGTACCTTACCTCTTTATTCAGCTTATCAACAGCATCATTATTTAACAATTAGCTTGCATCTCTAATGATAAACCCAGAGTCTGGGGGCTAAATTGGAATTACACGAGACACAAGACAGGGGTGCCTTCTAGGTACTGCTTTAAGATTGTCCATGATTTGGTTGCAGCTAGAATAAGTGTCAAAGCATCTACCTGTTAGGGGAACAAACATTTTGCCGTGTTTCAGGATAGTTTATAGTTTTAAAATACTTCTGATACAAAGGTTTCTGCCATATTGGAACACACTCTACTGCAGTGGTGAAGGGGGGGGTAACAAATTCTACAATCTCACAACTGTATCTCGGATTTAGAGTGACTAGTCATATACAAGAACTGTATTAATTAAATTGTAAGTGAAATAGTCGAAAAGGTAGGTGCTTGGAGGCCATGACCACTAATGGTTTTCAGCAGAATACATTTAGTAAAAAAGAGTTATTTTACAAGATTTTTGTTTCTTTTTCAGGTTTTAACACATTGTCATGGGAATGCAATCATAGCATTCTTAATATCATGATCACTAGATTTTTATGAAGTGGGAAACCCACCAAAGAGGCCATACAAAAATTAATACATACTTTACTGCTTGGTGTCGAGGCGTTTTCTGCTTTTGAAAAGTATTTCCATGACTGGTTTCCAAGAATTGTGCTTGATTTAGTATGTCTATTGCCATATGTATGAATGTAAATTATGAATTAAGGGATTTTTTATTTATTTCAAAAACCCAATTAAAAAAAAAATCAAGTACAAGATTTAGCAGGTTCTTGTTAAATGTGGTATATGACGAAGAGGGGATTAGACCTTCCAGTTAGGCATGAATGTTCCCAGTTGTGCTAGCCCAGCAGATGTTTTGGTGGCTGTCAAAGACAGATGGTGATGTGTTGTGGAAATTGGGCACTTAGTAATAAAGAGCAGAGTTAAACAGTTATCTGTCATTGTTGGAAATTTTTGATTTGCCTCCAAGGCATTTTTTTTTTTTTTTTTTTTTACGTTCTCCATTGAATAATGTCCTTGAAGACAAGATTGCTAGGGAGCAGAGCACGTTTATGGAATTTTTCTGTTGATGTCTTTATTTCATCAGCTCGAAGGCTTCTCATTAGAGATGGTTTAATAGAACAAAAGGATGTTTTGGAAGACTGGGGGAAAACCGCCAGCCTCTGAAATTAGCAGAAATGTGAGTGCCCTTACAAATGTGATGCATATTCAAGAACTATTAAGGATAATGCCACATAGTCTCCAGCTTACCCCTGCTTGCCTTCCAGATTCATCATCATAATCGTATAAAAGTGCTACAAACCTCGAGGCATCCATGCGCTAGAAAAACATAGTTCAGAAAAAACAAATCGGTTGAACATTCAAGGATCTCCCGAAAGGTAGAAAAAAATCGCAGCTAGAAAGAGAGCAGGCTGGGAGGTGAAGCCGGGCAGTAGAAGTTCTGCGAGGAACGCCTCCCGATGGCTGAAACCGGGAGGCGGGGGTAAGGAGCCTGCAAGAAAGCCCGCGAAGGACTTATAGGGGATTGTTGGCAGTTTTGAAACCCACCAATAGAAGGCTGGCGTGGGCTGGAACCCTAAGAATTAAAGAGGTATCCAGCCCGGATCAAAGCAGTTGAGGATATGGTTAATCGTGTTGCGTACAACACGGAGGATACAAGGGTGCTTTTAAGTCCTTTGGTGGCCCGCACCTCGAGAAGAAAGGTAGCGGGGCAGAGTAGCACGAGGAGAAGACCCTGAGTTTTGGCTGTGGAGTAAGGTAAGTATCGAAGGGGCAGCATGCCATTTGCATGCCGGCTGGAGTTGGCACGCCCACAGGAGCAGTTGGAACAGAACGGCAAATAGGTGCAGCAGAGCGCTGAGACCACACATCGTTGAAAAGAACACAGTGAGGAGGGGGGGGGGGGGGGGCGGTCGAACATGCTGGTTGCAGTGAGCTGGATGAAGTGAACAGAGGTGCTGAGATCTGGGTGAGTGAATTTTAAGGCTGTAATTGGGCAGAAAGGCATATGGGCAAAAAACTAAATATTTCCCCCCACCCTCAAGCGGGATAATTAAGCTTGAGCATTTTGTAGCGGGGAAGTGCCCATTTAAAGCCAGAAAATGTATAGGGGCAAGGAAGTAAATGATCCACCCCCCTCAAAAAAACAGGATAATCAATTGTGAGCGCTGTGCAGCAGGGGAACTGCCCGCTTATTAAATCATAACCAACACTGTTTGTTTGTGAAAGGAAACAAAAGGTGAGCTCACAGCATCAAACGCAAGGCAAGGGCAGAATGGGAGAGGTAGTGCCCGGCCAGGTAGATGGACTACAACAGCGAGCCGTCGGCCAAGAGATCAAAGGTAAAGCTAAGGGTGACTACGTCGCCAGAATTAGATGATGACCTGCAAGTAATGCAACTGGCAGCAAGACAGCTGGTGGCGCAAAAAAAGAAAGCATGGGTGGATGCGCAAGCATTGTAGTCAAGGGACCAGATGCAGTGCCTGGGGACAGCAGCCGGGGCAAAGGGGCATCGGGGCGGGTCGAGCCACTACGCAGAAGAGGCTTGCAGCCAAAATGGCAGCCCCCGCAACAAGTCAAGTGAAACGTTTGTGGAGGAGTGAGTCGGCAGAAGAGTTTGCAGCCCTAAGGGGGACTGACAGCAGCAGCGAGAGTAGCGGCTCCATCGTGGACAAGGAGGAGCGTCCACTGTAGCCAGCACGGCAGCAGCACAAAGGACACACAAAGGTGAAGGGCATGGTGAGACAACCATGCAGAGAAAAGAAAGCAAGCAAACAAGCGCTGGGGGGGGGGCTATGGCACAATGACAAACCTGGGTACGCAGGTGGGGGTAGTAAATACAAATCAGCAAGGGCCCCAAGGTGGTGGTGAGGTGCATCACTGGAACCCACATCAACAGGGGGGCCTCTGGGCAAGGGAATGGGCAATGCAGGGAAGCCAGGGACTTAAGACAAATACTTGGTGGGCATGGCCAGGGGGCAATTTTCCCATGGGCTTTAACCCATTCTTTTAGAGTGGCATGGCAACAGGGCCAGGGCCTTCTCAAGGGGTTACAGGGGATAGCGGGCCAGCCACGTCAGCGTGGCAGGGCACTCCCGGGGGTAGCTGGCCATCAGACAGAAGCTCAAGAGTGTGCAGACCCACAAGCAGAAGGTGCAAGGACGGCCCAGGAGCCTGGCAGGGGTAAGGATGGTGACTAAGAAGGGGGCAGAAAAAGAGAAGGATGACCCCACCAAGCCCTGGGCAAAAGGGCCTAGCCAGGTGGGGGAACAGGGTAAACCCGTAAACGTATATGTTAGGCCCTTGACGGAGGATCCGCCAGCGATGGCAAGGGAGGCAGGCATGGCTAGCCATATTCCGCTGGCAGTCAAGGAGAGGGTTTGCAGAAAGGAAATTATTGGTATTTTTTCACTACTGGAGGAGCGCAAGGCAGGGATTGATTTGACACCACAGGACAAAAGGGATGAAGAGAAGAAAGAGGCACAGAATCAGGGTGTTGTATGTTGAAAAATTCCCCGAAAGTGCAGCAGCACTATTTTTGCATGAGCGGAGGGTGCACGAGGCCCAGCAACTGTATCAAAGAGAAGATGCAAGTGTGGCCCTCAATTGAATGGGGACAGCAAGATGTTGAAGGGTACACAAATCACATGGTAGCTTCCAGGGAAGGGGTATTTTACTTTTGATGCGTAAGAGGGGAGATGGCAATCGGAAGCTCAGAAGTCCACAAAGGACAGATTTACAGCACAAAAGAAAGGGTTTTGTAGTGGGCCAACTAACTGTTGGAAATTTGACAAAGGCGAGTGTACGTGGGGACAGGCCTATACATTTTTAAGCATTGCTTCAGAAGTTGCAAGGGGGGGGGGCAGCAGCTATCAGAATGCAGGAAACAGAGAGGGGGAGGTGACCACAAGGAGGCAAAGAAGCAAACTTACACCAGGCAATGAAGGATTGAGGAGGTGAGCAGCCGGCTCAACACCCACCTCACCTCTATTTCGATCAGCAGGCTGCTGCAATTCTTAGCTCAGTACCAAAAAGCGAAAGATAAGCAATTGTTAGGGGAGGGTTTTAAATCGGGCTTTATCATACCTTCACAAGTCAATCATGAGTCAGGCATATGTAAGAATTTGAAGTCAGTCCGGGATAATGGGACGGCGGCGCAAGCTAAAATAGATAAAGAAGTTGCACTGGGTAGAATGGCAGGTCCATTCAAGAATTGCCCTCTGGAGAAACTTATAGTTTCCCCGTTAGGACCAGTTCCTAAAAACGAGCAAGGAAACTTAAGGGTGATACACCACCTATCTTATCCGCAGGGGGAATCAGTAACCAATAGCATGGATCAGGCCAGGTGCTCATTAGCTTCTGCAACCATGGATGAGGCAGTGGACTTAATCAGAGCAACAGGCAAAGGAGCGATCTTAGCTAAGGCAGATATTGAGACAGCGTTCTGTCTGTTACCATTGCATCCTGAGAGCGATCATTTGCTGGGGTTTAAACTGAAAGACCAATTCTACTTTGACAAATGTCTACCCATTGGTTGCACTTTCTCATGTGCTTACATGAAGGCCTTCAGCAGTTTTAGAATGGCTTCTGAGGTCCCGCAATCCCAAAGGGGGTGTAGACATTATTTGGACGATTTCCTGTTTATAGGGGCGAGAGGTACAACAGAATGTGAATCCTTGTTACATTCATTCAGAGCGTTGGCAAGGGAGTTAGGAGTGCCGTTAGCTGAAGAGAAGATGGAAGGCCCGGTGACCTCATTGGTGTTCTTGAGCATAGACCTGGACACAGTGAAGGGAGTGTGCCAGCACCCGTGATCGAAAGTAGGGGATCTGAGAAATTGCATTAGGTTGCTCAGCTGGAAGAGAAAAGTAACACTGGGGAAAATTCAACAGCTGCTGGGTAGGCTGAACTTCGCCGCCAGGGTAATCCCATCAGGCAGGCCATTTGCTAGGTGTTTAGCAAGGCTGACAAAAAGGCGGCAACAAAAAAGCATCATAGGGTCAGATTGACCAAAGGGATGAAGGAGGATCTTGGGCAATGGCTAGAATTTCTTGCCACATTCAACAGGAGCTTGTTGTGGAGAGAGCTTTTGGTGCCAGCCAGCCAACTAGAGTTGTTCACAGATGCAGCTAGGGGTGGGGGAGGTTTTGGCGCAAAGCTTGGGTCAGCTTTGACTGTGGCACAGTGGCCAGACAAGTGGGCATTCGTAAACACGACCCGGAGCATTACGTTGCTGGAACTGTTCTCCTTTGTAGTGGAGTTTAAGATATGGGGTTCGCACTTGGCTAACAAACAAGTCACATTGTGGTCAGACAATCAAGCAGTGGTGCAAGCTATAAATTCATGAGGGGCACAAAACCCACCAGTGATGCGCCTGTCACGGCACCTGGTCGTGTGCCAGGTGAAAGGGAACATAGGCATTGGGATGAGCCATATACCGGGCTGTGAGAACAACATTGCTAATACCTTGTCTGGTTCCCAATGGCAGAGATTCATAGAACTGGCCACGGAGGCAGACAAAGAAATGATGAGTATACCTAGCCACCTCTGGAATTTGGATGGCCATGAGTTGTCAACGTTAATAGCAGAAGCCCCAAAAACCAATGCAAGATATTGTTAGTGCTGGAAGACATTCAGCAAAGTAACAGGTGCAAAGAGGCCAAGTCAGATAACAGAGCAGGAGGTAAAAGGATTCATTGCAGAAGCATATGTGAAAAGCAAAACAGGAACTGGGCACAATCACATTTGAGCGAAGTAGCATTTTACGCAAAGCTGGCGGGGAAGGAAGACCCCACTAATTCATTTGTGTGCAGGGCAGCCATGAAGGGGTGGAGCAGGTTGCAACTCAAGAAAAAGGACAAGAGGCGCCCGATATGTTTTGAGATTCTGAAAACGTTATTGGTATCATTGGGGAAGGTGTGGAAGCGAAAGAATGAGCAGCTGTTATTTAAGGTAGGCCTTTTTAGAGTAGGGGATTTAGTAGCTCCGGCGTGAGAGGCAGCTGGGACAGCATGCCTGCTGGGAAGGGATGTTACGTTTGGTCAGGATTGGTTGGTGATACACTTTAGGCGGTCAAAAACAGATCAGTTGGGCAAAGGGAAGAGTTCATGGCTAAATTACCTGGAGCATAGCTGGTTTTGCCCAGTATGTTTTAAGCTCTATGTAGGCAAAACAAAACCACCAAAGGAGCCGCTGTTTCGGCACAAGGATGGCTCCTACCTGAGCAGGTTTGTTTGTGGTGGTCATGAGAATGGTACTGGGGACGATCGTCCTCAATGCCAGATGTTATGGCTCTCATTCTTCCAGAATAGGTGCAACAACCACAGCGGTAGCCTATGGACTAGATGAGAGGCGCATCTAGTGCATAGAATGCTGGGAATCAAATGCTTTTAAGGTGTATGTGAGGCCTTCCAGCTCCTAATATTACTTCTCTTTCAACTGACCCGGGTGTGGAGTGCTGTACAGTGTGGATTGTGGGTCATTCATTCGTGGTCAGAGCACAGAAGCGAGCAGAAGCACGGAATGCTTATGGGGGCTTATTGGTGCATAAAAGAAGGGTAGTTTGGTTATGGCAGCCAGGTATGAGGTGGGCGCAAGTGTTGCCAGCTGTTACAAAGGCCATCAACATGGAGAGGTGGCCAGACTCAGTGTTGATACATCTGAGTGGAAACGACCTCGCGGACATGCGTAGAAGAGATTTGCTGGGTGGCCATGTCGGCGGGATTAACAGCGGTAGCACGCCTGGTGCTCCTGGGTGAGGTAATATAGTTGGAGATTATAGCCAGGGAGGCGTGGCAATGGGCTTGGGACGCAAGGGTTGTGGAGCAGTCAAGAAGAAACCTCAACATTACTATGTCCAAGCTGTGCTGGGCTAATGAGTGGGGGTTTGTGAGGCATCGCTTTATCAACCGGTGCCCGCAAGCGGAAGGTTTCTCGCTCGTCTGGGAGGAGTTACATATTTTGATGTGTCCCTCTTCAATATAATTTTGGAGCAACATATTCGGCCCGTTTAAGTAGAGCTCTCTGGCTCAACATGCCTTTGGATCGAGATTATAAAATAGTAATACTGTGCTCTTAATGGGGCCAACATGTACCATGGACCAACATGTACTTTGTGATTAATTTGTAAACCAAAATGCAGAGATCCACCTTTTTCTTAAGATGCCATGGTTACCGAATGCAAAGGCTACCTAGTCTTGATTTCACCTCATGACTCTTTCTTCCACCACTGACACTTCCTTTCTCAATATTTTGTACAGATTCTTTTTAATCTCTGCTTTCTTCCCTAGTCACTGTTTCTTTCATTTTTGCTTGTCTTCGTTTGGCTGTCTTGCTCTGGTCCAAAGCTAATAAAGAAATATAAGTCCTGGACTCCAAAAATGAGTGCCATTGCCCACCACCTGCAACCAGTGGCAGAAATTAAGCATTGGCGTATCCAAGCTAGACGTATGTACTGCTAGAACACAAGCATTGATTGCAAAAACTGACATGTGGGACAACTATGTTTTGGCCAAACTAAAATGCACCAAATGATGGCGCACGAGGAAGTAGTTTATGCAATTAATGGACTGAGTATCAAATCTGCCTTTAGTTCTCAAACGCTTATAATAAGATGTCCTTTTGCACTTTGTCCTAAATAACTAGCTCTTTTAGTGGCATATGTCAATCTTTGCGTCGGCTTTGCTGTTCCATTTCAAAATCATGACCTTGATGTTATTTGCATTTTGCGTCCCAGTCAAGTGTCTGTGTTTTTTAGGTTTGATGTGTATATAGTTGTTACTCCATTCATGGGAAAAGAAAATTGTATTTTATATTTACTGGACGGACTTTGGGACAGCCTTTTCTGGTCATTTGCTTCTTTTGTTAGGACCCTTCAGCAATTTCTTTGAGCGGTTGTCAGTCACATTTTGGATCAACCCAAATCATATTTTAGTCTCTTTTTTTGTTGCCGGAGTGGGTCCTTCGCCTTCCAGTGGAATGCAACAATTGATATTTTACACATTTACAACTGAAATTGGTCAGCTGGAAGCTCTTGGAAGAGAGCGCTAACAAAAGCATCTGAAGAGCGGATTCTAGAGAAAATAAAGTAGCCTCCTTTTTTTTTTTTTTCTTTTCTCTTTTCTCGGTAGCATCCATTTTTCATACGCTTTCACTAGCTCTCACTCCCCTGTGTTGGCGAGCAAATATGCATTTGCTGGCATTGACCTTTCTACATACATCATGTGCAGACCCAGTCTACATACCAGACAAATAACAAACCTATTTGCCTTGTCAGTGCTTGTATTTGTGTGTCTGATATTTAGAACTGTTCTGTATTCTCATCGGTGACAGACTTCTGTTTCAGAACATCTTTGTTTACTGACTTGACAACTAAAACGAATAGTCTGGCAAAGCCTTCAGAATTAGATGGTGTGAGCAGGCACAGCACACTTATTGATTGCTTTCTTCCTACATGTCCATTCTCACAAAATGAATCGTCTCTGGGACCCTTCTTTAAAAAAAATTAGAGATGTCATCTTCATGGTTTCCAGAGATCGGCAGGTCCCATTAAGGAATTTAAACCGACGTGCTCTTGTTTTCATTCAAGGAGATGTGAGCTTCGTTGGCTTCAGGATAAGTGGCCACTGGAGGAGTTAAGCTCTTTTATACCTACTACTACATCATAAAGGATTGGCCTCAGTTTTACCCTGCAAGCATCTGACAAAGAGCTGTAAATTGGGAGCAAGGACATACAGGAGTTCCTCATATGGGGTTGGGAAATGTTTTATTCACCACTTCAACATCATAATACTGGTGTTGGGATGGATGAGCACTTCTAGCTTCTATTCTTTCTAGGATCTTAAGGCTAAACTCAAAGTTTTATTTGTGAGGAGATGTAACTTACTCCTGATTTTCCTTAAGAAAAAAAAGCTTTGTGAATTCTCTTTTAGCTGGCCGATTTGGAGGCGACAGTAGATTCTACTCATGAATCCTAATTGGTTTGGGGAATTTTAATGGCATGCTGAGGAAAGAATACCACATTTTAGGAAGTCTATTTAACAATTCAATGTGGATTGGTCTCTCTATAAATTCCCTCCCCGATGCCTAACGCAATCAAGAGCATCTCCTGAAGGTGCAGAATCCACTCCCCATACGCAAAATGGTTCTGTGAGTGCAGCTCGACCTGGCCAAAGTCCAAAGATGAATAATCTTCCAAGCGTTCCCATTCACTACAGACTCCAATATTGCTTCCTCCTGGCTTGTGAAAAAGTTAAATTGAGAACGGCCTCAACAAATAAGCGCATGGACGTGACTACCAGTCACAGCCTAATCGCCGAGCTGTACCTAACTACTTCAGGCTTAGAAAACGGTTGAGACGAGAACTCTTAAGATGATCTTGGCCAAATATTCCCTTGAGCTGCCGGGAAGAATGTCAGATGTGCTACCATCGTATTCAACTGGATTCCATCATTTGTTTATAAACCGCCTCATCTGTATATATGACATAGCCCTTCAAAGTGATTGTTCTATGTTCGAAATACATTAAAAAATGGTCTCCTTATTTCACCATGCCCCCCAAACTTGATTGGGCGGTTGAATAAATAACAAGAAAAAGTGTAGAGCATCTCTTGTTTTTAATCATTTAATTTATAAACAAGAGTGAAATTACATTTATTTAAGTAACTGATCTGGAACCTGTTGTTTGATCTGTCTTGACACCATGGTCACAGTTTAAAATCCAGGTGGATCGCCTCAGGCTTTCATCCTTTGCATACCAATAAAATTAAGACCATTGAGTTGTGTAGCAAAGAACATCACCTAGAAACCCCATAGGGTTCATCCTCCAGATGTTCTAGCGGGGTGTTTTTTGTGATCAGTAGCTTTATAATACCAAAACATATGCACCACACCTGAGTTCGCCAAACAAATAGCTTATATTTAAAAGGACAAATAATTGGCAGTATCTAGAGGTGAGAGACAGTAAACTAGTACCAGATCATATTGTGACTATGCGATTCCCCAAGAGTGCCTTTTCTCCAAGAAGCTTGGTTACAAGTCCACTGTAATAACTTAAATAGTAGACAAAAAGCTCTCTACCGTTCAAAAAAACAATTAGAAAGGGCGAAATTTGAAAAATTAGAGGAAGGCAGACTATGTTCTTATCGCTATATTACTCCAACGTTTTTAGGATTCTAGAATTCCCAATAACCTTGTAAAGACTAGTAAAATGTAGGTTCGAACATTTCTCCTTATTAAGCGTGGAGACTAGAGTTAAAAGAGCTCAGTCTTTTGTTGCAAATGCCCTTTTGAAAAGTCATCAATTAAGAGTTGAGGATTTTTTCTAGTCCTTGACAAGGCCAATATTAGAATTAAGTGTAGAATGAAGAATCAAACTTAGCCCTTGAAGTGGCAAACATTGCATAGTGGTTGGGGTTTTAATATTTTCTAAACTACCTCTACCTTTGCTTTCCAAAAGTTTCTTCGAAGAAGCTTTTTCTCCTCCAAAATGTAGATGTAGTGGTTTTTTTTCTCTCTGTAGTTAATTTTTTTTAAATGTTGCAAAATATTTGAAGTCTGCAAGATCACAAAGTTTGAAAAAACTTCACAAAGTAGCATAAAAATAATCTATGCAACCTAGCACAAATTCCTAATAAGTAGAACATTTGAGATTTTATGAAAGCCTTGAGTGGCGAATTATAAATTAGGTAATTTGGCAACAGCACAATAAGTCAGACTAGAAGGGGGTTCCATCTTCATTCCTATAAACCTCTGCATGCTTGCTACAATAATAACAATAATAAATACGATAATAAAGGAGCAAGACCAGTTAAGGTGCACCTCACAGTTTTTGACAGTGAATAGATCAATGTCCTAAATTATATTGTTACAACAGTTTCTAAATACAGTGTTCTTTAGATGAATGTGACATGAAATGTTTTTTGTTTGGTTTATTGTCAACTAAATATACATCTAAACGTTGGCAAGCAATCCATAAACGTTGGTAAGCAATCCATAAACGTTGGTAAGCAATCTATAAACGTTGGTAAGCAATCAAACCGCCTCTCTTCAGTCGAATGCAGATGACTTGTGAATATTGCTGAACGAAGGAAAATGATTTGTATTAGACTGAAAACACTTATCCACAGGCCAGAATATATAAAACTATCTACTTGTGCCTGATTGGCTGTAAAATACAATTGCAAATAACTGTTTGTGTCTTATTGGCTGTAAACTGCTGTACAAGTGCAATTACTGGACAATACCATCACAGGCCACATAACACTTCAGTGACCCTCCTCATTTAGCATCTTGCAGTAACCGAGACCATGGGAGCCACATTTGGACAACTGCATTCCCTGAAGGAGACTACAGAGGACAAAAAACATGTTGGAAAAACACTGTAGATATTGATTAAACACCACAGGGACTGAAAGAACTACCATTTTGTAGCTTACCCAGGCCATTACCTCTTCTGTGAAATTAAGCACATCCCCTTTCTCTCGACCAAAAGACTGCACTATTCACAGTACAGTCTGTTCTATGTCAGTCTCTACGGGCGGGGGGTAATCAAGTGTCTATGAGGTTACCTTTGTCGGAGATGAGCTGAGCTCTGGGCACAGACTATACAACAAACCAGGAGCATTATGTGCAGGTTCTCCTACACTGCCCGAGAAGCATGGTGGCTAGGTAACAAAGCTTCACTCATACAGAGGACGATTGAGTTCCAGGACGCCAGCAGGTCATCTTCTCCTCACGGCAGAGTTCTGGGAGCTCCATTTCAAGCTCTGTATCATAGCGCTTTCTTTGGCACAATGGGTTTGTTCTCCTTATGTTGCCCGGTGAAGATTTCAGCTTTCATCCTGCATTGAGGGAAACGCGGAAGCAGGGAAGACCGTGTTGGCAGCAGACAGAGCGCCAGTGTAATATGTATTGTGCGTTTTTTATGGATATTCTAATTCTCATTTTAGGCTTATGTTGCCATTCTGTTGATTGGGTAAAAAAAAGAAAAAAAACTTATATAGATGATGAGATGAAGGTTAGTGGAACCCTCCACCCCTTATTGCTTAACTCATTTGATCCTAAGCGGATGCTTTTTAGCTATGTATTTCTTGAAAGGAAGCACTTTCAGTGGTCTTCATTCTGCAATATAGAGTCCAAGAACGTGACAACAAGGAAATGTTTTCTTCGTTTATCTTCATTGATCATGAGAAGGAGAGGGAGTGTAGAAGTGCCTTTAGACATTTATCTCCACCTGAGATTCCTGAGGCTTCAGTGGTTATGTCAGGTACAGAGATTCAAAAGCTGATCCAGACGGCAGCTTCCAAAGCCTGTCTGAAGAAAGGGTAAAGAAAAGGCACATACAATACCAGTACCAAAGGGTACAAGATGACAGCGATTCATCTTCGTATTCACCTGTCAAAACTGAACCTCTTACCTTTTCCTCAGTGAAATAGGTGAGAAATGAAAAGGTGCCTCACATTTGAGAGCATATCTGAGCTAATCTGGGATTTCTGGAATTGCAGTTAGACCAAGATTTCCATAGGTTATTTCCTCAATGTGACAAACCATCAAATTGGGCGTTACCTCTTCATAACAATGCTTAGAGAATGGGAAGAAGTGGAGCATCTCAGTGTACCACATTTTCCTCAGAGAATGTATGTCTTGGAGGAAGCTGAAAATAATTTCCCTATTCCTTCACATAAGTGTTTGCTGCCCTGATTGGTTGCACTGAAATGAATTCAGAGGACTGTTCAACTTCAGACCCAGTAGACAAGGCAAGAGAAAATGCGGTCAAGAAATCTTGGTTAAGGGTTATGAGACACTAGCAAATTGCATGCAAAAGGTGAGGATGTCTCTGCTCTTTTAGAGCAGATGGAGCTGTAAGTATGTTTTCTTTCCGACATGTCATTCTATCAGTCTTCGGGCCTTCTCTGTTGGACAGGTGTCACTTGAGGATGAGGAAATTGAAGCAAGAGACCTCAAAGAGGATGTCCCTGCTGAAAATCTCCTTTGATAGTAAAAAAAAAACCTTTGGTAACCAGCTAAATGAGATAGATTTCAAACGCTGAAGGGAAGAAAACGTGTTGCCTTTACAAAGGCAAAGGTTACTTTTCATCAAGCATCCATAGTTGGGACAAAAGCTACAAGTATTGGTTACCAAGGTCACATCAAATTAAAACACTTAATCCAAAAAGTGCTCTACGAAACTGGTTTTAAAGTCATTGGATCAAAATCAGAAGTCCTTATTTGCCTCCTGGAGAAGATGGTTATCCAGTAAGAGGGCATATTTGAGTAGCCCAGTCAGCATGGGGAAAGGACATTTCAGATCAGAGAAATTATTCTCCAGGTTCAAGAACCATCCTTTCTCCTCTCCCAAAAATAGAGTGAAGACAACAACATTATTCCTTCCTAAGGATAAAGGCAGCATTTCCTGTGCCTCCATGCTGGGGGGAGGGAGGATTTATTCTATCCTCTTCTTTGATATAAAAGATGTAAGGTCAGTTTTGTGCAGTTCTACACCTAAACAGGGTTAATTTACAGATCTAGACATTACATATCAAAATACATTATTTACAGAAAGTCATTCCCATTGCCCCTCCAGAGGATTCTATGATGATTCTAGACCTGCAGCATGCTCATATGCACATTCCATGTCTTCAGGAATACCAGCCATTGCTTCAATTCATTGTGGAGGACAAGAACTTCCAGTTTGCAGTTTTTACATTTGTCCTCAAGGAAGCTCCCATTGTTACCTAGATGATTCAATCAAACTGGATTTATAAAGCGTGACCAGTCACTCGTAAGGGTATCCAGGTCCTGAGAGCATCCCTGCTAAGGGGTTCAGTTTTACAGCCAGGACTTAAGTCCTTTTCTGAATTCAGAGGATGAGGTTCAGAGATGAAAGGGGAGTACATTCAGGATTTCGCTGTGAGATCGGGGAAGGAGCGTCTTCCACTTTTGCTTCAGCGGATGTAGGGGGTGTGTGCAAGGGAGAAAGAAGCAGAGCATAAGTGTCTGGAGGGTTGGTGAAAGTTCAAGTAGTGGTTGATTAATGCTGGTCCTTGATAGTAAAGGGTCTTATAGGTGTGGATCAGCATCTTGAATTGACATCTCCTACGAATGTGGAACCATTGGCGCTTTTGAGGTGTGTGGGGTGGTGGTGGTAGGCATCTGTTTGAGAAGGTCAAGGATGAATCTGGCCGCTGAGTTCTGTATGGTCTGTAGTTTCATCAGGTGGTGCGTGGTGATTCGGACGGAGAGTGCATTTCCATAGTCCAGCCGTCTGATGACTAGGGCTTGAGTGACGGTTCGTCTGGTGTTGGCAGGGAGCCATCTGCAGATCTTACAGAGCCTGCGAAGAGTGAGGAACCAGGCAAAGAGATTGTGTTGATCTGTTTTTACATAGTGAGCTTGCGCTCCAGTGTGATGCTAAGGTTGCTTTGGTGGTCTCTTGGAGTGGGAGCTGGTCCCAGTTCTGAATGCCACCAGAAGGCATTCCACGGGGAGTTGTTCCCAAAGATCAGTACATCCAATTGGCGATGCCCGTCATGCAGCTGTGAAAGTTGACTTTCGTGAGAGAGGGGGTCTTCTGATAAAGGAAGACCTGGGTGTTGTCTGCAAAGGATATGATGTTCATTCCATGGGTTTTGATGATGTTGGCCGGGGAAGGGGGGGTCATGTAGATGGTGAACAGAGTACGGTTGAGATGAGTCTTGAGGGACGCTGCAGATGATATTCTTGTGTTCTGAGGTGAAAAGTGGTAGGTGGATTTTCTGGGTTTCCCCGGTGATGAAGGAAGTGATCCATATGAATGCGTCTCCTTGGAGTCCAATGTGATGAAGCCACTTGATAAGGGTGTGGTGAGATACAGTGTTGAATGCAGCTGAGATGTCGGAGGATGGGGCTGTTGTTTCTCCCCAGTCTAGGAGGGTTCTGATGTCATATGTGGCAGTGATCAGGGTGGTTTTGGTGCTGTGGTTGGTGCAAAATCCAGATTGGGAGGGATGTTGATCTCCAGGTGTTCTGGGAGTTGGTGGTTGACGGCCTTTTTGAGGAATATGGAGGGAAAGGGAAGTAGAAAGATGGGACAGTAGTTCTTGAGTTCACTGGGGTTAGCAGAAGGTTTCTTGAAGGGGTTTGACTTCTGCGTGTTTCCATGGTTCAGGGAAACAGGCTGTAGTTATGGATGAGTTGAAAATGGCGGTGAGCTGGCTGCTGATCATCTTGCTTCAGAGGTTGCAAATGTGATAGGGGCAGGGGTCCTTGGGAGCTCCTTAGTGGATGGAGTTCTTGATGACTGTGGTGTTTTGAGTGGGCTGTGAGCAGGTGGTCGGATACTGTGTCAGAGTTAGCATCTGTGTGAGCGAAGAGTCTGATGGTGTCGGCGGTGATGGGTTGGAGTTCAAAGTTTTTGTAGATGGTGGCGATCTTGCTTGGAAGAAGTCTGCCAGGGAGTTGCAGAGTTCCCTAGGGGGAGTGATGTTTCCAGTGGCTGAGGGGTTGGCAAACTCTCATGATGTTAAAAAGTTCTTTGCTGTGGTGAGAGCTGGTTTCGATGCAGTGGGCTAAGGTGTTCCTTAATGTCTTTCAGTAGTTGGTAATAGTGGTTGAGGGACGACTTGAGGGTGATTCGGTATGAGGGCTCCTTGCTTGTGTGCCATTTTCTTTCTAGCCGTTTCCAGGTGCCTTTTGTGGTTATTAGTTCTGTGGCATACCAATTGGCTTGCTTGACCGGGGTGACTCTGTTGGCGCAATTGGTTATCCAGGCGGAGATGATTGGTTAATATATGCAAAATAAGCATTACAATGTCCATAGAATATAATGGACTTGTAATATGGCGGATGTCGATATACAGCACATTTCTGATGCAGTAACCCAATCTGCCAGACTCTAAATCAGGCCTATAGTATTGAAAACATTTCAAAACCTTGGAATTGCTGGTGAATTGGGAAAATTCACATCTGGAGCCCTTGCAGAATGTGATGCTCATATGGGCTCAATTATGCAAAAATGGGGGCGGGGTTATGATTCTCTCATAGAGAAGGATACAGAAAATCAGACACTCAAAAGTTATGGGAGGAATGCTTGCAAATAGTTCAGTTCACCAGCTATTACTCTGGGTAGCCCTCCAGCCCATAGCTTTTCGCCCTTTGCCACCCTAGACAGAGACGTATCTTATGCAAATCACTACTGACTTTGCTACTCATGGGAAAAGTCAATCCTGACCTGCTAAGTGAGATCCCCTGCATAAGGGACAAAGCAAACCCCAGACCAGTTTTGGTCTTCTTTGGCCTCATCAGTGAGGTATAGCTTGGATCCTGTAGCACAGTGAGCAAGGGAACCCAAGTCAAGGCATACCATTTGCGACACAAAATCAGAGCACCTATTCTTTCTAGCATGTCTCAACCTTTCACCAACGATTTTGCTGCAGATCCAAGCGGACTTAGCAGCTACAGTAATGGTTGTCCCTTGGTCAAGATTTAAGTTGGGAGTTCTAATGAACTTCAGTCTGTCTGCATGAACACGAGCATCTCAGATGTTTGAAAAGTAAACTGTTGATGCAACCTTTCATCAAAGAGGAGCTGAATTGGTAGCTAGAGCCTTCTCAGCTGGCTCAACCAGAATAGACTGTAGTGACTATGGATACCAGTGGCCATCGGTACAGAGCATGGGTGGGGTGATATGCCCTGTAAGACATTCCTCCACATGGAAGGAGTTGTAAGCTATTTGGCTATCTATGATGAGGCGTGCTATGTGGCTAACAAAGAATGCTGAGTTAATAAGAACAGACAATCTGAGAGCCAGTTTAGATATAATCAGGCAACTGGAGGGGGGGGGGGGGGACTTGCTCACTATATCTGAACAAAATTTCATACATTTTTCCTTTGGCATGGAGATATTTGGTAGCGCTGTTGGTGATTCTTATTCGGGAGTGCAGAACATTTTAGCAGACAATCTATGCAGGAATTACCCTCTATCCTAGGATTTTGTTTCATAACGCAGATGATATTTATGATCCTTTGTCCTAGTGGGACACACTAGTCATGGATCTTTTTGAGCATCAGGAATACTTCCCTCTGCTGAATGTTTTGTGTGTGGGTGAAAGAGGTGTATTCTTGAGGAATACATGCTGTTTCCTGTCCTTTTCCTGAAGCTCTAATATTTGTTTTTCCCCTACTCATGGGATTTCAAAGGTTTGATGGAACAAAGGGAAGGGGTGGCTGTAATTCTGAGATATTCAGAGTGGGCCCACTCATGTTCGTATACCCTTCTAGTTCAGATGAGGGATGTTCAGTTGAGGGGGTCAGTCTGCAAAGAAAATAATTATCCAGAGGGTTAGCATTTGCAGTTCAGTCTTTCAGGAGACAGTCCACTTTGAAACCCATTGGAATTATTTTAGAAACTGTGTGTGGCTGAAGGATTACATCTTTAAAGCAAATACAGGGTCCACAGCCTTTCCTGCCTTCAGGAGGGATCTAATTTGGGTTAAAGTTTTCAGCTCTCAAGATGAAGTGTGCAGCCATTAGAGTGGAGGATAGTAAAGTTTTTGCCATTTGACTCATTAGAAGTTCTTCATTTTTACGACCTGTATCCAGGCCTCCAGTGCACAGCTGGGATCTGTCTTTAGTGTTTGTGGCTTCAAAGAGGTCCGTCTCAAGATGATTATTGGAAGGCTTTTTTGGTGGCCATTACTTTGGCCAGAAGATTGTGGGAAGGTGAGCTTTCTTTCCAGCAAACACATTTCTTTATGTATTTTTCCTGAGAGGTTGGTCTTGAGGTTAGGCCCCTCTTTCTTGTTAAGTGAGCTTCTCCTTTTCATTAGCAATGGGAGAATGTTTTCCATGTGTTTCCTTCCCCTTCTTTCCAGGAGTGTGGGCTATATATTCTGGAAGTCTGGAGAGCTGTTCTAATTTACATTGAGAGAGTGGCCCCTTTCTTCAGTCTGATTCACTGTTTGTGAATTTTGGTTCTGCTAAATAGGGAGGGAAACCTTTTGATCAGATCCCAAATCTCTGGGTAAAGTCAGTCATTGCCTTAATTTGTTAGATTAAAAAATATCCTTGTCCCTTTGGAGTGCAAGGTAGTTCCATGATTAGTATTGTGGCATCATGGCTGAGACTTGGGTTGCTTCTTTACTGGAGACTTTCAGAGCAGTGGGCCTTTCCCTCGAATTTGGCGAAGAAGTATAGGCCCCTGCGTGTGGGCTGTAATGGTATTTTTCATTCAGAGGCTCACTCCACAAAGATGCAGTGCTTCAATAGAGTGTTGGATTGTCTTTGCATTTAATTGTGTAGTTTTATATTGTCATGGATGTTTAGAGTGGGTGTGTCTCGTACAATAACTCAGAGACCAGGTGAAGAGATTATGTTTAAAATACTTACTGATAATTTCATTAAATTTTGTATTGCCACCCACCCTCCAAGATGTTCCCATTTTTACGTAGAGGGAGGAGTTGTTTGGGGTCTAGCAGGATATGTTCAGGGTATGCTGGTGGAAGCAAAGCTTTAAGACTGCGGCACCTGGGTGGGCTTAATTTTACATTTTGTTTTGTATTGTATTAGCTGGGGGCTGTCTGTTGTGGATGGGCACGCCATATATAGTTATGACTGAAACAAGGAGGGGAGTAACTGTATTATTAGTAATTTAAAGCGCAAAGTTCACATGTATTGTGGTTAATTATAAGATCCTTAGCAATTTGCAAACATAACACCATTGATCAACCTTCAAGCAGAACTAGAAAGTTGTTGCTCATTTTACCATTTAGTTGGGCGCATTTTAACAAGGGATCACGCAGGGGATGTAAACTAACAGTAGTTAAAAATAATGTTAATCATGGTGGCATTTCCTCTTTTCAAACTACTTTGGTTTAGACATCCCTGTTAGCAGAGTCATACAAAAATGTTAGTTTTTTTTTTTTTTTTTCCAAACTGTAATAAAATAGCAATGATTTAAAACTTGAACATATTCTGTGACATTCACAAAATAACTAATCAATTGTGCGTCATTAGCAGAAACGCAATGTATTCCGTTTTTTGCAATTTGACAGTCCATTTGTAATGAACAAAAGTTTTAAAATCCTTTTCTGTCTGCCCAGGAACAAAAGGCATAGACTAAATATGTCAAATGGTCCTTTTTACAGCCACAAAACCAACAGTTAGCTCCAAAATCTTATTATGTTCGAATTGGTATAAAACTCCAGCGGCAAATTCAGCTGAAATCTGCACCTTTATAAATGTGCTTTTGGTAGCCCATGGCAGGGGCGTATTCCAGTATTCTTGGGATCTCATTACTTGGAAAGAATGAAAAACCAACAAGAAATGCATTCTGCTTTTAATGGAAGATGAAGCCTCCCAAAAGGAGACTTGTTTTACCTGTTTAGCTGCCCATCTTTTAAACCGATTGTGCAGAAGCTTTAAATCCCATATCGGTTTTGAATTTCATCATATCAGAGCTGTCAATAAATGTACTGGCCAATCGTTGAGATTGCTGTCTGTGCAGAATGAGTCATTTCCCTTCTAAATTAATTTCTTAAATGAGTCACAAGTTTATGACTTAGATTAACAAGTATAATTTCTGTTAAGCTCCTGCGTTAGTAAATTGAATTCGAATCAGATTTGTGCCTGGATTGTTGAACTGGGTAGTCCAAACACCAATCTGATTGTCTGGCATTGGACAACATCAATCCATGTGAACATTTTGCCAGGAAATGTTTATAGACCAAATGTCTAAATTGGCATCTGTCTTGCTGTTATAACTTCCAGAACTGGTAAATGCGAGGGTCCTAGCAAATTTGTAGGCAACCGGGAGAAAGCATCATTTAAAACTCTTACCTTGGGTTTAAGAAATTAAAGGTATTTATAGTGACCTCTGCTTCTTTCTAACCAAATTCCCATATATTTGTAAGAAGAAGCTTTTCCATTTTAATGGACTCGGAACCCACTTTTTGTGGCCCAGATGCCAAAGCTATCACATTCATTTTATGCACCTAGTCAAATACTCTTCCTTGCAGAACACAGTGTTTTTATGATCATATATGAAGGTCACCAGGTCATCGGGTTTGCCTGAGTTGGTTATGGTAACAACCCAGTGATAACAAGGGGCCTGATTTGTGCACAGGAAAATGTTTTGCCATAGGTCTGGTCTGTTAATTATGAAACTTTATTACTAATGCAGAAGGCTTGGCTGGTTTTGTGTGAAAAGCAGTTGTTAAAGCTAATAGGTCTCCAATAGTGGATTGTTGATAAACTGTTACGGGCAGTAGAGGGTATTTGGATACATCTAATCTCACGACTTATCAAAAAGCATTTTGCACTCAAAAAATAGCACTAAAAAACAAGTGCAGCCAGGTTGTGGAATTTAATCAAATATGTACTTGTGGATGGACAGGTTGCTTCATAAATCTACTTGCGCTGTAAAAAAAATCTACTTGTCCCCTTTGGTGCCATGTAGTGCAGTGACAAATTATGGCATCCATTTCATTATATGAGAGCTCTGATACTATCTTTTCAGATTGTCAGGGCTAATACTATAGTAGGGCTTCAGTACTAGCAGTTTCCTTATTTTGCCACCTCTCCACAGATCTATATAGTGGGGCTGGAGGTAGCAGTGAGCAATGGTCTCAGGGTTGGAATGTCCTTTTGAGCCTGCAAACATACTTACTTGCTTGTTTTAAGGTAATCAGTTCTTCTCTAATCTTTTCATACACTGAGAAAGGTTGGAAATGTACTCCTAACAAGGGTCAGAAGAAAAACTTTTTCCAGGGTTGGGAAAACAGTGGTTGGTGGGGAAGCGAACTTGTAAATGCTCAGCAGATTTTGCATGAGCAGATCTACACATGCTAAAATACGGTTCACAAATATTTTCTAGGAGTATGGTTTCCTGGTCTGCTTCTGTAAATTTTTGTGAATATATATAAATGTGCACTAATGCAAAGACATATACCAAGGGTGCACTTTTGTGGTTTTCTTTAAGAATTGGGGCCCCTAATTATGTCTGGCTTTAACCAAGACCTTTTGTTTGTTTTTATTAAAATTCTATCTCTCTCTATCCATCTATTGGCTGGCTTCACTAAGCATATCAGAATACAAAGTAGTTTTGCTCAGTGCCAGGAATGTGTTTTTTTAAAACCCAAATTATGTTTTGCTTTTTGCTAAAATTTGTTACAATGGTGAGGGGCCAGAAGCTCCCACAACAATAAAGTTTTACAAAAGCCATGTCACACACTGGCAAAACCAAAAGACTGACCTCCAGTGCCTGAGCTACTGGCTTTGTCAATGCTTGTTTAATTTTGTTTCCCATAATCTTGTTGAAATTGGTTACACTGACCTTCCATTATAAATAGTTTTGGGAATGCTAGCATGCAGAGACACATTTTGCTAAATGTTGCATCATAGAAATGGTACCTAAAATTTCATAGGAGTTTAGCAAAACGTTTTTTTTCTTGTTACATTTGTTTGTCAATATTTTATTCTGAATGCAAAGCTTGCTTTGAAGCTTCTTCAAACATTTATATCTAATCAGAAATCATTCTGGCAGCCTTATACCTAGCCTTATACTGTTAAACTTTGCAAACATGTGTACGTATTTTTTTTTTTTTTTTACTGGAACAACTATCCAGTCCGAGCTTACAACTTTTATTTAGAGTCGTCACTCTAATAATAAAGGATTTGCATAATGAACCGTAAATAAAAGTTTGAAAAGCATTAACATATAGACACACATATTACCTCAACTGTAGACAATTCCTTACCATGCTCCACATTGTGGTACTGTAAATTAGCAGCCAAAGGCTTTGTGCTGTGGGGGATTGGGCCTACTTGTCCCAACTTGAAAATAAACCTGAGAACATGCTGTCCTTGACCCCAAACAATGTGTCCTAGGCATCGAGCTGTAGGAATTCCACACCCCTGTGCAGCAAACAATAGCTGCTTGCGTTCTAGATGTTCCTGCACTCCCACTTTGCCGCAGTGATAGCCTAATTATGCAGTGTGCGAACTGGTGTAATTTCCGGAGTTTTACAATCAAGCGTACCATGGAATTTCCAAAATTATACAAATTATGCCTCTGTAAAATAAATTTAGCCCGGGCCTAGTATATTGTTACAGAAAGTTTTGGTGACCCTCCTGAACATCTGTGAGGATAGAGGATTTGCACAGGGTCAGATTGTACAGCAAATAGACCCAGGCACCAGAATAAAAGTGACCCCCATTGGTGAATTAGATAACTAAAAAAGTGGTCCATAATTAGGGACGTTTTGCATTTGTAAAGACACAATCGTTAAGTGTTTTGTTAGGAATGGAAGACCACATGGTTGCAGGGATGGCTCCTCCATTAGCGCAGAGGAGCATCACCCCGCCAACTGTAATGCCCCCAAAAGCCCCAGAGATGAAAAATAAAATGGTAATAAGGTTAATTTATTACCATTTTATTTTTTATCCACCCATCCTGAACTGAGTGCTAGGACTGGGTGGGGCATGCTCAGTTGCAGCAGCATGGAGGAGGGTGGGCTGTCTGGGCACTTCAGTTCAAATTGCACATGTCCCTTTACGCAGCCATCTTGCGACAGCTAGCCAGGCATGCACACTTTGAAACCTCTCCAGCCCAGCTGTTTGAAGACAGCTGGGTTAGGGCAAGCACAGGCATCCAATGCCCTCAGGAGAGCCGATAGTGGCCGCTCCCTCCAATCCTGGTGCTTCTCTCATGCTAGTTATTCACATGAGAGGAGCACCAGGATGGGTTAATGGAGTTGGCTGGGGCTCGAGCTCAACACCGAACTGCAGCGAGGAGGAGGTTGTGACATTCATGTAAGGTGAGCGGGTTTTTATCTTAGTTGTGGCACACAGAACGATAGAGCATGCACCCACCCATTTGCCCCGCACCACCACTCTCCATAGATGCCCGCCACCACTGACTGATTTACTACAACGTCTGTTTTATAATCCGGGAAATCAGCAGTAAAAAATGGCTTAGCAGACCATACCTCAGGCCCACAAACAGCCCACACACTGACCTGTTGGACCAGCCCATCAGGCACTGGCTGATTGCCCTGCAGGTAATCCTCATTGTGCTTTATTAGGGATTTAATTGTTTTGGGTCAGCATTCTTCTGCCATGGATCTTTCTAAGTGTAATTTACCCTTTACTTCTATTCAAGACACAGTTACTGCGTAGGTTAGTGGTTTATTCCACATCATTCATGGGTCTGTCTCTTGCTCTCTGAAGGACAGCATTTTCTGATCACATGTGCATGTGTGCCTGAAAATTAATGTGCTTCAGTGTCAAGGCTGGTTGGCCAGTCCTTTCGTTTCCAGTATTCTTCTTTCATAGTTCCCCTTTCGTTCCTTTGCTACTCCTATTTTATTTCAATTTTTCTTAAGAATATACCACCCTTCTACAGGCTATGCTAGCAGTTGCTTGCCTGCCACTCATTTCATCTGCAGTGCCCCATATTCTACATAGCCTCTTCCTCAGATGCAGGCAACTATTATGGAATGCTGTTGTCCATAGTGTTTCACTGTTTCACCATTCCAAGGTGGCCAACACGTTGGATCTAATCGTGGCAGCCAAACTGGAACTTTAAAACCATGATAAACTATGTGACTACCTCTGCAAAAGGCCATCCGCTGTTATATGTAATTTAATTATTGCAAATATATACTTGCTTCACTTAGACGGGAGCATGTTTTTTCTACTAGCATTCTATTAATTTATCTTCCATATGTTGAGTGTGTGTATTTTTGCAGTTGTGCCAAATGGTGAATGCAAGAATGAGTTAATGGATGGATGAATAGATGTATGAATGGAAGCATGAGAGAGTGCATGTATGATTTGTTGAGTGCCTACAACCAGCAATGACGCAAAAGGCATTTTTGTTCATAAGCTACACCTGTTGGCATTGCCAAAGCTTGTTGGATGGTTGTAAGCACATTCGATCTGATCAACACAGCACCCACTTTAAGCGCTTAACCCTACAGTGCTTAGCAGGTTGAAGAACAACAGTCACAGTGATATTCAGAGCTGCTTATTGCGGGGCTGATGATCACTGAAGGATGAGTTGCAAAGTATTTTCTCCTTCCCACTGTCATTCTCTATACCTTGTCTCCCCAAAGCCACTTCCCTATCACTTAATTTCCTTATCCCTACATATTGTGCATTCTTTTCTGCCCTTCTTGTTTCTTTCTCTCACAAGAACCTTGCCTAGTTTATTTTATATAGCTTTAATATTAATGTGAGGCTAGGCAGAACCGAGCACGGTGGCTCCTGTGGCAAGCCCTGGCCATCTGTCGATTGGCAGCACTCAGTTTGCCTTGTGTGCAGACTTACAGGATTCAAGCTGGTCTTTGCCCAATTACTCTGGTCTCCCACGAGAGCCTGTGTTTGAAAAGCCCAGAGGTTCCAACAGAAAATGCAGAAACATAAAGATCGTATCTTTCCTCCCGGGGCGAGGCAACAGTTCCTCATTTTCCCGGTAAGATATATTTAGGAGGTTATTGTGGGCCTTTTTAAATGGCTGGATGCGCAATTTCTTTGTAAATGTTCATCTTTGTGTGTCTACATGAGAATACATCATTGTCCTATACAAATTTACATCAAACGGAAAATATGCTTTAACCCATATCTGTGTTGTATTATATTCAGAGTCCGAGTCTTTCGTTCATTTTCACAGCGCTGAGTCATCATTCAGCTCAAAGGTCGAGCCAAACGTGCATCTACTACAAAATACTCAAGATATTTACATGTATTCATTTATTTCACAAAATAAATCATCACATTGAAGTATAGAAACTTGAAATATAGAAACTATTTAATTGTTATCCTGGACGACGTATATTCTTTATTCAAGTACATGGGCCACCTTTGAACTGATACACACCACTCATTTATATTTTCATTAAAGAAAAATAAAATCTAAAATATTGGAGGGAGAACTCTCATACTATCTACTCCAGTATTGATGGAGTATGTTGGAATACATGGCTGTAATTTTAGCAACTGTTGAACACTTACTCTGTGCTAAAGTATTTGCCATGCAGTTTTAGTGTTATCCTTGCAAATAAGGCATACCATCTAACTTTTGCATTTTGTGCAACAAACCTGCATGTTTTGCCTTTTTACTGGGCCTTTTCCCATGATACATTTCTCTAGGTTGTTCCCAGCTAAATTTGTCAGGGGAAAACAAGGGAGGCTGCAGTAATTATAATTCTACTAGGAATTCGAAACCCTGCTTTTTCAAGCTCCACTTGTAATTGGTGCCTATAGTGTATCATGAATTTAAAAAAAAAGTGTTTATTCTACTGCTTTCTTTTTGGACAGGGTCTAAATGATACCCAGTGTGCTGAACCAAATGAATAACTTTCTCCTTTGTTTCAACCTACACAAGTTTTGTTACAGCATTTCCCTGTATTTAGTCTGAAAAGCATGGTTAGGACAAACTACAGTGTAACTCAATGTATGTGCATATGTAATGGTATTTGTATAGTGCTATATCTACATACTACACACTACGGACCTGGTTTAGAGTTTGTCGGACAGGTTACTTGGTCACAAATGTGACGGATGTTCTGTTTGTCATATTACGATCGCCATAGGCAATAATGGGATCGTAATACGACGGTCGGGATAGTCATCACATTTGTGATGGAGTAACCCCTCTGCCAAACTCTAAATCAGGCCCTAAATCTCAAGGAACAAAAGAAGTGGAGGATTTGTAACTATTGAAAAAAATAGTTAGTATTAGTCTGGAGGAAGGCATCTACTTTCATCTCCAAAGCTCCGGCACAAATCTTGTAATATTCAAGGTCCAGGAATTCCATTATTGTTTACATCATTCTGTTATTGACTAGTGATGGCTGCAAAGTAGTATCTTATTGCCTGCAGCCTTGACATAGTACAGAGTTCTATTCCTTTGTCATCTGCTGATTATTGTACTAGTATCGCTGTCAGTTTAGAAGGTGTTGCAAGGTTACTGAAGTCACTCTTTATAATGTATTTTCTAGTGCTGTGCATAGTTGCCTGTATGCTACCCTGCTGCCCTAAATTCCTCTATGCTGTGAGGAAAGAGTTTCTAGCAATGTCAAGAATTGCTCTATCTTTTTAGGTCTCTGGGACTTGGTCGCCACAGCTTGCTTCTCAATATGATAAGGTTGGTACTTAGTCGTAATCCCAGTTTGTGCTTAATTTGAAAATCAATGAGTGCAGAGTCCAACGTGGGCCTTAGGAGCTCTCCCCCCCCAAAATGCAGAGGCTGCTAAATACCAAGGTTGTGTAGTCTTGATTTCATGTCATGCATTGTCCTTCCCTCACCCTCTTTATCTCACTTTTGTAGGTTCTTTATCATCCCTGCATTCTGTTATTTTTGTGTCGCTGTTTTTCCATGGTACTCTTCCAGCTGTTCCCTTTTTGCCTTTCTCTCACTCCCTTATAACGAGAAATAAACCCATTAACGAAAAATCAGCGCCAGAGCCAACCGCCTGCCACAGTCTGCACAAGTTAAGCACTGTGCTTATAGCTGATGTTGCATTATGACTTCATTGCGTTAATGTATAGTCATGGTGGCCTGCTAGAGCTGCTTTTCACGTTACTGGCCCTGCTGTGGTCTCTCCGGTCGTCTTGAGCCGCCTGCAGACGGGGCCTGTTCAGACAGAAGCCTCTGCCTAGATAAATTCTCCGAAGCTGTTCGTATCTCCAGTGAGGCCTAACCACGCAGAGCCGCTCCCCTGCTACCCGGTGACTCACCTGCAGGAAACTGGATGCTGTCTTGGTTACCGCTCCCTGCGGATGCACGAGCCTGATTCCTTCTCTCCCACGGCTCAGGCGTCAGGTGTGCGCATGGAGTAATGAGAAGATGGAGACGTCCTTTCCGGAAAGGGCTTCCAGAGCAACGTCCTCAGAAAATGCTGCGTCTGGGTTATCTATTTACAGATGTGCATTTAGCACTTTAGAAAGGAAGGGCCAGGTCACAGCAAGCGCAGCCCATTAGGGCTATGGGGGAAAAGATTAACTCAGCAGCACATCACTTAAAACGCGAAGTCGTATATTATGAAAAATTAACATCACTGATTTTTAAACTACAGAAATTCAGCTTTTGGAGTTTAGTGCAGGGGAACTATTTTGCGCATTCCATATTTGGATTACATTTTACTACAACCAGATTTTGATAGTTACACCCTACTGCCGGGTGTTCAATTTGCATGCAAATTTACTATTACTGTGCGGTAAGTCCACGCCAGTACAATGCAATTACACATTACGGCCAATGGAATGGGGAATGACTTAATAGGAACGGATTTACAGATCTGAAAAGTACATGGACGCCCCAATTCCATGCAGTTTTACGTATACATTTACCACCTGCTCTGACCTGGTGGTAAATTAATGATTCTGCCTGAGGGTAATGTAGCGATGGATGAGAAGGGGAGGCTAAGTTATGGAAGGAGAGAAGGGGAGGCTAACTTATGGAAGGAGTGGGGAATGCTTCCCCATGCAGAAAAATTAAGCATGGCTGCTGGTGCATCCAAACCCTCATGCAATTTTTCTAGGTAGAGTTAGTGTTTGGAAGCATTTATTGTCCAAGATAAATCACCCGTCCAGGTGCTGCATTGAAACGAAACTTTGACGTATAAATGTAACACCACAACACAGAAAAAGAAAGGGACCCACCTAGATTGGAAGACTCAAATTATCGCTTAACTAAAAGACTGACCCTAATGAAAAACTAGGCTGAAAAACGAAGGGTACGTGAACAGTGAGCTAGCACAAAAATCACACAAGTCTTATAGGGCACATCTTTTCTGCTTAAAAACAGTTTACATTAAACTCAATTTTAAAGACTGAAAGCGACCTTCAGAAGGACACATAGGGAATAATAAGCAAGAGTTGCTGATAAGAATCTACAGGTTCAGGATGTGCACTTCGGGGAGTGGCAATCAGGAGAAAAAGGAGTAAAAGGGACAGAGAGGCTTAAAGAATGGTTGTTTAGATTATATTATATTGTATTGGGTCATTTGTATAATTCTTCCTACCCCTGACAAGGCCACAACACATTCCAGCTTCCTGGGAGCCCTTCTGGAGTACATGGTTTGAAGGCTATGGATGCATTGTATTCTATGTGGAAGGTGGTTGGTGAGGTGCATGACATTCAAAGATATGCTTTAAGCATTGTATATCACTTTGCATAAGCAGGGATGACGTGGAGGCTCTGAAAATAGACAAATTTGCGCATACCTACCTTCCATCTTGTGTTCTGCATCTTGTGTGTCTTGTGATGCATCTTGCAATTATATGGGAGATTTAGTGCTCTCCAGAATTGTAGGTGATTGTCAGGTCCTACTTATGCTAGAATCTGAGTGCATATAGAAGAAGCTTATGCCAATTTAGGCATTTATAAAGGATGGATGGTCCAAAGTCAGGGCGAGGAGACAGCCTGGAATGCAGTGGTCTTGTCTTGTTTCTTAATAGGTATAGGGATTCTTTAGAAGTAAGGGTGGTCCAAACCCATGTATTTCTCAATGAGCGATGCACATTTTTCAAAATGAGATTCATATGAAAGGCAGCCAGTGTAGTGATTCCAAGCCTGGTGTGATTTGAGTCTGCTCGGTAGGTTGAAGATCTTTCTGACAGCTGCATTATTAATTCTCTGCAAAGTACATAGTAAAAGTGTGGTCCAGGGTATAGTCCTTTGGCATACTCAAGACGAGAGTACTAATGTGAATGTAACTTGACACTTTTCCAAAAAGTCAACCCGTGGAAACATTCACAAAAGGCATCTCACTATGGTGAAGTTCTGCTTGGAGGCTTGGCTTTCTTTTTTAGATTAGAGCCCATAATCATCCCTAGGTTTCTCACTTTGTTTGAGTGGGATACTGAGGGCCTTAGTTCTTGAGGTCGGATGATTGGACAGTGAAAGTTAGGCGATTACCCTCACTCTAGTTTCTCAGTATTGAGGTAATTCACTAGAGGAACTTGCTTTGTGTTTGGTGGTCACGAGTCAAGATATGGTACATTTTCAAGCATTAGGATGATTTGTTTGCTTTATGAAGCAGTTAGCAGAATTATCGCACAAGGGACATGGTGGTATCTGGAATGTGCAGTTTAAATACCGAGAGTGCTGCTTACAGCCACACCTTCAAAGCTGTGTCAAGCAAAAAAATGAAAAGATTTAGAATTTGAAAGATGCCTTCACAATATACTGTAGTGAGCAGCCGAAGAGTCACTAAATTCACTAAATTTTGAAAGTCACCACAAAGTAGTTATGACTATAAAAGGGATATGGAGGTTCCTTCCAAATCTATTAGAAGACGTAAGGGGAGATGATAGGAAAAAAATAAATTACATGTGTACACCCCAAAAATGAATTTCCTTCAAAATTTGGTGAAGTAAGTACGGCAAGTAATACCAGAATTTCGGTGTCTGAATATAGTGTGACATAAATATATTGTTCTAAATATTGTTTACAAAAATATCGACCTGTTGGAGTCAATAGAAAATCTACACTCAGCAGGACAATATTTGTAAACAATTTTAGGACACTGCATTTGTGGCAGACAGTATTTATGTATTCACTTCTGCCACACAACCATATGTGGTAGAGTGTCGTAGAACAGTGGCATATCCAGACAGACTACAGAAGTGAATACTACAGTCATGCAGTTTTGCCATAGACAGTTACAAAGCACAAATGTTCCTAGAGCAGCATAGGAATTGGACAGAACAAGCAACAGGAACATTAAACTTCTGGGCAGGGGTCTGAAAACATGATCAGCCTTCTGCAGGGAATGAACCTTAGTGTTTGTTCCATGTGTTGGCAATTTTGTAAATTAAAACCGAGTGTTTCTTTTTAAGCACTGTTTAACACACTCTTACCTGTAATAAGCCATCCGACTAGGTGCTTCATGAGCCATGGTCCTGTTTGGTAGCCATATCGCTTCATGTGAGCAGGGAACCATGTGTCCAGCCCTCAACTCTCATACCAGTCATCAAGCCCATTGTCCAGATTGGTTTATCTGAGGCAAGCATTAACTGTAAGTACCAGAATACACCTGCTTGTTAAAATGAAATCCCAGAACTAAATTCATGGTGGCCTTCTAACTTCTGTTCTTTCTTCCTTGCGGCAGTCCTTCCTTCCTTCAGTCCTTCCTTCCTTCTCTTCTCCTTCCATCCATCCTGCTTTTCTTCTTTCCCGTCATCAACCCTTCCTTCTCTCATGTCTTCCCTCTCTTCTTCCTTTCATCTCTTCCTTTGCCCCTCCTTCTTTTGCTGCTTCCTTCTTCAGTCCCTCCTTTGACAACTGTAATCTAGTTCAAGGCAAAACTCCACACCCATTGCAGCTAAATTTACTAAGCCTGTCAACACAAAACCAGACATTTTGGATTTGCTAAGTGTAATCCGTGACCAGAAGAAAGGCTAATTTTCCCTTCCCAATTTACACAGCCCTTTAAGTGTTGGAAAGCGGAACAAAGGCACCCAATCTTTTATCTCATGCCCCCAGCTGGTGTGTACAATGTGAAGCCCAGAAAGCCAGTCCAGAAAAAACTTGATAGATGCAGGCAGCTTTTTGCTTTGTCATTTGAAACCGTTGTCTGTGCTCCTGAATCGGGCACTCATCTTCCCTTACCCCATTGTTCTTCCCCTGAAGTTTGAGATCACTTGATCTATAGAGCTAGGCTGTGCGTTGCCTGCAAGTGGCCAAGTACTAATGATTATGTTGACAGGACCACAGATGTAAGAGCCTAGATAGTTTCCAGTGCTTAGAAATTATATTTGGGCCTTGGCATCAGGGCTTAAGTTCTTGATTAATTCCAGACCTTTGACTACTTCCAGGTTCTAGGGTTTCTATTGGCTGTAGGGCTTAGAGTTTGGACTCCTTTTGGTTCCCAGAGCTAGGGCTTCTATTGGCTAGGGTTTGAGGCTTGGGCTCCTATTGTTTGGATTCTTTTGGCTGTAGGACTTGGAGTTTGGACTCTTGTTGGCTCTTAGAGATAGGGTTTCCATTAAATAAGGTTTAAGGTCTAGGCTCCTACTGGGTTCCCAGAGCTGTGGTTGTATTGGCTTTGGGGCTTGTGCTCTTTTTGGAATCACCACATGCTACACTTCAAAACTTGAAATACTAACCTGCAGTGAATGGAAATGTGATGGAATCTTTCTGGACAGATGGACTGGAACCCACCATCAATAGCTATAGATGTGAGAAATCATTGAATATTCTATGACTCTACACTTCCATAAATACTCGGGTGAAGAGGCAGCGTCTATCACCTTCCTACACAATGAAAGCACTTAAAAGCATCTTTTCATATCTTGGATTCTCTCAAAAGGTACAAGCACAAGCAACGTCATCACTCATCCTCTCCAAACTTGATTATGCTAATGGACTATACCACAGCATTCCACTTTGAACTTTGAGAAGGCCATAAAAAAGCTAAAACGTAGCAGCAGGATGACTAAATGTAATTATCCAAACTAACATCACTCTGGTCTTAAAGGCTGCATATGACTCCCACTGCAGAGGGCCTCTTTCAAACAACTGTGCATCTCCCACAGCGCTATAAATAGCGAAAGACCAACATTCATTCAAGCAAAAATCACAAAATCCTCCCAACCCAAGAATTTATGTTCAAGCCTGGCACCCGCTTAATAATCCCGGCTTGCAGGTAGAAAACCATTGGTGACACTACTTTCTCCATTTAAGCTTCAAAACTGTAGACTTTCCTACCTGAAAAGGCCAGAGTCCCTGAGAATCACCAACCGTTCAGAAGGATGTTTAAGCCCTGGTTATTCTCAACTTAATTCAACAAAGAGTCCAAATGAACCCAATATCTGATCACAGACAGACCCCTCCAGGGGTAAATCAGTTGAATCACTTTACAAAAAAACCCAATATAAGGGAATGCCACATCTTCCTAAAACATACCACCCAGCTACAAACAAATGCATCAGTGCAAATCCCATAGACTGTCCACTCCTGGAAATCTTACCAGACAAATCTAAAGGACCTCTGTCCGAACATAATACATAATTCAGCATCTCATATCAAAAAAACAACTACAAAGTCAAACAATCTCAATAATGTTCAATACCTATGGGGAAAATGGACAGACTGTATCCACAACATCAACAGCCAAATCGAACAACCAAAAATGCAACAACAGATATCACCTGTCTACAGGTAATCAGCTTTTCATTCTACTCCTTATACTTCCCATATTGCAACCCTTTCTGAATATCCTACCTCCACCATATTACTAAAAAAAATACTCCATGACAATTGAATATGATGTAGAGCTAGGTATCATTCTCTTTCCTACCTTTGAATAATTCTCTCCTTATGCAGCATCCTTTTCTTGTCTTAGTGCCTCTGAGTATATCCTGATCTGTCGCATATCTTACTTCTGTACATTCTACTACACTGTGGTAAACTACACTTTTCTCTCCATAGATATCATAAGCTCCGATCTTGTCTAGCCTATCTACACATTCCAGTCTCATAAATCACAAATTCTCCCGAGGAACCTCCTCTTGCAAACCCACAGTATCTGACACCCCCTACTATTTACTGATCCAATTTTTCCACTCGTATAAACTCACCCTACTAGTCACACCTAACTCTTTTTAATTTAACCCACCAGCAGAGCACAAGCCTAACCCAAAAGTCAACAATATAGAACAATAACTAAAAACTACTGGGTTAACTACTAATTATGGGTTGCGGAGTAGCATGCTACCCACCATAAAGTGCTTCAACGCCTCTTCAGGGGTAATAAGCGCAATAGAAATGGAATTGCAATACCGTACGATACAATGAACCTCATTATTGAAACTTTAAAATGTAGGTCTCGAAGGTCAGGACTCTAGGCCTAAAGCTGTGACTCGAAGACTCTCTTTGGTTGAGAAACGGTACAATCAACTGATAAATTGCACTGCACTGTGGAATGTACCCCCCTCTCCTTATTAATGGCAAAATAGCTTACTTTGAAAGGTTCAGTGTTTCATTCACTATGGACGCTAACCTCATCATGATGAAAGCTCTGCCTTTCATCTCCCTTCAAAGTGCACAAGTCACACTCCTGGGACTGACTTCTAAAGAGGCATCTCCGTCCTCAGCTGTAGCCCACTGCTTTGCGTCTTCCAATACTCCAGGGCGTGGCCTCATTTATCAACTGCATTTCAGAGTTGCTCAGCTTAACTGCCCGTCAGCTGACAAAAGGTGCCAGCTTCAGGTTTCTAGAGACAAGCATTAGTGCTACTTGTAAGTGCACACATGCATATAAGTACCTTATACAGTGTACCATTGTTTCAGATATGAAACTGAGTAATTTACGCAGGATCAGATTTTAGGATGCACCGAGTAAACAAGGAAAACAAGGAGTATACTCCAGTTTTTTTTTTTTTTTTTTTTAACCACAGTCAGCAATTTAGTCAGAGTTTCCTTCTTGCAGCACTTTGAAGGGCGACCAGTTTACTTCATTCTGTATTTCTCCTGATTTCTGATCAGTGATGCAAAGCTGCTTATTCTGCTATCCTCACTTCCTCCCCCCCAATTTCTCCTCACTGTTATCTCTTGGTTTTTTGTCCTCGTCTCTTTATTTACACATATATTTTTGGGACCGGGTGCTGGTATTGCAGTCCTTTGCAACATATTAATATAAACAGGCTGTCTTGCTGCTAACAATTTGTGTTTGCAATACGAAAGGCAATTTAAAAAGTTTGTCTGGTTTCTAGTTTATCATGAAGAAAAAAACTGGATGAATACCATCATTAAGTATACATGTACGGAACGAAAAATCATTATGAAAGTTGCCTTCAGATGGAAGCCACAGCTCGGCCCTCTAATAATTTAATGTTTGATACTCAAGAACATACAGTCTAGCACAGTAGCCTTTCAGAGTTAACTTTGCCTTGCATTGTCCCGTTTTATTTTCTGATTGTTATTAATCTCGTTCTTTCCTTGGTCCCCAAATTTCTTGGAACTTCTTTGGGCATCCTCTGACATCATTTACATACTTGTCAGTTTTCCTCCAGGAGTCCATTTTACCACCTTACACACTCGCTGGTGGAATCTCCATTTTGCACCATATCCCTTTTGGCAGTGTCTTCCATCATACCTAACATTGTTTTTGGTCTGAAGGTACTTCACTATTACCAACTGTAGAAAGGTGACATTCAACATCAACCCAGAAGGGGCAGTTTTGGACATGATATAATGGTGTGAATGTATTTTCATAGCTTCTTCACAACCTCTGTTGCCAGTATCAGTATTAGGCTTCTCATTTTTACAAGCCTAATACATCCCATGCAGACATCTCAGTTGCACTGAGCGGAATCTTGCTCTGATTGCTACCTGTTGGATATTGCATAGCTGCTTCACATTCTGTCTCTCTGCTGCCCAAATCCAGTTCTTGTTGAGTTTCAAATGACTAGGGATATCCATGGTGTTGGTACCATTGTAGAGTTTATGACTGTAGGGAGCTGGGTTTCCCAATTGGGCAAATTTCTCCTCCCACGTGCAAGTCTAGCTCCTTGTCAGGCAGATGCTGTTTCTCTGAGGTCCCTTAATGGAACAAGACGTAAGATAACTTCAGAGAACGTGTTTTCAGCGTTAAAAATATCAGCACAACACTTGGATTAGGAAACCTCGCCGCAAAGCTATCAGACCATTTAGTTAAATCCAGTGTTTAGTTTGTGTAAAAAAAAAAAAAAAAGTGACAGTGCTCAAACCTCTGCTCAGAATCCCACAGCTGGCGCTATTGAATGTCTGGCCGTCAAATACAAAGACTGCGTATTCTGCACCTCTTCAATCTACTACCAAACACTCCCCCAGACACTTCACTCCCTTTTTCTCACTCTTGTAGGTCCCTACTTTCTCCCTTTAATACGTTTTTTCCGTCTTCTCTTGTTTTACCTTTGAGTTCTTTTCTCTGTCATGCTCTCCTTAAATGTTTGAAGAAAAGAAGTGCCCGGTTCTCAAAAATAATTGCTGGTGGTCCCCACCGGTACCCGCCGGCTCAAATGAATCACTGGTTAAATCAAAAAGTATTTTATGGTTCAGATAAGGAAACCATGACAAATTGTATGAGTAACGCAGTATTTTAGTGTTTTTAAAGTGACTGTTTCATTCCACACTACTTCTCCATTCTGTATGGACAGTCAATTAAAGTTCACGTGCTGTGTTCAGAATTGGCCTTTAGAGTTTTCCTCACTCCGGCCACAAAGTATGGATCTCTGCTCCAGACTGCTTGTTGCCTTCAATCAGACAGGAGGTGCTGTGTTAGAAATGGGGTTTTTGGTTGGCTGTCAGGTTACCCTCTGTCCAGGGTAAGTCACACACAATCCAAAATTAGCCTGTGCCCACCCTCTGGTAGCTTGGCACGAGCAGTCACGCTTAACTTAGAAGGCAATGTGTAAAGTATTTGTGCAATAAATCATACAATACCACCATATAGCACCACAAAAATACACCACACAGTGTGCCGCGGAACAAGCTGTGCGTCGAAAATTTCGGCGCACGAAGCGTCCAAGTGAAAAAGAGAAGTCTTTTTGGTCCTGAGACTTCAGGGAACAGGAGGCAAGCTCTATCCAAGCCCTTGGAGAACACTCTCACAGCCAGACAAGAGTTCAGCAAGGCAGCAGGCCAACAGCAAGGCCGCAGTCCTTTGTAGAAAGCAGACAGGTGAGTCCTTTGAGCAGCCAGGCAGTTCTTCTTGGCAGGATGTAGTTTCTGGTTCAGGTTTCTTCTCCAGCAAGTGTCTGATGAGGTGGGGCAGAGGTCCTGTTTTATACCCAAATGTGCCTTTGAAGTGGGGGAGACTTCAAAGAGTGGCTAAGAAGTGCACCAGGTCCCCATTCAGTTCAATCCTGTCTGCCAGGGTCCCAGTAGGGGGTGTGGCAGTCCTTTGTGTGAGAGCAGGCCCTTCACCCTCCCAGCTCAGGAAGACCCATTCAAAATGCAGATGTATGCAAGTGAGGCTGAGTACCCTGTGTTTGGGGTGTGTCTGAGTGAATGCACAAGGATCTGTCAACCAAGCCCAGTCAGACGTGGATTGTAAGGCACAGAAAGATTTAAGTGCAAAGAAATGCTCACTTTCTAAAAGTGGCATTTCTAGAATAGTAATATTAAATCCAACTTCACCAGTCAGCAGGACTTGGTATTACCATTCTGGCCATACTAAATATGACCTTCCTACTCCTTTCAGATCAGCAGCTATCACTTCAATACTGTATGAGGGCAGCCCCAATGTTAGCCTATGAAGGGAGGGTGGTTTTACACTACCAGGACATGTAAACTACACAGGTACATGTCCTGCCTTTCCCCCACACAGCACCCTGCTCTAGGGGTTACCTAGGGCACACATTAGAGGTGACTTATATGTGGAGAAAGGGGAGGTTTAGGCTTGGCAAGTACTTTTAAATGCCAAGTCGAGGTGACAGTGAACTGCACACACAGGCCTTGCAATGGCAGGCCTAAGACAAGGAAAAGGGGCTACTTAAGTGGGTGGCACAACCAGTGCTGCAGACCCACTAGTAGCATTTAATCTATAGGCCCTAGGCACATATAGTGCACATTACTAGGGACTTATAAGTAAATTAAATAGTCCAATCAGGTATGATTCAAGGTTACCATGTTTAAAGGGAGAGAACATATGCACTTTAGCACTGGTTAGCAGTGGTAAAGTGTGCAGACTCTAAAAGCCAGCAAAAACAGTGTCCAAAAAGTGGAGGGAGGCAGGCAAAAAGTTGAGGGTGACCACCCTAAGGCTGTCAGGTCTAACAGGCTGGAAGACCTGACAGCCTTAGGGTGGTCACCCTCAACTTTTGGCTTGTCTCTCGATAGAAGACAGAGGGCCTGATTTAGATGTTGGTGGTTGCACTGCCAAGCTGCTTCCGACGCAGACCAGAATATACCGTCACGGCAATAGTTTGCCTGCTGTATTTAGATATTACAGTTCTGCTGGCAGTCTGAATTGCAGCAGCTCCCTGATGGTGGGAGACGGCAAAGGGACTCTATGGACAGCGTACAATGGCAGGGGCTAGATAAGAAAGGTAAGTGACACACACACACACACTCTCTACGTTAGCCATAGGTGTACATGCACAACTCCCAGCACAACGTGATAGGTACAGGTGCCCCGGAAATCTGCACACATGGACATAGATGGCAGGTGTGAATGCACCGTCATTGTGATGCTAGCATTCATTTGCCAATGAATACTGGCACCAAAAAGACAGTTGTGTATGTGTGCAATATTTTGTGTGCCAGAGTGTCCCCATTAGTCTGTCCCACTTGTGTTCCCGACATATGCATGTCCGTGATAAAAAAAAAATACTGTTACATGTATATGTCTCCAGTGCAGTGCCCACCCAATTTGCACTGGCAATGCGTTGCCCCTACCTTGTAGTCCGGGAACCGGGGGTGGTATATTTGTTTTTTTTTTTTTTCTGCGTCGGTCGGTGGCAGTGGTAATGGCACGTTTTGTCCAGTCAAAGATAAGGGGGGTGAGTTTTCACCCTCTTTCTCTCAATCCGTCAACTAAGGCATGGAGGTCGGACCGCCAGTTTTCCATTGGCGGTAAGCCACATCTAAATTTGCACAAAGGGAAGGCTGGCAACTGTCCCGCCAGCATCGCATTTTCTCTTTCCCGCCGTTTATGCAACCAGTGTTTCTTGGAAGAGACGGGAGTTGAAATGCGGTCTTTCATCTATGGGACCACCAACATCTAAATAGGAAGGGTGGACCATCACAGTGGCAGGCGGGTTTCCAGTCAAAAAGTCGATGGCAGGACCGGGACCGCCAACATCTAATTCAGGCCCAGAGTTTCTTTTTTTTTTTTAAAGTTTCCTAAGCCAGTAGATGGTACCCCGTCCTTCTCAACTACCAGCTCAGTCTTTGGTGTTGATTTCAAAGCCTTGCCCCTTCCTCTGGGGAGTCCCCAGTGCAGATACCAGTTCACAAAGTGTATGTTTGTTCTCACTTTCCAGTTTTAATAAAACATCTTCACCTACAGACAAGTTACTACAGGTCACCTGATATACCTTATCAGAAGAGTCTTCTGGGTGCTCCGTTATGACACAAGAAGCTAACCAGAGTTCAACAGATACCCACTCCTTTTGTGGAACAAAACAAATTAGGCTTCGTTGGGACAGGTCACACTCCCACCCACGAATCAGCAGTCTCTCCGCATCCACACTCTGCACAACTTAAACCTGCATGGGTCTGCCTGACTTTCTGCTCAGACTTCTGGAAGTTAGGGTGTGGGGGAGGGGCAGAGACTCACAGTAAAGTGTGCCTGCTGAGCTACAAGGCCAGGGCCACCAATATGTTGCCCACTTGACTCATCGTCCTGTATCAGGGAAACAGAATGCCACTGGGAAGACCTTTAAAGCAAGGGGCCAGTTACCACCAAGGTTGTTGCAGAAAGTGGAATGAAATCTTTTTTTTTTTTTCTTGTGAAGCCCTAGCTGCACTTCCAAAATGGCTGCTGAACTATACCAAAGAGCTCCATTGAATGAGTGGCCTGAAAGCCGGTGAACTGCTATAGGACATCTGCAGAACGTGAGATGCCAAATGTGAAGGACTCCCAAGAACAAGGAGCCACACTTACAAAAGGAAGCTGATGGTGAGATGGGTGAGCTGTTGAGACCTGCAGGAGTGGACGAGACAGGTGAGTGGGGACCCTTGGGCCCAAGTGGTGGTGACCCAAAGCAAGAGTGTGGGTAGGACGCTGATGCAGGATGGACCACACTAGAAGAAATGAATTAAGAAGGTGACAAGGAAGGGGTTGTCCCTATGTGAGGATTGAAGAAATGGTGACAGTGAGTAACACAGACCAATACCCTAGAGAGACATACCAATTGCAGAGGACAGAGAGGCAAGATAGATGGAAACAACATGGTTACGTTTCCTGAGTGGCCAAAACATGCACAGAGAGCTGAAACAAAAGTTCCTAACCACACTGTCAGTGGCGCTCCGTGGGTTAAATTACCTAAAAAGATCACTATTGACCATAACATCGGTCACAAATAAAACTTCAGAGTATCAGAATATCAAAGAATATCCGATGCTCCAACGAGCAGACACAAGTAGATACCTGAATGGGAATGACATTGCTTGCAAAGTTTTGGGGTTTCAGTCCCCATCAGCAAAAAGAGACATACAATATCTGTTAAGAGTTTAAGAAAGTTATGACCTTCATTTGCCATGATTTCAGCAACGTGTTAGGAGAGCTGGGTCATTCAGTCCAGAAGGCGGAAACCAGGTTGAATCATATTCAATCAATAATGGCTGAACAAGTACATGACAGAAATTACAAACTCAATTGGTGGCCCTTGAATCCTGACTGCTACATAGATGACCAACTGGAGGATTTCAAAAACAGGTCAAGAAGGAACAATTTAAGAATCAAAGGAGTACCCAACAGGATTCCTAATGACGAGCTAGAGAAACATGTTCATACAGTGTTCCACGATCTTCTCCAAAGAAGAAACCCAGAGTGTATTCGACAGTTGAAGAAAGGAAAAATGTACTCATGATGTATTAGCCAGAGTGCACTTACTGCTGCATAAAGATGTGTCTATTGTATTTGCAGATGGTGCCATTGCCATCTTCCAGGATGACTTCTTTATCACCATAGCCAAAAAGTTGAGGTTTTAAATACATCACACAATACCTGCACAAACGAAATTGCTGTATAAATGAGGGTTTCCATTCTACTTGCATTTGTCTCCAAATGACAAACTACATACAGTAAAATCGCTAGACGAAGCTACTGACATTTTGATTATACGTCCTCCTAGAGGCTCTGCACAGACTGTTGAATAACAACAAGAAGGTCCGAGACCCTACTGGAGAACACTGTGGTCTACTGGAAAGAAGAAAGAGGCAAGAATAAAGAAACAGCAGGAAGAAAAAGCCCCTTTCACTAACACATCGCACAATGAGGTCTCATCAGACAACCAAAGAACAATGACTTAATAATTTTACTGTGCTGGGGAGTCTATTTTCAACATATTGCAGTCACAAGAATGAGAATGAACATTTAGATGGTTCCAGTGGCCATGGATATACCCGATTTTTCTTTATTAACTTTCTGCAAGTTCATGGTAACATACAAGACAACCAGTATTCAAGCATCTGATATCTAACATATTTTCTAGATATAAGAAAAAAGATGGGTGGGTGAGGCTTGGGTTCCACAATGCTTACAGTAGCTGCTGCTCCATATGCCTGATGAAACAAATGACACACCTACCCCTGTTGGGGAGGTTGTCAATATGGTCGGGCAACGGTTGTCATGGAATTGTTTGGTTTTATTTAAGGAACCCAACCAGGTTATATTTATTTGGTTACTATGATGAACATCCAGTCCTCAAGGCACGTTCCGCAGAAGGGCATGAGCCATATACACGAACAGGAAGGTGGTAGTGGTTTCACCATCATGACTAAGCAGCTTGCTAAAGTCAGGCTCAACAAGGATACAATAGTTTACCACATCAAAAGGTACACAACCATATACCTTAACGCACCCGCTTAGAATAATCTCCTTAATGGGCAAGGCCTGAACTTTCCAATCTAGAGAACTGCTATTTTGCGAAGGATACAACAGAAGGAAGTAAATATAGTTCTTATCCAGGAGGAACCCCCCTATTCTATTCAGATACAAGTCGCCTGTACTCATATTGGTACCCTACACAACACCATGCTACAGCGAATAATAAAACTAAAGTAATCACATTAATATTTAGATGTAATTTACTGTTCACGATAAGTATATGGACAAAGAGGGCTGCTGTGTGGCAATTGAAGGCAAACTGTGCGTTTTTAACTGTATATTGAATATATTGCCCTAATGACATCAAAGAAAGATTTTACAGGGAACTATTTCTAAAAATTACTGGCTTCGCAAACTTGTGCTTACTCCTGGGCGGAGACCTTAATGCCATCTTAGACCAGACTAAAGGTAGGCCTGTTCAAAGACCACAAAGACAATCAATCCCAAAGTATTGACAAATATAATCACTGGCTTAAATTTGATCTTTGGAGGCATCAGCACTCAGGTGAAAGGGACTGTTCGTTTTACTCCAGCATTCACAAAACACACTCCATAATTGATTATTTTCTAGGGAATAGAGATATTGCAACATCCGTGCTATCAACACTGATTGCGGCTCAGATGATGTCTGCCGATACACCGGTGGTCATCACAGTAGACATCGTCCTATTCCTCCCCACACTCAGACAGCCATCAGTCATGAATCAGATAGCATTTAGAGACATTACACTGATAGCATCTATACAGGAGACTCTCGAAGTGCTTTCAGGAAAACACTAATGTGGAGGTCCCATGGGATGTTGTCTTGGATGCCACTAAATCAGTGATCAAGGTAGTCTTCGCTCCCACATAGCAACCTGTACTAGACTTGCTGCATACTTTAAGCAAGAGTTGAAAACACTCCTGATGCAGCTGGAAACACAACACAAAAGAGTTTCCTCACCGAAGATCTTTTGAGAATTGAGGAAAGACAGGAGAGCTGGAACAACTTTTTATGAAAATTACAGCCAGAAAAATGCTTGACACAAACCAAAAATATTATGAAAAGGCCAATAATGCTGACCGGGTACTAATGTATAAACTAAAACAATGTAAATATAGTATCACACTGATTCAAGATGTTGTGTGGGGGAAGTGAGCAACAAACAAGGCATTGTAAATGAAGTCCACACATACTATGCAACTTTGTACCAATACATCTCATTAGATGCTGATTTGCAAGGTCTCTATCTGCAAATATATGTAGTACAGAGAAAGAAAGCCTTTGAATACGACACAGTACATGGACCACTGTTAACTATTTAGAAAAGAATAAGCCTTCGGGCCTCCATGGTTCAGGGCATCATTCTGTAAGGCTTATGTTGATATCCTGGTAGGACCCCATTGACTACAGGTGTAATAACTATGACCCAGGCGAACTCTATAATCTCCCTCCATATGAAGCCCGACAGAGACCCAACTTGTTGCCATTCCTGTACACTAATCTCATTACTGAAATGTTGTTTTTTTAAAATAATCCTGTATTAATACACTGCCTACACTACATGTGGCCTAATATAATATACCCACAGCATACAGGGTTCAATAGGAGCCAGAATACTTTTGACAATACCAGGCTGGCCGTCAGCTTGATATGTGGCGGAGCTCACCAACCAAAATATGCTCCACCTGTAATTGGATGCAGAGAAAGCAATCAATAGAATGGACTGGAGACATCTAGAGAAGGTATATTGGGTCCCAATATGAAAAAGTATATTTTGTCCAACATAACACTGAAAATAAATTGAAAAGTTTTGCCTCCATACATTTTAAAAGGGGTACACAGCAGGGTTGTCTATTGTTACCCCTAATGTTTATGCTTACCATGTAATCCCTGGTACAACAAACTGTTGCCAATTCCCAGGTTATGACGGAATCTGATTGTTTGCTTTTGGCATTAAAAAGCTCAATCTCTTCCCAGGGTTCCAGGGTTTAAAATAGACTATAATGCATCACATGGAATGTGCATAGCTGACTCCACAGTGACAAACATACTATTAAAGAAGGGGTTTGAATAGATGACAGTCCCAGTTAAAAATTAGCGATCTGTCTCAAGAATACAATAAAAGATCTGTATCAACAGAATGTACCACCGATTCTAAAGATTCTATAGAAGGATTTGTTTAGATGGAGCGAACTAGACATTTTATGGCTTGACAAACTAAATGGCTTGACAATTAATTTTCCTACCTGGCTGTTATACACAGCTCAAGCACTGCCAATGAAACTACTTAAAACTAGGATATCCTGTCCGCCGTATTACCATTCCATTATAGCCTATGGATATTGTAATACAGCTAATGGGATATCCATCACGTTTGTGACTGAGAATTCCATCCGCTGAGATCTAAATCAGGCCCTATGCCTGGAATAATAAGGCATTATGGGTGCATAAATCTAGACTTATGAAATTAGAAGATGATGGAGTTCTGAGATTTCCCAACATTGATTTTTATTGATTAAAGTCACAACTCGGCTCAGTCCTGAACTGGCATATTACCCACTTCAGAATGGAGCAGGATTTTTCTACTAGTGTTCTCCAATACATGCTGTGGCTACTATAAAGAAACTATTCATCACCAGCTACTCTACTACCAGCCACTAGTGTTCTTCCAGATAACTGGAAGTCACTTAATCGGAACCATGCAGTGATAAAATGTATTGATGTCATGGACGATGGAAATTTCAACTCCGACTGAGCTGGATACTATTGATTCTGGGTTCAGAAAATGGAATACTAACAACCCACCCAGAAATAGGGGAATTGTTAAAGGGGGGTGAGAAATAATTGATAAAGTATACATGGGAAAAGACCAACTTACACCAATGAATACATTTAGATGGATCCAATTATCACATTGGCTGGGAACTAGAGAGGTCCAACTAGAGAGGTCCAGGAGGTGATAAATAGAGTGATGACCCAGGTAGGAAATTTTTTTTAAGTAAAGAATGAAAGCAAGGGACATACAGGTTAAATCAATTACATACGACCAAATAGGAAACAGACAAATGCAAGCATGAGAAAGAGATATAGGTAGTGAAATCTCATTGGATGTATGACAAAACATAGAGGTCAGAGCCGCAAAGTCATTAATTTGCACACAACATATATGAAATGTATGGAACGTTTTGACCAGATGGTACCTAATAGCAGAGAGACTGAAAGCTGTATGTAGCAGTTGAAACCAATAAGGATGGGGCTGTGAGTAGTGAGCACAATGATCAATATTTGGTGGTTTTGCATCCGTATCCATATTCAGGACTATTGGAAAAAGGTACTGGCCTAAAGTTAAACCATAACGGAGGTTGAGTTTCAGCTCGATCCTACCAGAATACTGTGTGGAACCCCAGATGAGAAATATATATACCCAATAACGACATTGTTAGGCAAGCTGATATTCCATTTGTAATTGGCAGCCATGCTAAACATAGCTTACTTTTGGAAAAATCAGCTTCTGCCACCCATGGTTCAATGGTGGCTAAAAATATTGCATGTATGTGCAGTGGAGGGGTCTACAGCACTGGTACATAATAAACTGAACACATTTGAAAGGAAAAGGCAGCCATTTAATACTATTAATAAACAGGAGCAAGCCCACTTAGAGGCCCTAAAATTCATGTCAAAATTGGTCCAGCTTTCACACCTGGGTGACATATATTTGGCTGAGGAGCAAAACATTTCAGTGAAGGAGGCTTAATAACACTTCTTCCCTTACGCCTTGAATATATGCTTCTTGATTTTGTACTTCATAAGGGCAGGGTTGTGACAAGTGAGATGTACTTGGGGAAGTTTTTTTTGTTTGCTTCGAATTAAAATTACATTAATACGTGCTGTGAAGCCAAATAAATAAAGTTGTTAAAAACAAGAATTCCAGCGGCAGTGTTATGGCTATTGGGAGCCTCACAAGCCTGGGCTCGTAGCTAAGAACCACACACAACTCCGACTGCTTCCTTCTGGGCTGGAGCCTGTGTCCTAGACTTGCAAGTGACAGGCAGCTTAAGCATGCATGTGCCAAAGCCAGTGTTCGATCTGAAGCACCACCAGATGTAGCACCAAAAAGAGGTGCAGGGGTTCACCCTTATTTTGATTTCCTTCTGTTGTACCTGGCTTTTTGAGAGGGACATCCCCAAACTTTTTGCCTCCTTCCTCCTATTTTTTCTGACCTGTTGTTGTTGGCTTTTGACCTCTGGGCACTTTACCACTGCTAACCAGTGCTAAAGTGTATATGCTCTCTGTGTAAATTGTACTATTGATTGGTTTATCCATGATTGGCTATTTAATTTACTTATAAGTCCCTAGTAGAGTGCACTATATGTGCCTAGGGCCTGTAGATTAAATGCTGCTAGTGGGCCTGCAGCACTGGTTGTGCCACCCACTTCAGTAGCCCCTTAACCATGTCTCTGGCCTGCCATTGCAAGGCCTGTGTGTGCAGTTTCACTGCCACTTCGACTTGGCATTTAAAAGTACTTGCCAAGCCTAGAACTCCCCTTTTTCTACATATAAGTCATCCCTAATGTGTGCCCTAGGTAACCCCTAGAGCAGGGTGCTGTGTGGGTAAAAGGCAGGACATGTACCTGTGTAGTTATATGTCCTGGTAGGCTAAATTCGTTTTTACACTACTGTGAGGCCTGCTTCCTTCATAGGCTAACATTGGGGCTGCCCTCATACACTGTTGAAGTGGCAGCTGCTGATCTGAAAGGAGCAGGAAGGTCATATTTAGTATGGCCAAAAGGGTAATATAAAGTCCTGCTGACTGGTGAAGTCGGATTTAATATTACTATTCTAGAAATACCACTTTTAGAAAGTGAGCATTTCTTTGCACTAAAATCTTGTTGTGCCCTTCAATCCACGTCTGGCTAGGTTTAGTTGACAGCTCCTTGTGCATTCACTCAGACACACCCCAAACACAGGGTACTCAGCCTCACTTGCATACATCTGCATTTTGAATGGGTCTTCCTGGGCTGGGAGGGTGGAGGGCCTGCCCTCACACAAAGGACTGCCACACCCCCTACTGGGACTCTGGCAGACAGGATTGAACTGAAAGGGGGCTTGGTGCATTTCTTAGACACTCTTTGAAGTCACCCCCACTTCAAAGGCACAACTTAGTATAAAACAGGGCCTCTGCCCTACCTCATCAGACACTTGCTGGAGAAGAAACCTGAATCAGAAACTACATCCTGCCAAGAAGAACTGCCTGGCTGCTCAAAGGGCTCACCTGTCTGCTTTTCTACAAAGGACTGCTGCCTTGCTGTTGGCCTGCTGCCTTGCTGAACTCTTGTCTGGCTGTAAACGTGCTCTCCAAGGGCTTGGGTAGAGCTTGCCTCCTGTTCCCTGAAGTCTCAGGACCAAAAAGACTTCTCTTTTTCACTTGGACACTTCGTGCGCCGAAATTTTAGACGCACAGCTTGTTCCGCGGCGAGAAAAACACCGCACACCGACGCTGATCGACGCGACGCCTTTGGGACGACCGGAACTTCGACGCACGGCCTCGCAAGGACAACGCCGCCCGACTTCCAAGGAGAAATCGACGCGACGCCTGCCGTGAGAGCGAAATTTCTACGCACAGCCCCGCGGAACGACGCGCAGCCGGAAAACAAGCAGGAGAATCCACGCACAGACACGGGACATCTGGTAATCCCCGCGATCCACAGAAAGAGACCGTCCACGTGCCGGAAAACGACGCACGACTTCCCCGCGTGAAAAATAACGACGCAAGTCCGTGTGTGCTGGGCAGAAATCGACGCACACACCATTTTTCCACGTATCTCTTCTTCTGCGGCCCTTTGCGGAGATTTTCCACCAGAAACCAGGTACTTTGTGCTTGAAAGAGACTTTGTTTGCTTTTTAAAGACTTAAGACACTTTATATCACTTTTCAGTGATATCTTTACAAATTCATATTGCATCTTTGATCGTTTTGACCTGCAGATACCCAGATAAATATTATATATTTTTCTAAACACTGTGTGGTGTATTTTTGGGGTGTTATATTATGGTATTGTATGATTTATTGCACAAATGCTTCACACATTGCCTTCTAAGTTAAGCCTGACTGCTCGTGCCAAGCTACCAGAGGGTGGGCACAGGCTGATTTTGGATTGTGTGTGACTTACCCTGACTAGAGTGAGGGTTCTTGCTTGGACAGAGGGCAACCTGACTGCCAACCAAAAACCCAATTTCTAACACCTTCCCTGAGCTACTTCACAGTTTGCTAAATGTCTCACCGTCAAAGCACAGACGTACCTCGGTGGTCAGTTCATAACTTTCAAAAGATTACACAAATAACTTTAATAAACTAGGCTATCCTTGTTTAGGCCATTTACTTGTATTCCCTCCCATTAAGTACCAAGGCGGGTCCCACCTAAACTGGTTTGTTGACGTCTGGTCTTACGCTTCAATTTAGAACAGTATGAAAACCTATAGCTGCCCTTACTTCCATCCCAGCTTTGCTAGTCCTTTTACGTTTCTCTGTAAGATTGTCCCGTTCCTCTTCTGCATTCCTGTCTCATATTCATTCAGCGCCTCCTGGGATGAAAGCTGTAATCCCCTATGACCCCCAGCTTAGATCTGAAGACCTATGTAACGTTGTGCATAGGGAATCCACCATTCTGTAGCTGTCCCATGCAAAGAGTAGGCAGGTTGCAGCCTGTGACTTGGAAATGTAATACAAGGAACTTATGCAGCATAAAGGAAGCACATGCACTGAGAAACCCATTAGTGGTCAAAAAGCGAGTAGAGTCCAGCAGAGAAAGAGTGGAACCCATGCAATAAAGATGATTCTCTGTTTTTTGTTCAGTTCACGGGATGATGTTCTGTTTTTTATCTGGGTATAATCATGAATTCGCTCACTTTTTTTTTTCATGTACCTCTGAAGCCTACTAAAACACCTTCAAGATCATATTCAAGTGATAATTGATAAAAGCTTTTCAGGCCCTTCGGTCTCCATCCATACATCACTTATTGTGGAAATGCCATGAAAGTGTACCACTTGTTAAAGCCTGTCAATTTCAGACAGTTCAGCTAACGTCACCACACCATAGAGGTGTGAAATCTCAGTTTGGCCCTCTATTCCAATCCTGTCGTAGTACAGTGCCACATCGTAATTACAGATTCTATATGCACTAGTAGCTTTTGTAACTATCTCTTACTACATATGGTTTGTAGATACTCGTTGCTCCCATGGATGTGTTAGTCCAACCTTGAAGATGATTCATGTGATTTAGACTCCCATTCATAAGTGGAGACACCCATTAATGACTGCGTAAATGCAGGACAGCAATACTGCCATCATAATATAATCAGGACTTTTCTCAGGAGTCCTCCATCCGAGCGTAATGTTCATATTGTGTTGTCAACGTTTGCTAGATCTGGCATCCTTAGGGTGGTCTTACCCAATACTTTTTGCCTTTACCTCCTGTTTTGTTGCAGTATCTTTTTGTTGACCTTAGGACTCTGAGCACTTTACCACTGCTAATCCGTGCTAAAATGCATATGCTTCTCCCCTAAAACATGGTAATATTGGTGCATCTACAATTGGCCTATTTAATTTGCCTGTAAGTCCCTTGTAGAGTGGTATCCAATATACCCAGAGTCTGTAAACTGAATGCTGCCAGTGGGCCTACAGCACAGATTGTGCCACCCACTTAAGTAGCTCTGTAAAAATGTCTCAGGCCTGCCACTGCAGATCCTTTGTGGGCAGTCTCACTGCCACCCCGACTTGGCATCTAAAATCTCTTGTGAATCCCAGAACTCCCTTTGCTTACATATGTCACTCCTAAGGTATGCCCTGGGTAGCCCATAGTGTCACGATGTGCCTTTCCCTTACCGCCTCTGTCGGATGTAGGTGGAGTACGGCTTTGGATCTTGTGTGCACTGGTCTTGCCAAGATAAGGACGGCCTCTTCTGGTAGCCACGGTGCTGCTGGCAAGATGAAAGCCCAAGCAGTCCGTGCCCTCCAGAAGGAGCCCCAGAGTTAAAACCACCAGGGAAAAACCTCTAGAAAGGAGCTCCAGAAAATCAGAAAAGGCATAGTAGAACTTGCAACTCCAATAACTGGAATATTAGGAAGCTGCAAGGAAAACCAAGCAGAAAGGAATCCACAACCGGAACAAGCTCCACCAAACCACAGTGTCGCAACGCAAAGAAGAAAGAAAATCAAGCCCCTTATATACAAGTAAAACAGGAAGTGAACAAACAGGAAAAGGAAAAATGCCATATTAAGTTCGGAAAGTATCGTAGGACAAAATAGGAGAAACACCATCTTGGAAAGGTACTAGTAAAAGGAAAGAGTAGTGCATGCTAGGATAGACAAGCATTCTGGGACCAAAAAAGCATGGCCCCCCTAACCAGAAGGGTGGACAGCCAAAAGCCAAGAAAACAGATAAGTATTATATAGGCGTCACGGGGCCATCTGCGAGGCAAAAGGCAGAGCACACTGCGACCACGGCAAGATCCGCAGCCCGACTCTGCCGCTGCGCAAGAGTTGGACACTGAGCGAACCAACGTCCCGCTGCAGGCCCTACGTGCCAAAAAGCGAACCACGAGCCTCCCTGCGGGACGATAAAGGGGCGCAGCTGGTGAATTACCAACCTGCGGCATAACACATTGGGCAGGGCACCATGTGAGCAAAAGGTAGGACATGTACCTTTTTAAGTTGTTCATCTCCTAGTGATGAAAAACTCTTAATCATTTTTCATTACTGTGAGGCCTGTCCCTCTCATAGACCCGCATTGGGAATTCCTTATAAAATCTTTAAGCTGTAATTACTGATCTGAGAGGAGTAGCTGCATCCTGTTTAGTACCATTGGAATGGTAATAATGAAATCTCTTTACTTGTAAAGTCAGATTTATTATTACAATTATAGAAGTGACACTTTTAGAAAATGGACATTTGTCTGAACTCTCTATAGGCCCTGTATGCCTACATTCTATCTCCAATACATGTCTGGCTTTGGCTAGGTGACAGCTACAGTTGTGCATTCCCTTCAGACACCCACAACACAGGATACTTAGCTACATCTGTGTTCCTCTGCCTACTGATGGATCTTCCTGGGGAGGAGGTTGGGAAGGCTCACACTTACATTTCAAAGGTTAGTGACTAGAATCCACAACAAAGGGGCTGATTTCTTCCCACTGGCAGTCTGGAGCCGAGGCTGACCTGAAAGGGAGACCTGTGCACTTTCCAAAAACTCTTTTGTAGTCACCCCATATCAAAGTACTGGGTCTCTTGATCCAGGCAGTTTACTCCTGGATCAAGAAGAAACTGTACTGGAGTAATGGTTGCTGTGCCAGAAAGATTGCCACCTTGCTTTGCCTGACTGTCCCCAGGGACTGATGCCCTGCTCAGTGAGTTACCCGGCTGCCTACTGACCTCTGCCCAGCCCAAGCAACCCTAAAGTGAACTCAATGGGTGACTCCAGGGGCTTGTCAGTGATGTCTTGAGAGCAGCACCATGCTTATGACCACAAACTGGTCCACTGTCTGGCCCGCAGGGCACCTCCTCACTCATCAGCCGTTCTGTGCCTAATACTGCTCCCACAGCAGGGCTGTGATCACGTGCCACAGATACATCACCACCCCTGCCTGCCTTCATGCCTCACATTCACAAGCTGAGTGCGATCACTGCACTCACCAGACCGACACAAACCCAGTGGCTGTATCGTGACTCCGGCGGGAGGAGCAATGCTTTGGGATCGGTTAGCCTGCCCACCGACTCTGCAACCAGGAACCTACACCGCTTCTGCCGATGCCATACATACCCAAGTAGAGGCGCACCTGGCATCGACACTGGCCGGAGCAAGAAAACGCTCTGCGCCTGCACCGTAATCTTGCTGCGAGAAGCGCAGCATACTTCACCTACTAACATTGTGGTACGCTATTCATCCAACCAGAGACACCTGCAGACAACAGTTTCCTTTTCTTTCATAACCTCTCTTCACCAGGCCAGTGCAAGGTCCACAAGGAACTTTACCCCAGGAACCTCCAGCGTTTCTACTTCTCAAAGGTGCTGACATTGTTGGGGAACGCTCAGCATACTAAAGCACTGCTTTGATTGCACTTTTTGAAGGATTGAAAGTAATAACTCCCAATTTTTTTTTGGGATTGTTTTGGTCTTGATTTAAATTGATAAACGTTGTCTATTTTCTCTAAACCAGTGTAGAGTCTTTTTGGAGTGTTTATCTGGAAGTGTGTGTGTGTGTGTGTTAAACAAATACTTTACACATTGCCTCTTAAGTTAAGCCTGGCTGCTCTGCGCCAAGCTACCAAATGGTGAACACAGGTTGATTTAGGATGTGTATGTGACATACCTTGACTAGAGTGGTTGGTTCTGCCTGGCTTATGTGTATATCCTAGCCAACCAGAAATCCCATTTCTAGCAACCTTCTTAATACTCTTGTAGGAACTCATATGATTAGTTGTGTTCCACGTACAAGAATTCTGAAAGAGAAATAGTTTTATGTAGGGTGTCTTTACCTATGAGTGACAGTGTCACCGGTGTTGGCATTTTGTTTGACTTTTTTCAGTATGACTGAGGAGTTTATGACAGAAGTAGGGTGAACAAACTTGGCTTTGCTCAGTAGCCAGGAGAGGAGTAGTAAATAGACCGGCAAAATTGAGAAAGGCAATGGAGAAACTTTAGAGACTAATAGGACTACACAGGTTTTTGCCTTTATCTGTGTTCCATAGAGCTAGGATGAACATCACTGAGGGGAAGGTGGCAACTTTCCCTGACAACATGCCCTGCATTAGGCTTACTGCTCTTGCCAGGGACCTTCTAGAGAAAAAATATTTATAGAAGAGCTAACAGAGGCAATTACTTGGTTGCAAATATGAAGGCACTAGTTGCTAACGGTTTCCCAACAGAATTCCACAAGTTTATGTCCAGGAGAGTCACCAAAGGCATGCTTTCATTTATTCCTGGAGACCAAACCTGTGGAATGATTACCATGCGATCTGAGTCTGGTCACCATTTTGCTAATGCACAAGGTGGGGAAGTCAAAGTCAGATGTGGAGTTTAAAGGCAAATGCCACTACTCAATGTAAATATACAATTACTAGCCAAAATTCTGGCAAATAGATTACAACCACGTATTTCTTACCCAGTACAGCCCGACAAATCAACCTTCAGGTCAAATCACTCCACAAGAACTTGGGCAGGCATATGGTATCATAGAATACACTTCGGATGTTAAAGCGCAAGTGGTGCTCATACTCTTGGCTACAGCCAAGCTCCATAGAATACCCATATTTGTTTTGGTTTCTAGTGAAACTCTAGATCAGTCCAATATTTATATTGTGGGTTGGGGTGTTGATACTGACCTTCTGGCAAGAGTGAGAGCAAATGACATTCTGTCGAAGTTATCCGATATCAATGATAGAAGGCAGGGAAGTCCTCTGTTGCCCCTGAAGTTTGACCTGGCAATAGAGTCCTTGACGTGCTGGACAATGGGTTGGTTTCCTCTGATCAGAGAAGTCAGCTGAATTTTCCGTTGGGACAAAAGAGTGTCACTGTGTGAGGACTACATACTTCTACCTTATGCAGATCTATATTAGACGTATTCTCAGTATTTGAGAAGTATTCTAGATTTAGCATTGTATGGGGGAAATTAGTCTTCTATCCACTTACTGCATTGTTCCGACCTGGATCCCAATTTGAATACCCCACATAGGATTCTGCTTTTTGAGCAACTATGTTGTGCGGGACACAAATGAAAGGCACCTTTGGTTCTTGCTGAACTTAGCTTTAGCTTTTACTACCTGTAAAATGCACATTTAACAAAAGGAATGTATGGAAATGCCAATGCAAATGATTTTGAAAGAGCATTGTTCTGATTTGTGCTTTTTTTGTGGCCCAAGAAAGTCCTCCCTCTTATCTTTAGAACACAGTTACAGCAAGCATCCTAGGGACATTTCCCAACAGAACTGTAAAGTATTGTAGAGTCACTAACTAGCCACACAACACTGAATTCTAGGGGCACTAACCCACCACGCATCACTACAATCTATGGACCCTAACCCACTGCACTGCGTCAAAGGGTGGGAGCTCAGCATGTTCTACTGCATGCTAGGATGAATAATCTAGAACTCAGGAACCCAACGACTTGGACACACTAGTGCCAAACACTATAAGGAATGGAGTCCACTTCACTGCACTGCATCCTGCACCCACCAATAAACCTCAGCAGCACTCATTCAGCACTGGCCAGTGCTTCATAAAGTCACTTAGGAAGCATGGCAATGACAATCTGGGCAGACACTAGGCGAGCCTTAAAGTACTGATGTATGCGTACATCATGAACGCTGCCCACTTGTTTAATCATACATCACAGGCACATGAGAGCTGCCCTCCGATCAGAACCTACACTACGATGCAGTCTGCTCCCGGGCTTTGCAAAGTGGTCTCTAGCTTTCCCACTGCATTCATTGTAGACGGACCTGTAGCATGGGTCACAGCCTAAAACATTCTCAAGAAAGACTGAGACTCTTCAGGTAATGTGGGAATAATTGAGGAACAGGTGTAGAAATGGGAAGGCATCTCTCCAGACCGTGTTTATAATTCTTCGTCACAAGACTCTTTCTAAGAAGATCTTCCAGTTGACATTCGGCAAGCCCTACTTAAACTCTGGAATTCAATTACGTTTCTCAACTATCTGTGCTTTTTCTAGATCACTTTAATGGTCGCAACAAATACCAGTTTGCAGTCCTGTAGTCTCTAAAGTCCTTCCATTTTTTGTTTTGGCGTAGAGGCTACTTTAGCTGGATCACTGGGTTCGTGTAATCAAAAAAATTCAGACATATATACAGGAACTTTGAACTAGCCATCCTCATCCATAGGTCAGTCCTCTTCAGCCATTCTGTCTCTTGTAATGTGTGTAACATTTTGTTTGTGAACTTGTGCACATCTGGCTGAAAAAAGGTGCACTTCAGTGCCAGGGTTTATAGGCCAATACTTTATTTTACCAATGCATTTTTCTTTCTATTCTTTGTTTTTCATTTATTTGTCGATACTCTTCTGTGTCTAAACTATGGTGCTCATTCTGGGTGTGGCGGTCTTGAGACCGCCAGACTCGAGGTGGCCATCGGACAGCTGCAGTAGTGGCTGGCCGATCCACAACATTCTGATAGCGGCCGAAACACCGCAGTAATACAGCCGACACCGCCATGTCAGAGTCGGCCTCCAGCCTGGCGGTCCCGGCAGTTGTAATCCGCCAGGGCAGCAATGCAAGCAGCGCTGCCCGCCGGATTACGAGCTCAATTCCGCCAGCCTTTCCATGGCGGTTCACACTTCTGTGGAAAATCTGGCGGAATGGGGGTGCCGGGGGGGCCCCCATGCACAGCCCCCTCACACATTTCACTGCCTGAATTACGGGCAGTGAAATGCGCGACGGGTGCTGCTGCACCCTCTGCACCACCACATTGGTGCTGGCTCGATTCTGAGCTGGCGTCAATGTTAACACTGTTTCCGTCCGCCGGCCCTGCGGTGAAGTTGGAATATGGCCGGTGGTGTCCTGACAGCACCAGCGGTCAAATGGTGGGCTGAGTTTGGCAGCTGGCCTCCGCCGCCCGCCAAACTCAGAATAAGCACTTGGGTCTTCACGGTACAGTACTTCACAACCAACAGTACCTTTTGTGCCAATAACAATCATATTTCTCTGTGATGTGCATTAACATTTAAAAAAGGGGTTCCGTTCACCTGCCTGCTAGAAAGCAATTGTACTGTTCTAGTAAAATTGCATTTGATTGTTTGTTTGTTTTTTATTGTTTTTTTTTTGCACATTTTAAATCTTTATTCCAAGCAATTGGCTGCCGTATTTACGCCACTATACCAAGGGGATCAATAGAAAACAGCAGACAGTTGGCTGTCACAAAGAACATCATGTTTACATCTGAAGAAGCGACATGCATGCCCTCCAGAGATAGTGTACTGTATTATATCCCATCTTTTTATTCATTTTGTGGGGCAAATGAGGAAAACTCCAGTGTTACTTAGTATAAAAAGGCATTTAAGTTATAGCAGCCAGGTCACGTGCAGAAGTCTATATTACAAGGTGCTCATAGGAAAAAACAACCCATATACTTTGCATAATGGCGATGATGGCAAAATACAGGCTTTTCATATTCTGCTTCTGTATCTCATACAAAATGCGAGGACAGACATCTTTCATACTACGGGTTATAAGTTGGGGAGAGAAGTTAGTTTAGGCCGCACACATTTCTATACATGTAATTATGCGGGTCATTCCGACCCTGGCGGTCGGTGGCCGCCAGGGCCACCGACCACGGGAGCACCGCCAACAGGCTGGCGGTGCTCCTACGAGCATTCTGACCGCGGCGGTTTAGCCGCGGTCAGACGCGGAAAGCCAGCGGTCTCCCGCTGACTTTCCGCCGCTCGTAGGAATCCTCCATGGCTGCGGAGCGCGCTCCGCAGCCATGGAGGATTCCGACTCCCCCTCCCGCCATCCAGTTCCTGGCGGTTCTCCCGCCGGGAACCGGATGGCGGGAGGGGGAGTCGCGGGGCCCCTGGGGGCCCCTGCCGTGCCCATGCCTATGGCATGGGCACGGCAGGGGCCCCCGTAAGAGGGCCCCTAAAAGTATTTCAGTGTCTGCAAAGCAGACACTGAAATACGCGACGGGTGCAACTGCACCCGTCGCACCTTCCCACTCCGCCGGCTCTATTACGAGCCGGCGTCATCGTGGGAAGGGAGTTTTCCCCTGGGCTGGCGGGCGGTCTTGCGAAGACCGCCCGCCAGCCCAGGGGAAAACTCGGAATACCCTCCGCGGTCTTTCGACCGCAGAGCGGTATTTCGGAGGGGGGAAGTCTGGCGGGCGGCCTCCGCCGCCCGTCAGACTCAGAATTAGGCCCTATATGTTATTGTATGATGACATGCTCCCATCTTTATTGCTCCAATGTGTTAAGTGGAAGTCTCTAATACTCTTTTGGGTGTTGGTGACACAATCTGGTTAAATGCCTCTAAAGCAGGATATGAAATCGAGCGCATACATTTCTAGTTGTGTAGAAAGAGATTCACAATCCTGAAGGTTCCTACTTAATTAAAAATGTGTGATCCTGGTCAATTCGTTTCATAACTTTGTGGCTCAGCTGCCAGTATGAAGTGCAATAGGAAAGAAATTGACTTTTTCCATTGCTGGAGGTGCTGTGCTGGGTTCCATCATAGGGTCGGGTTGGAAAAAAAGGCATGTTTTATCTCGATGCAGACTGGTTGCACTTATGCACTGCAGAGAGGCCTGGATCCGCTAATTCATAATGAAAGCACTCAGTGGATGGTGTTGGGCTGTTGCTGCTCTCTCAGACCTCCTTTGGGATTGGCTTTTGCCTGATGAAGCTTGAACGAGGAGGTGTAGGTTCAGGGTTTCAGCTTGTCCGCTGATGCGAAAGGAATACTTAGTATTCCGTGAGCATGGGCAGTCCTGCGAATCACAACAGATCAGACCACAAGCTGCCTGCATCTCATTGGGTGAAACAAATCCCGGATACCAAGGGTGCCAAACTCTGTCTCTCCCTTGATCTCACTAAGTCTTTCTATTAGTGCCCTTAAACACACACTCCCTCCCAGTTTCTCATTTTGTGTGTCATCTGTGCTGTTTCACACCATTAATTTGTTCTTTCTCTCTCATATTCTTTCTCTATACATATATAAATATTTTTTTCACAGAGGGGGGGGGAAATCTGTCAAAAACGGAATTGTGGTTCTGGCTCAGACATGCAGATCCACTGAAATTTACTTGGTATGTTTCACGGAGCAAAAAAAATGTTTGGGCCACCCACTTGTGCTGCCTATAACATCACACATGACATCATTGATGTATGCACAATTGACATTGATGGCATCACTTATGACCACCAACAACATCATTGATAACATCACAGCAGCTAACAAAGAAAGTTAGGAAACAAAAGCGCAACAATATAGAGATTGGGTTGAGCACTGGGCTTGACTGCAGCCAGGCCATGTGGCCAATCGCTGCTGCGCTGGAAAAAAAAAGCTATGCACAGCAGGGGTTGACTGTCTGGCATGGTTGGATGTAGTGTCAGGGTCTCAAGCCCTATCAGTAATCTGAACTACTTATTTTCAATGAAAATCATTCAGAGCTACTAATGTTGTTAGTGCTATAAGAGTGACCACATCAGAGAATGGTACACTAGTGGTCACCGACTGTAAGCTTAACAACAGTGATCACTTTAGTTCGTAAGGCAAGTAATGTTAAAAAAAAGTTTTGTTAGCATGATAAGTTTCTACATTGGAAAATCATAATGGCCACAGCTGCAGCACCCTAGGCATCAAAGCAGTAATATGAGTAAAAAGTATCCTTACCTACACTTGATTTTGAACTGAAATATCACCTTCAAATGACAATCAGCCATTTTCTTCAAAAGAACAACTGATGAGTTCTGAAAATACACTCATTCTGTCGTGAATACTTTTAAAAAATAATTTTGGTATGCATATGTTCATTCAACCAAGCAAAAGCTTCTAACTTAATAGGCTAAGTCACACACATGAGAGTTAATTACAAGTAGCTGGAGTGTTACCAGTAGCATGCAAGCTGTTTGTTAGAGAGGCCTAGCTTGCACTTGCTTGCTAGACCATGCACTGGGCCAACTCCTTCCTGTGCATAGCCATAACTATAATAATAATGATAATCCATGATTATGGAATAAGACATATGGGGCCTGATTCTTACCTTGGCGGTCGGCGGAGAGGCGGCGGTCGGACCGCGAACAGACCGGCGGTCCAAAAAATGGCATTCTGACCGCGGCGGTCACCGCCGCGATCGACCGCCACATCCCCACTCCGACCGCCACGGCGGTCATGACCGACGGGCTGGAGTTCGCACACTCCGGCCCGGCGGTCGACCCAAGACCGCCAACCGTATCATGACCCTGCTTACCGCCGCGGTTTTTGGTGGTTGGGAACCGCCATGCGAACCATGGCGGTAGGCACTATCGGGGCCAGGGAATTCCTTCCCTGGCACTGATAGGGGTCTCCCCCACCCCCCACTGCCCCCCACGAGTCCTCCCCCCACACCCTCCACCCCCCTGCCACCCCCCAGAGGTGGTACGAACCCCCTGCCCCCCCCACCCCGACATGCACATACACGCACCCCGACATGCACGCACCCCCAACATGCACATATGCACACCCCCTACACACACACATACACAACGGGGGCACATACCCGCACACATACATGCCGGCATGCGCACCCGCCGAACTACACACATTGCCCAAAGGCACAGCAGCACCCCCCGCCCGCATGCACGCACTCACACACCCCCATGCACGCACACATCACACAACACCCCCCCACCCCCTCCCCTCACGGACGATCAACTTACCTTGTGCGTTGGTCCTCCGGGAGGCGACGGGAGCCATAGGGACGTGACCGCCAACAGAAGACCGCCAACAGAAGACCGCCACACAGAAATGTGGGTCGTAATTCTGGGGGCGGTGTTCTGCTGGCGTGGCGGTGGAGGTTGACCAGTCTCCACTTTCCCGCCGACCGTCAGTGTGGCTGCTGGCGGTATTCCGGCAGAACGCTCCCAGCGGTCGGAATACGCGCAGCGGCATACCGCCGCGGTCGCCGGTCTTTACCGCGGCGGTAACTCGGCGGTCTTGCGAAAAGACCGCCAAGGTCAGAATCAGGCCCATGGTGTCTCCATGGGAGTTAGAACGGGATTCCCTGCCATGCTCTGAGCTGCCAATGGTAATATTGATAGCCAACAAAGAAATTATACCTGGGTAGAGAACAGAGGACCAGCTGGACAAAGAGGTAGAAGAAATCCACATCAAGAAAATATATTTGACATTGTGCACTATAAATGGAACCAGTTACCTTTACATCACACTTGGCGGACACATTTATCACCTAAAAGGTTAAAAGAAGAAGAGCAAACAATGTAAATGTACGTAAGTGACCATAACTTCCCCGCATATTGATTCTGTTCCACAGGCAAAAACACCCTTCCCGTGCTCTCTGGGCATGTGGGTTATCCCACGTTTGGGGTCCACCCTTGAGAAACAGATGAGGTCCTAAAGAAAATGATGAGTCCATCAAGGTGGTGTGATCTGGCACAGATATTGATAGCAAGGTTGGAAAGGGAGCTAATTCCTACTCCCCGTCAAAATGAACTTTGGGGCAATACATGACTATGTAAGAAGGAGGGTTTGAAAAAAGAGCAACTGTGTCGGGGGAAAGCTCCTTATGGCACTCTACACTTTGGCACAGGCGGGCTGAGCAACGAATAAAGATTAGATTTATGACTTAAAGGCTGTTCAGGAATCATATATTGTAGCTGAGGCAGGTAACTTATCTATGCCCCAACCCAACGAGGTCAACCTCTCCATGCCCATGATAAACTCCCCTGACTCTCTTTCGCAGGAAAGGTCATGGATGTTATTGCATTGACAAGCTGTCACTCCCTCCACCGTAGGGCTTAGCATGCTTGGGAGCAGCAGCAGTAGCGAAAAAGCTGGTGGTCTCATAACCTAGGTTGCTGTGTGGCACAAAGGACTCAAGTGGTATCATAGTCCCAACAACCCCCTTCCTCTAAATGCACCACATGGGATGTCGCTGTGAATGTCTGAAGTAAACCATCCCGAGCCAGTGGGGACTTCGCCGAAAAGACACAATCTGTTCTCTGCACCACGTGAAGAGAGAGTGAGCTTAAATGACACATCCGGTCCTCTTATAGCATCCTAACACCAGGGTTACTACATGCATTTGTGGCCAATCCCAGGAAAATGCAGCCTCTTGTGATCAGTAAAAGACCGAGTCCCTCACTAGAGCTGTCATCTGCAGGTATCCAGTCTTTCTCTGACTGGTATAAAATTGTGAGGTTACAGGACCACATGACAACCGGATCCACTGAGTGATAAGCAAACAGTCCTATTGTAATATCAATGCTGAGTTTTAGGTGAGGCTTATCACTTTGTGTGTCATTCACAAAATCAGGGTATCCACTAATCTTGTGATCTGTTGTGAGAGCTACTCTGCAGTGGCATATTTTCCTGCTTCACAAGACAGTTACACTTCACCAGAGGGAATGGGCTTCTATTTGGCACAAAAGCAGACCCATGGCCTTCTCAGACTGATCGAAAAAAGATTTTGCAGACAAAATGAAGAAACTGCAACAATTCTGCCTGCACACCTAGAGCAAGGGCCGTTTTTAATTTGGTTCATGGGGAATTTGCAGTTCCTATGCACTTAAGTTTGATACTCTTTTGAGGTGGCGCCTTAAAATACCTCATAAGGGACCACCCTTGAAATCTTTATTCCAGCTGACAAAGCTGAAGACGGATATTTATGTAATCCATAAAATTCTGCTTCTCATTGTACTTCGTCCCTGCCCTCCATTTGGGGACATCTAAAAAGGATATTAAAGATGTATAAATCACCTACACTGCAGGAGTTCTCTTGGTCCGAGGACTACATAAAAGAGGCCGGATATTGAACCACGGACGTTAGTGTCTCGGATTTGGAATCGTGTCAAATGTAGAGGTCTCTTTTTGTAGGCTAAATGTCTCTCCAGTTCTAGACCAGCAGTCTTGAGGAAAATATTAAACTGCTTCAAATACCCCCTCACAATGACGTATCAGGGGAAAAGATATGATACCCTTGTCAGGTGTTTAGGAGGGAGTCAAGTCACCTGAAATTTAGGTAAATAGTTAAAATCATTCCACCCCCATTTGAGTATTGATCAGTGGGGTACATGGTCGTCTGGTGGTGCAAAACAAGGCGCTGTGAGACGGCGTCTGGACAGTATGCAGTAGAGTTTCATTCTTCACTCATTTGTTCATTGCGTCTACACCTCTGTCTGTCTCATTCCTTCTTTTCTGCTGCTGCAAGGGGCGGGTATTGCTGTTACCACACAGAAGGAGGCCTAGAGATTACTCAGCGAGTTAAGCGCTCACCATTGAAATCTGTGGTACCCTGCCGTTCCTAAGTTCAAAGAAAGACCCTGTCATTCTGTCCTCCATTTAATGCCAATACACTGACTACAATCAAACAGGGCAGCAGTAACTACTTTTTAGTTTCCGTGCACCCAAAAGGCAAAACTGCCACAGTAAAACTCTGTTGTTACTGTCCAAGAAAATAACTGCCATATAAAACCACTTTTTAATCATTATCCAACACAATGACACTCGTTTAATGGATTTCTACAGAATGAAAGGCTTACGTATCCCAGTAGGATTGGATCCTGCCAGGACACAGGTCTCTGGAACAGGAGCATGAATCATTTATTTACACTGTATTATTAGCTTAGTGGGCATATTGAACACTGGCGCTTAAAAAATCTGAATCTTTTTTTTTTTTAGCCTGATTTTATTTTATTTTTACAATTATTTTCTTACAATAAAAATGTATAATAAATAAAAATAGAGCACAGATTCTTCTTGATTTCACAAAGACAGCTCTTCTATATCTCTCAATATCACAGTTCTACTTTAAATGCTTTCATACTAATATGGGTTTATGATGGACACTTGGGTTTGTTCCTCGTAGTAAGAGTATTTTCGGTGGCGTCCACATTATTCACCATGTTTATTCTCGATTCTTTTGGGCCAGATTGGCTGCTTTCTTTATTATTATAGTTACAGTCCAGATGTGTGGTAGAATCTTCACAGCACACGTGTACAATTAAGCTCAAATGAGCTTATGTTTTGTTCACATACTGCTTATCTAAAATGATGCCTGCCCCCTGATATCTATATGTCTTCAAGCATGGCAGAATCCTGTCTTATCTGGGTAGATTCACAATTCTCCTAAATGATGTCTGTTTAGATTAAACATCGTCTTGTCCTCTGGGTAGGTCAACTTTTCTCTTAAGCTTACATGGCGTCTTCTCTGGGAAGATTCACAATTCTCCCTGTGATTTCACCTCGGGTAAGACCCCCCAATTCACCAATCGGAAAAAAATGCAGTTCGTCGTGGAGAGGTATTATCTCTCTAACCCCCTGAAGCGCTCTGTTCCCTTCCTCCCGTCTTGATGCCATTTTTAATAACACAGTTGTTTGGTAAAGTGGCTAACGCTGCTGCTGCTGTTTCCCATCGTGAATAGTTACAACACAGCCTGTCTGCTTTGTTGCCATCTTTAGACCAGGTCTCTTCACGACTTATTTTAGCCTGCACTGCTCCCAGAAGTTATATCAAAGATCTCTCTGAAAATGGAAGTGCTGCACGGGTAATGTTTACATTTCCGAGCTGATCCGCTCCATGTCTTTTCTACTTCCATGGCGAATGGGTCAGCGAAAATTAAACTGTGTTTGCAAAGTGTTCACAGAAAGTAGTTTTTGAGCAAAAAGTTTATTCGAGAAAGTGTTTGCTCGCAAAACAATTCTCCTAATAAATAATACCTTTGATTCTCTTATGCAGTACCTAAATTTGAGAGAATAGTTTTCCCACAAATATTATTTAAACAAATATTTTCAACCCTTGTGAACATTGCAGAGCTTTGGGAAAACAACTCATACATTTTTCACATGTAAACATTTTGCAGCTTTACCCACCCATGGCGTTAAGAGATCAGTTTCTAAGCATTGCAAAATCGAGCATAGAATTTCGTCCAATCTGCTCCTGAGTCTCCCATCTTTGTAATCAAAATATTTTTCTTCAGTGTATTTAAATTCTTATTACTTGACTGGTTTGCGGGGACAATCAGGCTGAAGTAACAACATTCGTTAAGATTCGGAGTTCATGCTGCTTCCCCAACAAAATGTTGTCCGTTTCTTCTTGAAAATCTCTATCAACACTTTTATTATTTGTATGTTCTTTGCCAAAGTAGGTTGCAGAGTGTTTATTAATTGCTTGCACAACATGTGTGATACATAAATATTTATAATGGATAAAGGAAAGAGAATGGGTTTATTTTGGTGACCGCACTGGAGTGGAGTATTAAAGGAGTGCGGGGCCAACCCATTAATAATCATCTCTTCATGTATTCTGGGCCTCCGAGCAGAGCTCATAAGTGACTTGAGTTCGAGTGTGTAGCAACTGAGGTCCTCCCTACCAGGTATTCCTTTTCTAGTATGCTCTTAACCCTTTTCTCCCAGAGAATTGGACTCCCTCCCGTTGCAAAGACTGGCTGTCACAACTTTACTGGCGATGGGAAGTATGGGGGTGGGGGAATATATTCATGTTTACCTGTATTCCTGGTTAAGGTTCTGCTGACCACCCATTCCCCAGAGTACAATCTGATCCATATCGCATTCCCAAGTTCTTTACTTCTTTATTGAATGTGGCTTTGCTAGTAGGACAACCAATCCAAGTGTTTGTATTAATAACACCATTTTAGTGCACTGCAATTGCAGTACAAGATAGAGGTTTCACTCTGGGTTGTATTCATTACGTTGGATAAAATGAACGTCCCAGTTCCAAGGTTTGCTCACTAAAAGTTTAACTACAGGATGTTTGTCCTGGACCTGGCCAATAATCATCCCCAAGACGATTTGTAGTCTAATTTTGTGTTTTTTGCAACCAGCATACTAATCGAGGGCCTTTGTGTCTGACTTGTATGTGTTTGCGCTTGAAACAAGATTTTAAATTCTGACACATCCCATGTTTGGCCCTACTTATCCACCACCGAACTGTAAAACAAAAAAAAAAACTGACTTAAGAGCCAGTTGTTTTTAATTTGCATTGTCTTTTGAGAAGGTCCTGCTACTTCAGCAGAGACGAGGAACCTAACCAGGCCCAGCATTTCATCAGGATTTTCCCAACCAGGCTAAGACAAAAGCTACAACACCAACAAAGATGCGCCCCTTAAACTATTTCCAGCTATCAGTCCCAGCAGCCCTTGTAAACTAGAAACCCATGAACTTGAAATGCTGCCCAGATTCCATTTGCCAACTATCACCCGGGTTATGGTTTTGTTTTCCAGTGCTCATTTGGGTTCTGGACTATTAGGGCTTGGATTTGTTCGGTACATTGCTGGCGCAAGGCCACTGAGCTATTCCCCCTTAAAACGGAGTTTCAGGAAAGAGGGCCCTACACAGTCTGATTATTTGGACCTTGAAATCTGAGTTGCAGGAAAGAGGTTAATTCAAAGCCCGATTTTTTTATTTATTTTTCACCTGATTTAGTAACCTATTGAGTGAACTGTAACTCATCCATATCAGTGCCCATATAGTAATTAATTGCACAGCAGATTTTTTATCCTATATGCTATAATTTTCCAAGCACTAGAATTCTTACTGTAGTTATTTGGCAATTCCAGAAAAAACGAAGTGTCTGTTTTTTTTGTTTTTTTGTGATGTCCACCATTTTGTTTGCCATATATTTCATACACATACATTAGGATGTTTGCTTTTTAGGTCGAGCCTAAGCAGTGTGCATGCGCTGTCTGCAAGACGTGCTGTATTCAGTCTAAGGATTTTATCCACGCCAACTGTGGCCAATCGTTCTTAGTTGTGCTTGTCAAAAGTGCTTCCTTTTTATTGGTGCATTTTTCTAAATGTCCCTCCTTTCTGTGCTTAGTTCCTTACTAGGTGATGTCACGGAGAACATTTTTGTTGGCCATCACCCTACATTCATACTTCTTCCTGTTACATCATGTGATGGCCCGTCCTTCCATGTGTGCATTGCAGCCCTGTTTCATTTGCGATGGCACTGTCTTCTTGATATCTCTCTCTGCACTTTGAGTGCGGCAATGGAGTTTTGTTCTTGGATATCTCTCTACCTCTCTCTCTAACTCTACCTCTCTATCTTTGTCCTTCTACCTCTCTATCTCTACCTCTCTACCTCCCTCTAGATCTATCTACCTCTACCTCTCTACACCTCTACATCTCTCTACCTCTAGCCCTCACTCTCTCTATCTCTACACTCTCTATCTACCTCTCCACCTCTACACCTCAGCCTCTCTACACCTCTACATCTACCTCTACTCTGCTTTCTACTTCTCTACCTTTACCTCCCTGTACCCCTCTACCTCTACCTCCCTCAGACTGTCTCTCTGCCTCAACCTCGCTACCGCTCTACACCTCTACCTATACCTCTACTTCTCTCTCTATCTCTACCCCTCTCTCTACCTCTGCCCCTCTCTCTCTGCCTTTCTCTCTACACCTCTAGCCCTCTCTCTCTACCCCATCTCTTTACCTCGGTCTCTACACCTACTTCTCTACATCTCTACCCTTCTACACCTTTACCTCTCTCTGCCTCTCCCTCTACCCCTCTCTGCATCTACCTCTTTCTCTACCTCTACTCTCTCTCTCTACCTCTCTACACCTCAACCTTTCAACTCCTCTACCTCTCTCCCTACCCCTCTCTCTCTGCCTCTACCCTCTCTCTACCTGTACCTCTCTACAACCACCCCAGAGCCTATTGACTGACACAGCGGGCGGTTGCATCTCATTCAGAAAGCATATCGGTAGTCTAATACAAGGAGTTGGCTAATGCCCTGACACAGCCCCCAACCGTCCTTTAATATTTTCAGTGCATGTGAGTATAGTGTCATGCACATCTGGGTTTTTTTTTTCGCTTGTAGTGTGGAATGCGAGATACTAAACAGTAACACAATAGAAACGAAAAAGTAGTGCATTCACACCAAAATGCGAGACCTATTGGATATGCCAATGCTTGCTTAGTTAGTTGTTCTGACCAGACATTGAATTTCTTCAGTGCAATTACTGTGTATTGCTTTACTGTGTCAAACTGTATCGAATTCCAACCATACAACCACCTCCAGGAGAAAGCTTTAATTCCAGAGGTTCCTACATGTAAAAGACCCTAATAGAGGCCCATACTTTCTCCACCCACACACTCCTCCACTCTCCCCCAAACCTCTCAAAGTACCGTCTAGCAAACACTGACTGCCCAGGATCTAGAGATCTGGTCTCACAGTGTGCAGCATCTTCATCGAGTCCTTTCTCGCCTGCCACTTGTTTGACAGTTACTGCACACCAACAATTACCAATTACAAAAGAAAAAGTGAAACTAAATCTTTCTTATAGGCTATGCACATGCATTCCTGAATGAATTTCCTTTAACGTTGAAGCCTTCATGGCAGTGCTTAATTTGTAAAAGAATATGTGCTGTGGCCCACGGTTTTGCTTACATGCCCTTGGCTGGCACTAGAGAATGTCAGAGTGCCTAATACCTAAGAGACCTAGTTTCAGTTCAACTTCATGCCTCTTTTGTCCACTCCCACAGACTTCCAGCCCTTTTATTTCACAAGTATAGGTTCTTTTTCATTCCTGTTTCTGCCATTTGTCACTGTTTTTCTATCTTTCTCTTCCTCCTCCTTTCTCCATCTTGCTCTTGGTCAAAATTGGATGAGGCAAAATAAGTGCCAGTTCCCACAACCAAGTGGTGGTGGGCCACATGTGCAACCATTGGCTCAAATTAAGCACTGTCTTTGTGCCTGGCTGCACTAAGCACATTAGTATAAACACACAATATATACCAAAATCCAGCCTATTGGCTTTTTTCTGGGTATTTGTACCTGGGTTGATCAGCTGACCGCAACAGTGCTTAATTTGTAAAAAAAAAAAACATAAGTACCAGGGCCCTAGTCAGAAGACCACTGCAACTTCCACCACCCATTTCCCCTGCCAGCGCTGCCCAACACAGTAGCAACACAACTAATGTGACCGTTCAGGCTCTCAAAGCTATGTGAATGGCTTGGGCACCAGGTACTAGTCATTTTAATGTGTTTTCAATTAATAAACGGCTGTTGTTGTGCCAATCTCTAAATTAGACAAACAGCGCCACCATGTGGCACACTATCATAAGTGCCGGTGTTGACAATTAAGTGCCGGTGCTGAGCACCAGAAACCACTGTCTCAGATTAAGCATTGCTTAATGGGCACGCTATAGCCCCAGGACTCTGTTTTAGAGTAGGGTTCCTCAAGCCAGGGGTATATGAACTCAGTAAGTGGGTTGAAAGAAGGCCACGATGAGACCTTCTACGAGGCTCCAGATCGCTCATATAAAATTGATAATCCACATAGTCATTTAGAAAATGATGGAAGTGAGGTCACTTAATTTAGGAATGCAGGTTACTAAAGGAATATTAGTCACAGTGCGACTGAGACATAAACATGCAGGTTTTTTAGGCTTTTCAAGGATTTTCTTTTCTGCTTATATCTGTATGTTAAGCGTACTTGGAGATATTAACCCTGCTAATTTAAATAATTGTCTCTACATTAGAGCCTTGGAATGGATAACATTGAATATTGTGATTGTTAGGCACTTGTTTGATATTCTAATTATGATTTTAATTATGCACACTATAAATTGCTCTACTTATTCACAAAACACCCTAAAAGGATTAGCTCCCTCTTTTGAGCCCTTTCTTGTTCTATCTTCCAAATCTCAAAAAGTGAAGCAAGATCTCCACTTGGTGATACCTACTCTAATCAGCTGCACAAATACAACAGACAACTTTAACAATGATTTTGCTGTAGTTTAGTATTATGGTATCCTGATTTCTGCGGTACTCATAGCTTACACTTGGATTGCAAGAGTAAGGCAGGATTACTAAAAATTAAGTCAAACCTATTCTCAATCAAATCTTTGTGAATTGGTTCAGTGTATTAAGCAGCCTGCATGTTGATGGGTGAGTGCTGTTTTTGCTTTAGGTCCCTTTGGAACCCAGTATGCTCAGTGGTTGTGTCTTCGATGACAAATAGATTCTTTGTGTCTTTTCAGAAAGTTACAGCTCTTGTTTCTGAAGCCTGCTTTTCTGCTATAGTGGAAGTGCAAAGACAACATGATCCATCAACATAATGCTTGCTAATTCCAGTTTTCTTGGTGGAATATGGAGACTGGCACAGTTTTAGTTAAGCTCATGCAAAAGAAGAAACCAGACTTTCCTTTCTGTCATCCCAGACGATGACAACAGCACTTGCCTGCAGTCCCTTGCAGATACAGTGTATTGTAGATGGGCCCATTTTTCAGGAAGGAAGTCTAATAACATAAATGGGCATGTTGTTAACAAATCTCTTCTTCGGACAGTCGAAGCATGTAGCCCCATTTTCTTAAAGTTTGCTACACTGAACGGTTTCCCCGACTAACCATGATGATCCATTTGTACACTGATGCTGACAATGAGACGGAAAGTCCTCTCAGAATCTTTAAGACACGCAGATACGAATGGTTGATAAGAAGCACACGACACAATACTGTGAAATTGAACCTGCCTCTTAAAACATTGTGGATTCTAAATACTTTGACTTTAGCCCCGTCCTTGTCTTGCCCACTCCCTCATCCCCAACGTATTTGTCTCCTCACCATTCCCAGACCCACTCCTCCCCAGTTTTGAAACCCTTACACCGCAACATTCATATACACATATTTCATGTCTTTTTTTCTATGGGTATCTCTTTCACAGTTTACAAGGCGCTCTCTCTGCTAAAGTCGTAGCTGCATCTCTCCCCACCAGCTGAAGTCCAGTCTTTGTAAAACATTACAGATACCAGCACATCCATGATTCCCAGGTCGATGTTTCTCATTGTGGGGCCACCCCATGTCCATCTCAGTCTGCAGCGCTACACTGAGCTAAGCATTGAGCTGGGTGTCTTAGGGTTGTGTTTCAGCTCAGTGACGGCTCTTCGCCACTCGGCGTTCGTCCTACTATTCAGTTACAACAAGAAGGTGCATGAAATGCTGCTCACCCTGAAATATATATAAGGGACAGAAAAGTAACCCAGACTGCCCAAAGGGAACCTGGGTATATACATAACATTTAAGAAACAGTGTTTTACCTGGATCTCATTAGTGATACCCACTTTAGCTTTCAGTCCTATATACAATTACAATTCTGCTCTGAAGTCTGTGCAAGTGGAAGGAAATGCAGGCCAGACTGGCAGTCTTATTCCTGCATACCCCAAAATGAACCACTCTGCAATGAGGCAGACACTGGGTGGTCCGAAGCTAAAAAAAAATAAACAGGATCTCTCAAGTTGTCTCACAGAGGCAAGTAACTTACCCAGTATTGTCACTGAGTTCGGGTACTTCGTTTTTCTTTACCATTATAATTGAATGATTAGAAATGCCAAAATACAAAGCAAAAACACTGGAGAAATTACTCGTGTCATATTTGGAGCACTTTTAGCTTATTCTATCTCTGCTTATGAGTTGAACAATAATTGAAATAAATGTCACAATGCGGTGCATTTATCAGTATTTCTATAGCACTGTGAAAACTCAGCTGAGGAGCAAATAAACAGTGTACGCAGCTACATAAAAGCCAGGCCATAGGAAAGGCACAGCGACAGTGACGCCACTTGTGGTGGCACTGGGCAGCTCTAGCATCGGATGGGAAAAGCTGCGACGTGTGACCCCGTAAGAAAATCTTTGTGGCCTAGCGCCTGAGTTCCTTACAAATGAATCACTGGTAAAGGTGTATTTGCTTCAGCTGCTTATTGGTTGTGCGGCTTCTGTACTGTTAAACGTTAGTTTATTTTGTGCATCTTGCTCAGCCCTCTCTTTAGTCTTCTTGAAGTAGCTCCAGGCCTTGTTGATCCCGTAGAGGGACTCCATCAGCCGCACACTGCCGGTAATTAAGAGGCCTGGGGCCGCTTCTGCTCACAACTCTGCGCCCAGGCCTCCAAGGACCTGAAAGAAGGCTCTCCAAGGCTCTCGTTGACTGGGAACTCGGCGCCATCGCCCAGGTCAATCAGCAAAGCTAATTGCAGTTTTGAATGTGGAATATCTGGAGATTGGTGTTAAATTTGTTTGGTCCAGTGTTCGCAGAATGCACATTGACAGTCATTTGGTGGCGAGCATGACCCCATCCCTCCTTGCCCTTGAATTTTCTTGATGGGCTGAAAGAATGGGGCTACTTTGAAGACTGGATGACAACAGGGCTGAGGTGGGTGTAACGTTGGCATAGAGGAAGAAAGGTATGTACATGGAGTGTGGCTATACTGATTGTTTCGTTCCTTACTGCCCTCTAAATTAAGCCCTTGCTCTGTTGAAAAGACATAGATTTTACAATACTGTTATGCAGTATTTGAGTCCCTTATCCCCCTACCATACCCTTTTCTGCTTGTTGTTGCTTCTTTTGGCGAGCCAAGTGTACAAAGGACATAACCTGATTATTGAACTGGTATGGTATAGAATCGTATGCCTCACAACGTCCTTATACCTTTAGTCTCTTATGTATAAACATTAGGAGTGCTTAATGTAGTGAGTGCTATAAAAAATCCTTGTCCAAGACCCCACCCCCTCCAATAAAGGGTGCAATTCACAGAAGTGGTCAGACAAAAATACCCAACCTCGACTGCTAGACATGGGACAGTTTGAAGGTTTTCACCATTGCACTAGCCTGTGGCACTACGAGACAATCCTGGCTGTACCACTTTGCTAAAATATGCTGGTTGTGTGTTTAAAGTATCTGCTCATCACAGAATGCCCCTGTGTTGTGGAAACTGCAAAGTGCCTCAATCTCACCATCAGAACCACGGACACCCCCTTATTGTTTATTGAGCAAGATGGAAACTATTCAACTAGAAGGCACTTTTTTATATTACTCTCAACCTTCATGTGTGACAAATTGTGCACCCATGGGTAATCACTTTCTGAACATATTTCTCCATTTTATTTATTTTTTATCACAGATAGAAAAACTTAAAATAAACACTGGTAGTAAAGTATGAGATAAGAAAACAGGGCTGTAACCCAAAAACCATTTGATATTACCCAGGAGAGATTACACCAGATTTTAATGAGTGAACTAGGAGGCGGAATGTTGCAAGAAGGTTATGAACCTTGAAAGAAGAAATCCTGCACTATCTTTTTGGTACTCTGACTTCAAATTGTTTGCTGATAGTCATAGCATATCCTTCCTGTGCCTTTCTCTCCGTAATTGCCATTATGTCATAGAGATAGACAAGGCACCGAAGGCCCAGTTCAAGGTTCTCTTTGATCCCAAAACAAATTAAACCTCCATATATCTTCTGCCTGCCACCTACGCTCTAACCTTATGTTACAAGAAATAAAAGAAGAGCATCAATTTTGGATGTAAAACGAGAGATGGAAAGACTTATCCCTCTAGTGGCTGAATTGCACAATGTAAATCTGAAAATTTGTTATCAATCTCTGCTTCCCAGCTTGGGCAAATTATTTTAATTAAATGTGCCTCCTTCTCTTCATTTTCACATATGAGAGCACCTTCAAATACATGCATTTGGGTTGTGAGCTGTACAGAACCTTCTCTTGAGTTTAATTTAATTAATTATAACATTGTTCTATGTATAATAACAACCTAGGCCACCCGGAGGGCGCCCATGACAAATGCCTTGCCTTTTGGTTCACCAATGGCTTTGTTGTCAGGGGAGGAGGGAAGCATGAATATTTCTAAGTTTGTGTCTTAAAACTCTAATTTTTAATAAATGCACCTCAATGCAGAGATATAATCTGATGTACTAAGGTGAAATGTTTTTGCATGTGAAGGAAATATACCTTTTTGAATTTTTGATTGAGACTTTATCACATTTTATATGTTTGTTGTGAGATGTATTCAAAATGGAAGTTGTTTCTAAAGATGAGCTTTGCAGGACACCTTATTTGATTATTTTCCATTACTTTGGTTAACATGCAAATAAATGTTTACCCGTATAACAACTTTTGGAATTTTAGTGCCCATTCAAGTAAACTGCAGCCCAATGCTTTTGTTTACCAGGGGGCGCATGAACGTTCAGGATGGCTGCCCGTGGTCCCAGGTCCATTCTTTGAGTATACCTGCCTTAAGTTGGCCCAGGGTCAGCCTATTGCTTGCCATTGGTTGGTTCACTTGTCAATCTCATTTGGTTGCATCACATTCCCTGGCTTCCTTTCTCATGCTTCTCCCGCTCCTGCAGCATAGCTTCTTTACTATCCTTTTGATTGAATGGTTCTATCCTTCCAAACCTCCACACCTGGGAACTCGTTTTTTTTATTTTCAGCACTCCCAGGGGCCAGGAATGCTGGTCCTTTTGCCTCAGCTTGAGTGATGTACTCAGCCACTCAGATGTGAGTTGTATGTCCTGCGACTCTTGAGGTATGTTTCTTATCTGTGAATCCGGTAACTGGTGTTTTGGCTTGGTGCCACTGACTTTCATAGTCCACCAAGTCTGTATGTTCAGAATCTGGGAATAAGGTTTCTACTTCTTTTCCAGACATCTCTACTTCTAAGACTACTGCTCTATTGGAACCTAAACTAACTACTTATTTTTTAAATGTTAATAACTGCAGTTCCTTGGCCAAACATGATTTAGAAGTAGTTGACTTTTTAATGATAATTTAATGGAAACTTTGCTCATCAAGCCTCCACACCTGATATTTTTGGTACATTAGTAACTATTGTATGGTAAGACAGGACCGTTTGCACAGAAAAGGAGGTGGGGTTGCAATTATTTTAAAGCCCACTATCGATGTAGAATGGAGAATCTTTCTATTTATTAAATTTGCCTGTACGTGTGCATTGACCTGTTGTCCTCCTGGACCAGCAGGTAGTTGGTGCTCTCTGGTGTCAGAAGCCCTTTCCCCATTCATTCTCAAATATTCATATTTTAATGTTCTAGGTGATTTTAACATTTACTTTGATGACCCAACCTATATTTCTGCCTCTTCTCTGGCGGAGGACTTAGGATTTCTTTGTTTTTCTTATTTTTGTTGTTATTTGGATGTGGACACCAACAAAAAAAAAACACCCACTTTTAGACCCCCCCAACCATCTTTATCCCCGTACCTCAGTAGTCCATTTCTTCATGCCACAATTGTTGTTGTTTCTTCCCCTGCCATCTTATTTTTGAGCTTGCCCTTTTTAGATTTCAACTGCACAGCGCTGGCACGGTGCTAGCATAATCTCGTATAAATACAAAAAAATGCTTAAATTGAGCTTAGAGCCGTTACTTACCATTGGTTGTCTTCCACGTCACTCTCGCCTCCTCTTCACTTTCAGCTTCCTCTCCTGGGGTGTTGTGAGTGTTCCTGCTGTGGCGCATGGACCAAGTACAGCTTCCTGACTGAGGCCAGTTTCCTTCCACTGGCCACAGCCTCCTTCTCATACTTTTTACTTTTGCACATGCACTCTTATAGAAGTGGTGGAGGCCTCGCAAATAACCCAACAATAAAGCTTTACAAAAACCATGACAACATAAAGCAAGCATCGGCAAACTAAAAGGCTGACAGCCAACAGCGCACTTACTGACTTTGCTAATGCCGGATTTTGAATTTTTTGAAGCTTTGGTTCATATTTCTTCATATCTTTTCTTCTCTTCTGAACCTAGGATTTGATCCTTGTTTCTTGATATTTTAATTTTTTTCACGTTTGGCCATTCTTATCAATGGATTCTTTTTGATATTTTGCATTCTTAAATATATTTTCACAACTGTTTCTTCTGTTAAACTGCAAGCTACATTCAGGAACATAATTCTTAGAAAACGATAATGCTCGTTTAGTTTCATAAAGTGTCTCCTTTTAGCCATACTGACGTTCAATACTTTAACCCCATGCCTGTCTCACTCTCTTAGAAATTAAGATAAAGCAATATGTTTTTTGGTGCAATGGGCGACCTGCGTTTTTTGTTATACATTGGTACTCAGTGATTTGTTTTTGATGGCTCTGTGGGGTTTGGAATCTGCGTCTGACCTTGTGGTCAGAAGTTCAGTTCCACTGCCTCTACCAGTATTTAATTTTCTCAAGATCGGCTCAGTCCCAAGGTTCCCCCCCCAGGCTCAACATGCGCTTTATAAACATGCATTACACTCTTCCCAGTGCTCAGGGCTTTAAGCGGGGTAAAGAAAATTGGGGGAGAGGGTCTCTAAAAGTGGCATGGTAAACGTGCTAAATGGGTGGGTCAACCCGATTAGGGGCATGGCCTAAGGCATGAGAGCCTGCATTGTGTGCTTAAGAAAATCATTGTTGGTCTCTGCTGGTTCTGAGAATCTGTCCTGAATGGCTGGGGACAGATGAAGTTGACAGAACGGACGATATTGTTCTACTCCAGCGTTACAGAAAGGAAAGGCAACTCCAGCGATAAAATCTCTTTAAAACAGTTGTCTTCCAGCAGCAACACTCACCCTCCATGACATCGTGGGGCAACTTCTCCATTAGTAAGAAGTTGGCGAGAAATGAACAAGCACATATTTTTGTTCACACTGGTGCGCATGCTCACTCTAGCGCTACTGCTAGCAAAAACCAAACCGTCTGTGCCACTGGCATGAAGACATAGCCCGATAGGGATCCGTTTTGATGCCCCCTTTTAAAAACTGCTGATGCTCATCACCGGTAGGACCCGCCCCACTTAAAGCCATGGCATTGCTTTAAATGGAAATACAGAAGTGCAGGTACTCATTATTTAGAGTGCCTGTTTGCTTCAGAGAGTCGTGCAGGTACTCTCCCATTAAATGTATTGCAGTAATGCTGAGATGTGCAAGTACTCTCTCTTTCAAATCAAAGAAGCACAGGTACTCAGGGTGATATGGGATGCCTTGCTGGCACACCCTCGCGCTGCATCACTTCCGCACTTTCCAAACGAGCCAGCCACTTGTTTCTTGGTGGCGGGAAAATACTGAAGAGCGTCCGCTCTTCCCCTTTTTTATTAACTCCAGGTGGACCCTGGAAACATAACCTCACTTCTGGGTGACCGCCACAACAGTACCCCTAGACACTAGACCCGCATACTTGATTACATCCCTCCCCAACTGGATTTAAACATTACCAACTGATAACAAACACACAAAGTCTCTTAGTCTCTGACTGGGAGGAGGATTGGGTCAAAGTCTGTACCTGTGTGGCTGGGAGCGGTGCCCATCCTGGTGAGCCACAGGACTGGTGGTCACTGGAGACTGGGGAGGGGACTGGTCACTTACTACTGGCTGGGCACCTGGGCACCCGGATCCCTCTTCCTCACTCACCTGCCACTCCAGGGAACAGTCATCAGCAGACAGTCCTTCTGCAGGTTCCTCAAACGTGGCCTTTTAAAACCATTGAACATTCCTGGTCACTTTCTCACCTCCCTTCTCCACAGTCACCATGGTGCCAGACACCCCGGTGGCAGTCCAGACACCTGGCTCGTGGGTCGTGCGGAACTTCCAGCCAGGGCGCCTGTCTCTGACAATCACCCGATCACCAATCCTGACATCCCGCAGCACGCCTGGTCCGACTGTCGCGGTCATTCACTGCCATCCTCTTGGCCTGTGCCCAGTCCGGGTGGTAAGGCAACAGCTGCCACTCAGGGAGAGTGGGGATGGAGTCTTGCAGTACGCCAGCCAAGATCAGAGACCAGGGAGGGTGGTTCGTGGTACAGTGAGGGGTCCCCCCGTACTCCCGCAGGAACCGATGAAGGCTGACCTCCGGGTCCGTGGCCTCCAATGTGGCAATACAAAACACTTTGTTGAGAGTGCTGATACAGCGCTCGACTTCACTGCTGGCCTGTGGCCATTGTGGCATAATCTCTCTGTGGCAGATGCCCAGGCCTTTAAGTAGCTCTTGAAATTCAGCGCCATGGAACAAAGGCCCTTTGTCAGTTCTCACTTCTTCTTGGAGACCATATATGGCAAATGTCTTCTCGAGGGCGGGGCCCACTTTGGCAAAAGATGTGGAGTCAACTACCTCAACCAGATGATACTTTGAATAGCTGTCAATGATGACTAGGGTGGTCCTCCCATCCGGGAAACTCCCAAAATCAAGACTGACCTTAGACCGACCAAGGGGTGAGGCAAGGTTCCTCAGTGATCACTGGTGCCGGCACTTCAGACGTGGTGGTCAGCTGGCAAGTGGGGCATTGTCCCACGCTCTCATCCATTTCTGCCTCCCAATCGGGAAACCATACCTTCTCCCTCATTCTCGCCTTCATCTTTGCGGTCCCATGATGCCCTCCATGGACCAGCAAGATCACTTGCTGTTGCAATTGAGCAGGGATTATCAGCCGATGTCCTCTCAGAATGAGCCCTTTAGGAGTCAGACTGAGTTTGTGCCTTACCCTCCACAACTTGAGCATCCTGTCGTGGTTTGCCCTAGTCCAATAATAGTTGGTTTTGAGGAACTCATGCCAGGATCCATTCTCAAGAGCTTGTTTTACTCAACAGAATACCATCTTCACTCGTGGCCTCTGCGATTTCCTCCAGGTTCATCATCCTAGGACAACTGTTGTGGGCCAACGCCCGAACCTGCTCTTCAGTGGCTTCTTCACCGGCGTCGTTGATGGGGGCCGGCTCCCCAGGGTGCTGCAACAAATAATCAGCAGGGTTCCTGGCACCTGGTCAGTAGATCACCTACAAACAATATTGCTTAAATTGGATGGCCCACTTCTCAATCCGGGGAGGCGGATGGGGTGCAATCCCCTTAAACAGTGGAACAAGAGGCTAGTGATCGGTGACCACCCTGAATGGTCAGCCTTTCCGATACAGATGAAAATGGCCACCTGGCCACTTGATGGCCAGCAACTCCAGCTCGATTTGAAAGTAGGTTTGCTCCATCTGGGTCAAAGCCTTGCTGTCATAAGCAAGGGGAGACCACTTGCTCGGCTCGGTATCCTGCGTCAACACAGCGCTAAGTCCCACCAGACTTGGGTCCACCACCTATTCCGTCTTCTTGGTAGGGTCAAAGTAGGCCATGGGGGTCTTGCACAAGAGGGCCTCCTTGAGTGCTTGAAACACTTGCTTTTCTCGACTCCCCCACACCCAGGGCTCCTCGGCTTTCATAAGGGCTCAGAGATGGTGGCCATCTGCGGAATGACAATATGTTGCCATTCCCAGGAAACTTCTTACGGCTGTCACCGTTCGCGAGGCGAGGGTTGTCTGATCGCATAGCACTTTCGCAGGTCTACCTGAATACCGTCCTGAATACCCAAAGAAGTCGATGGAATTTTGGAAGAAAGAGCATTTCTTCTGGTGGAGGGGGATCCCTATTCGGACAGCCATTTGAGGGTGGCTTGTATATATCGGTGGTGCTCTTCGGCTGTGGTAGAGTAGATCAGGATGTCGTCACTTACATTTATGACAGCCGGCAGTCCTGATAGAGTTTGACAAGTGGCGTCCTGGAACACCTCAGCAGTTGAGGATATGCTAAAGCTTAATCGTTTATACCTCCTTAGTCCAGGGTGCATTGAAAATGTTGTAATGTATCGGCTTTCTTCCACAAGATTTTGCTGGTTATATCCCACGTTCAAGTCTAAATTCGAGAACCAATTTGAGCCATTGAGGTCTGCTATGATGTAATTTATCGTGGGAGTGATATGCCTCTCCCTTTGAATCGCCGGGTTGGGGATCCGCATGTCAATGCAGAGCCTAATCTTGCCTGGCTGCTTCGGCTTCTCGGCTTTCACCATTGGCGAGACCCAGGAGGTTGACCTGACACTTTTTCAATAACCCCTTGTTCCTCGAGCTTAAGTAGCTCCTGTTCCACAAGCGGTCAGAGATGAAACGGGGTTCGCTGGTTCCTCAGAGTGACCGGCTTCACAGTCTTGTAACGGTGAAGGCGAATCAGGGGGGACTTTAGACAGACTAGACCTGTGAAGAGCTCCGGGAACTGCTTCAGTAGCTCATCTACCTGGCAAGTCCTTATGCTTCTTGCGAATGACAAGTCCTAATTCCTCCGCCAAATGGCTGCCTAGGAGTGTGTCAGCTTCCCTGTCCACAACATGGAACGTGATGTAGATTGTCCTGTCCTCCGCCTGCATGGTCAGTTATGCGCCCTTTCAGGGGCAGGGGCGTGCAACTCCCATAAGTGAATATCTTGGTTTTCGAAGGTGTCACCAGCGGGCGAGGACAGAGGGGCTGATACTGTTGGATGCCCATGATGTTCACTGATGCTCCTGTGTCTATCGATGCTTGGATTCTCGACCCCTAGGTCTCCACTATGCACGTTGGCTGTGGCTGCCGGTGCCGCTTCAGGTCGTTGGTGAACGAGATGAGGAAGGCATCTTTTTCCTCTTCTTCAGTTGAGGAGCCTTCCAGCATATTTTGGAGCAGTGGGTAGCAGAAGCCACGTGATGACGTGTCATCCAGGGATAGTTGTTTGATTTCCCTGGTGAGTGCTCTTCTTCCTCTCGTTCCCCACCCGCTTCCATTTCCTTTGCAGATGGCAGGAAAGTGGTTCGACCTTCTGCAATTTGAACAGGTTCTTCCATGTGCTGGGCAGTCTTTGGCATTGTACTCCTCCCTTCCACACTGGTTGCAGCATCCTCCTTGTCTGGTCTGGGCGTACAGAGGCGTTGTCTTCGCTCGCTGCATCTGTTTTGCATCCACATGTTCATTTTTCACTGTTGCCACTTTTTCTGGTGTGTGCGCCATTGCCATGTCCATTTAGGCTGCCCTGGCTGCCGATAAGTCAAGAGACCATGCCATGATGAGAATCTCATCAAGGCTGATGTTGGGTTGTCTTAGTATCAAGCCCCTGGGCGTCTTGTTTTTACATACTTGTATAATCGGTGCTCTGTGCTATTTCCTTCGGCTGGTCGTCGTGCTTGCCAGCTCCTGCAGCTGGGCATAGAACTGAACAATCCACCTCACTTTTACACGTACAGCGAAGCGTGAACCGTTCGAAGTCTGGGTTCAGCTGCGGTTCGAAGTGTGCATTCCGGGCCCTCACTGCTGCGTCGTCATCAAAGTTGCCAGTGTTCAGGAGATGTTGAAACAGTTTGTAGACCTCATCCCCTTCAAGGTGAAGGAGCACAGACCTTTTGAGGGCACCGTCCCTCCCCCGCGTGGCCACAAAATAGTTTTCTAGCCGACCGACCCATACTTTCCATCTAGGTGATGCTGTTGCTGGGTCCGCTAGTTCTCTGAACAGCGAGAGTGCACCCAGCACGGAATGCTGTGTGGCGGGTGAATGGCTGGTGCCGGGTCATCTGCCATGGCACTGCGCACGGCTGACCTGTGATTCCTTCTCTCTGGCTGCTTCTCTGTGTTGGTCCCCCCTCATGATTGTCTGCGTTGTCACTCTTCATGGTGGCCTACCCCTTGACCTGTGGATGCCGCTCTGTTGTGTGATCAGGGACCTGTACACTTGCATTGTTTGTGGTAGCCCAGCTGTTTCTCCGGATGCACAGGGGCGGTTCCTTTCTTTTTCTCGACTATTGTTTATATATATTTTTTTCTCTTCAGGCTTTGTCACCCTTTCATTTATTCCTATATTTTTGTTTCATTCAGTGGACCTTCACTCTGCTCCCTTGCTGGTACACCTCCGCGTACACATTTTCACGCTGGCTGAGCTTTTTTTTTTTTTTTTTTTTCCTTTTCAGTCCCAGTCGGCTTCTCCGGCGCACGCACGGTGACCTGCCCTGCTGTATGCACGTAGGCTCGAAGACCGCTCATCACCAGTGTGATATGAGATGCCGTGCTGATTACAGTTTTCAGCTCGGTGCTGCACAGACTCGTTTCATGGTGGCAAGAAATTACTGAAAAGCATCTGCTCTTCACCTTCTTTATTAACTCCCAGCAGACCCCGGAAACATAACCTCCCTTCCAGGTGACCGCCACAACAGTACTCCTAGACACTAGACCCGCACACTTTTTTACACTCCGTACCAGACAGTACCTGCCCATTTGAAGCACTGACTTTTTATGTTTGATATTGTAAAGGTCTGTTGATTAATATACTCTTTAGTGCCAAGGCGAATCTTCCTTCCCCTTATTCTGATGACATATCTAGCTTTCCGTAAGTGCAGATCCTGCAGGCTGTGCCACCTGCTCCCCTTTCCCATGTGGTTATCCTTAGCCACCACTCTCACGTCCCTCCTCTTCCCTCGTGCGTGCAGCTCTCATCGCAGCCATTGCCAGGCGTGGATGCGTCATGATTTTCTAGATGGTTCTGTCAGCAGATTCCGCCAAAGCTTTTATTTATCTTTCATCTCCCCTTCCCAGCGCAGAAAAAACTAAAAATAGGTTTGCAGCTGTGGGATTTCCGGTGGTGGGGGCACCTCCATTGTCAAGGTAAAAGAGGATGCGGCTGTGAATTATTATTATTATTTTTTTTTAACATTGATCTTGGTCGTTGTGGAAGTGTTGGCGCAGTTCACTTCGCATCTGTTATTAGGCTCACCTAGACATAAGGCTGGGTGAGCTGGCTGCTTATCCTGGGTATCTCTAAAACCATCTCCAATAAACGGTTTCATGTGCCTCTCTGTCTGACTTTGGAGAAACCTATGATCCAACACCGCGACCCCGGTGTGATAGTATTAAAAAGATATGGAATGATCACCACAAACTTAATTGCCTTACACCACTCATTTTAGAAGGTATTGTTTCTTAACAAAACTATGCACATAGAATGGACTGTGAATAAATTCTGTCACTGTTGATCGTTGCCTGATTTATGGGCCCGGTGCTGTTGCAGGAGGGTAGTGCTTAAATTGTTAAAAAATTTAAAAAAAGTGCCAGTGCCCACCGTTTCTTTCAGAAGCCTTCAAGCCAGCACTAACGAATCTCATGATTGCCGAATACAATCTTTTCACAATCTGGATTACACCTGATGCCCTTTTTTCCACCAACAGATACTCCTGCCCCTTTATTTTAAATTTGCAGGTTATTTTTCATTCGTCCCTTTCCCCCTGTTTTGTCCATCTTTTTCTTCCTCTACCTCCTCCTTTCACCCTTATGTATTCATCTCTCTTGATGTGGGTAACTGCCTGTCCCCAGAAATGAGTACCAGTGGGCCCCACCTGCAACCACTCGGGTGAGGGTCAATATTCACTCATATTTGCCAGTTCCATTGTCAGTAGATCCGTTAAGCCATTAATGGGCCGCCTGGCACTATTTTGTTGTTTTTTTCTGACTTTTTCCAAAATGGGCATTCCTAAAGTGCCATATGATTTAAGTGCTGCACACATTCCTGCGTTCCGATTTTTTTAAAGCTAAAAATGAGGTTATTTCTACCTTCGTCCCTCAAACATTCGTCTGACCTAACATAAGTTTTAAAAAAAAACAACAAGGTGATGGAATCCTTGAATTAGTTTGAGCCACTGGAGATTGTAGACATGTGGAGACATGCTACATCGCAGTACATTGTTTTTCAATTACCATGCCTCTTAAGACAGAGGCATGTCCCATGCAAGCTGCTACTCACTGTACACCTCATGGGAACAGCCCTTCCCAATCTGTCAAGCGAATGACCCCTCATCCTACGCAAATCAGTCAGCCTCTGCTTCTTAATGGAACAACTTGAGTAAAAACCCCCAACCCCATAGCGTCTGTGTGCTTTAATTCTGGTGTGAAGCAATCAACAAGAATAAGGTAGTGCATGGTTGATTGTGGACAAGACTTAGTTAAAAAACGTATTGCATATAGGATTGCATAAAGATTTTCACATAGCTAATTCCACATTCCAAAGTAGCATGTGCTTAAACGCCCAATTGTAAAACACACTGATGCCCAGTTTACTGAGATTATGTAGCTACACAAGAGTGTGCGTAAGGGATAAAGCATTGCACTGTAATGTAAGGTAGGTTTGTAGAGCACTGCTTGTCACCCGCGAGGGTATTCAGGCGCTGAGGAGGTGAGAGTAGGTGTGTGGTGAGGTTGAGTATAGGCAGTCTTAATTGTCCTCAAGACGACTAATTGAAAAGCCAGGTATTCAGCTTCTTGCATATTTCAAGAAGTGAGAAGGAAGCCCTGATGTGTTTGGGGAGGTCGTTCCACGATTTGGCGGCTTGGTAGGAGAATGATTGACCTCTTGTTCTGCTTCCGTGAATGCGGATGTCTGTTAGAGTGAGAGTGATGCTGAACAAAGTTTTCTAGTGGGTTGGTGGAAGTAAAGCCGGTAATTGAGGTATGTGGGTCCTGTGTTGTGTAGTGACTTGAATGCACGTGTGAGAAGTTTGAACTAGCAGCACTTCTGGATGGGGAGCCAGTGGAGCTCTCTGGGGAGTGGTGTTTTGTGGATTTGGCGCTGGAAGTTGAGGACGAGTCTGGTGGCGGCTTTTTGGATGGTTGGAAGTCTGTGAAGAAGATGGGTTGGAATACCAGCATAGAGTTCTTTGCTGTAGCCTAAAATGCTTGTGATTGGGGTTCGGCATGATAGTATGTCTAGTGTCCAGTGGGAGCCACTAGGATGTGGAAGCATGAGGAGATGGTGTTGACCTGAAGTTCATGGTGAGGTTAGTGTCCAGGGTGAGGCCTAGGTTCCTAGTGTGGTTGGTTAGGGTGTGTGCGGGACAGAGTTCATTGGGTGCCCCCAGGAGGAGTCCCAATGTGAGCTCATATTCCCAAACATCAGCACTTCACTTTTGTCGGTGTTGAGCTCGAGCCAGTTTTCTTTCATTAAATTGGCTGCGCTGGTCATGAATAATTTGAAGATTGTCTTGGTGGTGCAGATGGGGTCTTTGGGCAGACAGGCAGTCTCTCTGACAGAATCCAGGTGTAGATCCAAAAGTGTCAGATTTGGTGGGGTCAGAGACTCAGTTTACACACTCCAAAATGCTGATGAAGTGGGAAGAACTTCAAAGAGTGGCTCTGAAGTGAACAAGTTCCCCTTTCAGCCCAGCCCTGTCTGCCAGGATCCCTGGTGGGGTTATCAGTCATTTGTGTGAGGGCAGCTACCTGGCCTTTGAAGTGTAAGAGAGAGAGCCCCTCCACCCTTTCTGCCCAGGAAGACTCATTCAGTATGCAGATGTGACTGAGTGCCCTGTGTTTATTGCTGTCTGGATGGAATGCACAATGCGAGCTGTCAACCAGCACAGACCAGACATGCATTGGAGACAGGGCTGTAAGGCACAGATGGAGGTAAATGCAGAGAAATGCCCACTTTCTAAAAGTGGCATTTCTAAAATAGTGATACTTCACCAGTAAGCAAGATTTTCGTGGTTGTCTGAGAGGTAAACATGAGCTGGGTGTAGTCAGTGTAGAAGATGATGTTGACTCCATGAGACCTGCTGGTGTTAGCTAGAGGAGTCCGGTATATGTTAGTGTAGGGCCGAGTGAAGATCCCTGTGGAATTCTGCAGATGAGGTCCTTAGGTTCTGATGTGAATGACGTAAGCCTGACTCATACCTTTCTGCAGAGGATAGAAGCTATTCATTTGAGTGCTTGTCCATGTAGTCCCATTGCGTGTAGTTTGGCAAAGAGTGTGTGGTGGGAGACAGTGTCAAAAGTGGCATAGAGGTGAAGGAGGATGATGGCGACTGTCTGTCCTAGGTTGAGGATGGTGCGTATGTAGTCTGTGGCAGTGATTAGGGCCGTCCAGGAGTTTATGGAGTTCTAGGTGATGAGAGAGTTGCCTGTTGATGGTCTTCTTGATGACTTTGGCTGGGACGGGGAAAAGCAAGATAGGTTGGTTGTGGCTGAGTACTTTGGGGCTGACTGAGGGTTTGTTCAGGAGGGAAGTGACTTTGGCATGTTTTTAGCTATCTGGGAAGGTGACTGTCGTGAGGGGGTGTTGATGGTGGAAGTTAGTGCAGTACTGATTGTAACTCTTCCCAGGTTGTAGAATAGTGGTGGCAGGGGTCTGTGGGTACCCCTGAGTGGACTGTCTTCATTATTGCTGCAATGTCCTCGATGGATAGAGGGCTTAATGCTGTCAGTTAATACTCTCTGGTTGATGAGTTTAGCAGGCTGGGAAGGTGGATTGGGGTGGCTGGGGTTTGAAGTTGCTGCTAATCTTGTTGATTTTTTTTTTCCATGGCAGAAGTCTGAGAGATTGTTGCAGAGTTTTTGTGTAGGGGTAATGGTGTTGGTTGCGGCTGTTGGATTAGTGAAATCTTTGACTCTGATGAAACGTTTCTTCATGTGTTTTGAACTAGATTCAATTCTCAGGGCCAGGGCCTTTTTCTTGGGCTCTTTTAGTTGATGGTGATAGTCTAATTGTGGTCTTGTAGGTGTTTCTGGTGGTGGGAACATGTGTGGCTGTCCATTTCCTTTTGAGTTGTTTGCAAACTTTCTTAGATTCTCCAAGGTCACTGTTGTATCACCTAGCTTGTTTGTTTGATCTTTTGGTTTTGGTGTTTTTCAGGGGTGCCAGTGCATTTTGAGCAAGTCTTCGGAGTTGGAGCATGTGGGGTCATCAAGATGACAGCTGAGGTCGCCTAGGAGTATGAAGTTTTTGGTGCCCATGGTTAGGGGGTGCAGTGAGGTTGTTGAAGTGGGTGCAAGGTCCTGGGAGCAGGTAGGCGAAGGTGCCTTTGGTAGTGGTTTCACTATCTGTAGCTTAAAAAGCATGTGTTTCATAAAAGTGGCATCTGAGTCAGCCTTAGAGGTACACTTGATTGATGAAGTACATGTGAGCATATTTTGAGGAGCATACCTGTAAGAGTGTTGTGCAGGGTGGATGTGTGGTGTTGTGAGTGCCTGTCTTGAGTTCTGACTAGGTGAGTAATGTAGGGCATGTGTAAGTGGTGGGAGAGGGTGGGTGGAAGCATGTGATATGGCATTGCAAGTAGGCAAAGAGTCCCACCATGTACTGAGGTGTGCCTCAGCGTTTGTGGTGGTGTCCAAGGTTAAGTAGGTGGAGTTTGTCGACGGTGTAACCGCAAGTGGCATTTTGATCAGGGTTTCCGGCACTTGGGCAGGCAGACTTGCTTTTGGCTTGCCTTTCGGCGTGCCGGCAGCACACCCGCTGTGCATGTCCACTGTGGGGCTGCGCGGTGGCCTCCATTAAGTAGGGCCTTGGACAGTGGGAGGATTGCAAGAGGGGTGGTGGGTGGGCTTAGCAAGGGAGGGAAAGCCAAGCAGGAAGGCTGGTGGGAGTAGCAAGGTGGGAATGCGCAAGCAGCGGAACAATGAGGGGGCAAAAAATAAGAGGAGACCAAGATGTAAAATAGAGCAGTTAAAGGAGCAAAAGATGCAAAATGGGGAGGATGAGAGGATCAAAGGATGCACAAAGGAGCAGTTAAACAGAGACAGAGGACAGACAGAACAGACGGCACAAAGAAAGAGTGGTTACCAAGTCGGGTCAGAACGAGCAGCTAATAGGAATATGGCTAGAGACAGACACCAACACAAATCAGAAGGGCAAGGCGAGGTCAAGGTTGCACTGAAGTAGAAGAGAGATATCTGGGCACCTACTCCCACGTATTTTCTTTGAGTTGAGCTATTCACCCATTTTACAACGAGTGGCCATGGGATGAGTCTAGTGAAAGGTCTGATGGTACAAGAAAGAAAAACAATTGTCATGTGTCCTATCTATCATCCCTTTTACCATCTCAACAAGGAACTTGCAACAATACACAGGCCAGAGGCCTCCCTCACAGGTTTAGAATAGATGTCATATTTAATGCAGTTGTGAGGCCACAGAGCCAGCTGTGAACCTGGTTTTACAGTCGGAGGTAGAGTAGATACAAAAGAGCTTGGCATGGTAACCAGACACAGACCAAATACAGGTAAGTGTGAGATTGTAGCCTGGACAGACTTGATACATGTGTTTATGGTTTGTGGTAAGAGAATAACTGGATGCACATGAGTACAACGTATTAGCCAAACATAATGCTTGATACATGTGAGCATGGCTTGGTACTGGAACGCATTGGTAATGAGTGACACATGTACAAAAGTCACATCTACTGACTTTTTTTAGGCTACAACACAGTCCATTGTTTACCTATTAGGCCACTCCGGACTCTTATCTGCTAAATGCAACTCAGACTTGGTCCTTTTTCAACGGGGACAAACAGGCGGAACCGCCAGGACAGCTATCTTCTGAACAGAAATTATAGTAAATCCAGAAATGTGTCTGCCATTTTGAGTCTCGTCATTGAGGTGTATAGTCAGTTCTGCGGCACAATGAGCAAGGAAACCATGTCTAGTCATCCGTGTCACCATTAGAGTGTCACTCTGAAACACAAAGGTGATGGTTGTATAACTTGGCATACAAATATGTACCACCTAGGCTAGACATGGGCATATGTTGACAGAATCTGGGCATGTTCTTGAAGGCTGTGCATAAACACTGGTACCTGGGCATGTGAGTCTGTTCATAGCATATGATGGATATGACTTGCATAAGCTATACCTTGGCAGATGGTGGATGTCGCCAGACAGATGAAACTGCGTCTGGTATATGATGGGAGTATTTGAGCTTGTAAAACTGTACCTAGCATCTAAAGTGATATCAGGCGTGCAAGATGGCGGCCGTGTGAAGACGATCAGTTGTTGTCCCTTACAACCCTATGTTTGAGATGTTGTGACCTAGTACATTGTGGCTGGTATTCTTAAATATTATTGGTGTCCCCTTCCTGGTGCATCAAGCGGGCAGGAGCAATTACCTTGTAGTGGCTGTGTAGGTTGTTGGTTCGTGTGGGCACCTTTTAGGCTAAGTCATCTCTGTGCCATGGCCCGTCAGCCCGTGCTCTTTGTCAAAGACCCATGCATCAGCAACTGGTTCAATACAAACAGAGGGGGCCTGGGTCAAGAAGCCTACCGATCGAGAGAACCCTGAGGAGAGATCTGTCGATATTGCTAATGTGCAGCAACCCCACCCCCATTTTAAGTTTTTTTTCATACCGGACCAGAAGTTCAGCTACAGGAGCAGGATGGCCAGCATGGGGATTGGTAGCAATTTTCCCAATCTTGGTACTGACCTGACACACTTAACGGGGGATCCTGGCGGAGCTCAGCACCAAGGTATCTCTGGCATTTCTGTCAGCAAGGAGAGGGGTGCACCTGTGTCCACCTCCCGCTGCAAGCGCATCCAGGAACCAATCGCACCAGATGAGCTCACCCCTGTTGTACAGCCGAATAGCTCTCAGGAGCTTGAGATAGCAGCAGGTGCAGCGGCAGCAGCAGAACCACCCCAGAGTAAATGAGTGACCAACAAAGGAGCTCGCCGCGATCCTGTAAGTGAGGCAGAGCAGAACATTGGTGGTGAGAGGAAGAATACTGTGATAGCATCACAAAGGGTTGCTGCTGGCACTGAAACGAGTAAGGCTTTTGTCACTTACCGTACTTCCATAGTGGATGCAGTTTGGAGCGAATCTGTGAACACAGTGAATACCTCAGGTTCCTTGCAGACAATGGCAATAGTTTCTAGACATGACAGTCAAGGTCACAAACGGAAATGGCGGATTTGGCTGATCACTTCTCTTTAACTGATCAGGCTGACTGTTCAGACAGTGACTAAGTTTAGACACAGCAGGAGGAACTCGAAGGGTAGTGTAACGAGTGGCATGAGCAGTCTGGGAAGCAGTGAACGAAGTTGTTGCTCAGTGCCCCCTGACACCCAGCCGGTGTTACCTGGCTCTGTTAAAAAGAAGGGATCCTTACACCAAGAGGAGAGCACTGGGACCAAACAAGCTGTTGAAGGCTATGAATTGTTGTGGGAGTATTCTGTCTGTGCCACCCTGATCGAAGGGGAATGATTCTTGGGGGGAGGAGGGGCCAACATTCCCCAGGACTCCTCTGACCCGGTATACCTGGAACCAATCTACCAGAGCATTATGGCGCACCAGGAAGAGACTCAGGCAGACAACCTAAAGTCCCAAACTGCCTATAGGAAACTGAAAGGCACTACTCAGCTGGTGGATAAGATCACTACTGCGTTTTCTGAGGGGGTGGGTGAGCTAGAAACAAGGATAGTGACTCTTGAATCAGAGGCATCAGCACATAAAGCAACTACAGACCTATTGGAGACTAGGTTAACGGACGTTCAATGGAAACTTGAGGATTTTGAAAATAGGGTAAGGCGGAATAACTTATGAGTTCTGCGCATCCCTGAAGGGTCAGAGGGGAATGACTCTTGCAAATACATCATTAGACTTTTTAAGGGGGCCTTTCCCAAGCTGTCGGAGTGGAATTGGGAAGCCTAGGTACAGCAGGCTCACTGATTCCCTTTCAAACTAAGAAATCAGGAAGGTGACAAGCCAAGGGTGGTTCTGGTATTTTTTGGAAATTTCCAGCTGCGTCATGCAGTATCTAATCTGGCCCATCCAGATCCCAAGCGGTCTTTCGATGGTTGGTTGTACTTTTATTGTTATCCCGGATGTTTGCCATGTAACTGTCGAAGAAAGATGGTGCCTCAAGCAGATGATTCAGCTCTTTCAACAAAAGGGCTCCAAGGCTTATTTGATAAACCCAGCGACACTGAGGATCGTAGTACAGGGCAGATCCCACTTTTTCACTTCAGAAATCAGGGCTAAGGAATTCCTGGATGCTATAGGCCCTCTTCAAGTGTTATAGGCATGTGATGGGCCTGTGTACACTAATGAGGCGATGACCAGGTAAGGTCGATCTAATTGGCTTTAGATTGTGGGGACTCTATCTTGGGGGCACGAGCCCCCGTTTTTCATTTCTGAGGTGGGAGCTACATTGACGGTCACTTTAAAGTTGGTGTTGGTCTAAGTATGGGTTGTAAGAGGGTGACATCTCCATCAACGGACCTGGGTGGTCCAAGTGTGTGCAATATTTGGTGCACAGTACGGGGGCAGGGGCTGCCTGTTGGAGAGGGTCAGGCGAGGAACATAGAGAGGGTGTGGAGTGGCTTCGGGGAAGGTTGGATGGGGTGTGAGTGGGAGGGAGAAGGGTTTTGAAGGACTGGGGGGAGCAGTGTGGGACACCCATGGTATGGGTAGTGAATTTTCTAGTGGCAAGCATGAAGTGCATGCCATGAGGAGGCGTAAAGAGCCGAAGCAGTTGGTGAATGAGTCCAGCCTGAAACTGAAGGGTTATGCGATCCAGACTAAAAGTGTGGGAATCTTTGATGCAGGATTAAATCTAGTGGCAAGCATGAAGTGCATGGCATGAGGAGGTGTAAAGAGTCGAAGCAGTTGGTGAATGAGTCCAGCCTGAAACTGAAGGGTTATGCGTTCCAGACTAAAAGTGTGGGAATCTTTGATGCAGGATAGAATGGCATCTGTACGATTAATATTTGTGGTTTAAATGGCAGGGGCAGGATAGCCTTTGGACTAAAGGCCATGAAGTTTGATATTGTCTTTATACAGGAAACTCATGTTCCATGGGAGAAAAAGAGGATACTTGAGGACGTGGGGTATTCACTGCTAAGTTGCACCATGCAAGGGAGCACAAAACGGGAAGTTGCTATAATAGCCAACCACTCTATTGAGACGCTGATAAAGGTGAAATCTGATAAAGTGGGCAGATGGGTCATTATGGATCTCTGTATCGGTACAGGAAGGGCCACACTGCTCGATTTACGGCCCTCAGCTAGACAACCCTAATGTCTTTCCTGTGCTCAGTCTAACTTAGCAGCATGGCCAGTTCTTCTGATTTTGTTGGGGATTTAAACCTTCACATCGAAGTTGGTGAGGCGCAAGGTGGGGGCTCCAGGTACTAAGATAGTAAGCCATTGCTGTTCCGGACATTCATCAGTTAATTAAAAATCATGGCTTGAGTGACTCTGGTGGGCTCTAAAGAAGCCCGATCCCGGGTTTATGTTTTTCTCTCACCTCCATAATAAGTTGGTACGTCTTGACTATTTTTTTGTCTCTGCGCCTCTAGAGAGGCAGATAGGGTACTGTAGGATGATCATCCCTTAGTGTTGGATTGTGCAATCGCTGGTTTCAAAAGGCAACCCAGAGTCTGGACAATTGATAGGAAACCTCCTGTATGATGAGGAATATGTGACATAAATGGTTAAGGAAGTTTCTTCAGTTTAATCAGGGAACTGCTGCTCCTAAAATGGTTTAGGACTCATTAAAATCAGGAATAGGAGGGGAGACTTTAAGCTTTTCTTTAACCAAACAACATCATACACGTCGCCTAATACAGGAACTGACTGAAGCCCTCCTTAAACATGAGGTTGAATTGGCTAAGTTATTTCAGCAGGCGCAGAATTGTGGTGGAATTATGCAGGACATCTCAGTAATTAAGACTAAAATCAACGCTCAGTGCAGTAAGGATGTGGCAGCTAAATATCAAAGTCACAGGGCTATGAGTATGGTGAGAGCAGTGGTAGGCTGTTGGCACATCATATTAGGCAGAAGGTGGCATTGAAGCCACTGAAGATAAAGAAGGGCGGAAGACCGAAATCTCTACAGAGATTCTTTAAATCTTTGGCAGTTATTATACAGAGCTGTATGCGGAGGATGTACTTTAAGTTCTTAAAATCAGTTGAACGGGTCTCATTGAATGATGAAGAAAGGGCACTCCTTGAACTACCAATCTCTTGTGAAGAGATAATGGCTGCAGTAGGCTCATTGGCTAGAGGGAAGGCAGCGATGCTGGATAAGATCCCCTTGGAGTTTTATAGGTTATTTCTCCCTGAGCTTTTAGAGGTCATATCTTTTACTTTTCTGGCTGCCCAGGCAGAGGGGGTGATACAGCCCACCTGGGAGGATACCAGTATTGTGGTTTTCAAAAAGAAGGGCAAACCCCCTTTGAAACTGGGGTTTTATCCACCCATGTAGGAAAGTACCATCTTGCCTGGCATGTTACCCCCATATTTCACTGTATATATATTGTTTTAGTCTGTGTCACTGGGACCCTGCCAGGCAGGGCCCCAGTGCTCATAAGTATGTGCCCTGTATGTGTTCCCTGTGTGATGCCGAACTGTCTCACTGAGGCTCTGTTAACCAGAGCCTCAGTGGTTATGCTCTCTCTGCTTTCCAAATTTGTCACTAACAGGCTAGTGACTAAATTTACCAATTCACATTGGCATACTGGTACACCCATATAATTCCCTGGTATATGGTACTGAGGTACCCAGGGTATTGGGGTTCCAGGAGATCCCTATGGGCTGCAGCATTTCTTTCGCCACCCATAGGGAGCTCAGACAATTCTTACACAGGCTTGCCACTGCAGCGTGCGTGAAATAACGTCCACGTTATTTCACAGCTGTTGGACCTGGCTTTTTGACAGGGTCATCCCCAAACTTTTTGCCTCCTTCCTCCCATTTTTTCTGACCTGTTGTTGTTGGCTTTTGACCTCTGGGCACTTTACCACTGCTAACCAATGCTAAAGTGCATATACTCTCTGTATAAATTGTACTATTGATTGGTTTATTCATGATTGGCTAATTAATTTACTTGTAAGTCCCTAGTAGAGTGCACTATATGTGCCTAGGGCCTGTAGATTGAATGCTACTAGTGGGCCTGCAGCACTGGTTGTGCCACCCACTTCAGTAGCCCCTTAACCTTGTCTCAGGCCTGCCATTGCAAGGCCTGTGTGTGCAGTTTCACTGCCACTTCGACTTGGGATTTAAAAGTACTTGCCAAGCCTAGAACTCCCCTTTTTCTACATATAAGTCACCCCTAATGTGTGCCCTAGGTAACCCCTAGAGCAGGGTGCTGTGTGGGTAAAAGGCAGGACATGTACCTCTGTAGTTTATATGTCCTGGTAGTGTAATACTCCTAAATTCGTTTTTACACTACTGTGAGGCCTGCTCCCTTCATAGGCTAACATTGGGGCTGCCCTCATACATTGTTGAAGTGGCAGCTGCTGATCTGAAAGGAGTAGGAAGGTCATATTTAGTATGGCCAGAATGGTAATACAAAATCCTGCTGACTGGTGAAGTCTGATTTAATATTACTATTCTAGAAATGCCAATTTTAGAAAGTGAGCATTTCTTTGCACTTAAATCTTTCTATGCCTTTCAATCCACGTCTGGCTAGGTTTAGTTGACAGCTCCTTGTGCATTCACTCAGACACACCCCAAACACAGGGTACTCAGCCTCACTTGCATACATCTGCATTTTGAATGGGTCTTCCTGGGCTGGGAGGGTGGAGGGCCTGCCCTCACACAAAGGACTGCCACACCCCCTACTGGGACCCTGGCAGACAGGATTGAACTGAAAGGGGACCTGGTGCATTTCTTAGCCACTCTTTGAAGTCACCCCCACTTCAAAGGCACAATTTAGTATAAAACAGGGCCTCTGCCCTACCTCATCAGACACTTGCTGGAGAAGAAACCTGAACCAGAACCTGCATCCTGCCAAGAAGAACTGCCTGGCTGCCTAAAGGACTCACCTAACTGCTTTTTACAAAGGACTGCTGCCTTGCTGTTGCCCTGCTGCCTTGCTGAACTCTTGCCTTGCTGCTGAAGGGCTCTCCAAGGGCTTGGATAGAGCTTGCCTCCTGTTCCCTGAAGTCTCAGGACCTAAAAGACATCTCTTTTTCATTTGGACTCTTTGTGCGGCGAAAATTTAGACGCACAGCTTGCTCCGCGGTGAGAAAATCGCCGCACACCGACGCTGATCGACGCAACGCCTTTGGGGCGACCGGAACTTCGACGCACGGCCTCGCAAGGACAACGCCGCCCGACTTCCAGAGGGGAAATCGAAGCGACGCCTGCCGTGAGAACAGAAATTCCACGCACAGCCTCACGGAACGACGCGCAGCCGGAAAACAAGCCGAAGAATCCACGCACAGACCCCGGGACATCTGGTAATCCCGCGAACCACAGAAAGAGACTGTCCGCGCGCCAAAAAACGACGCACGACTTCCCCGCGTGAAAAATAACGATGCAAGTCCGTGTGTGCTGGGGAGAAATCGACGCAGACACCATTTTTCCACGTATCTCTTCGTCTGCGGCCCTTTGCTGAGATTTTCCACTGTAAACCAGGTACTTTGTGCTTGAAAGAGACTTTGTTTGCTTTTTAAAGACGTAGACACTTTATATCACTTTCCAGTGATATCCTTGCATTTTCTTATTGCATCTTTATTCGTTTTGACCTGCAATTATCCAGATACATATTATATATTTTTCTAAACACTATGTGGTGTATTTTTGTGGTGCTATATTGTTATTGAATGATTTATTGCACAAATACTTTACACATTGCCTTCTAAGTTAAGCCTGACTGCTTGTTCCAAGCTACCAGAGGGTGGGCACAGGATAATTTTGGATTGTGTGTGACTTACCCTGACTAGAGTGAGGGGTCTTGCTTGGACAGGGGGTAACCTGACTGCCAACCAAAAACCCCATTTCTAACATTGGTGATCAGCGGTGAGGATAGGACTTGTGTTTGTGCAGTGACATACAGTAGCTAAGTATTTCACTACATACCCACAGTTGAAGGTCAATTTGATTTTTCATCTTTTTGCTTTTGGTTCTCTGATGTCCTCCTGGATATATTATTGATATTTTGGACTTTGGATTTTGGTTTTTGCCTGTGATACCTTATCAAATTGAGAATGGGTATCTACCGTGTGTCATTCTTTGTGCCTACTGAATCCCTCACTAAGGCTGACCTAAGGAGACTTTGCAGAAAATGGGGACTTCCTATGTCAAGGAGATCTACTAAGATGGAACTGCTAGATGCCTATATAACCTGGGGGGAAGAAAGATGGGCAGAGGAAGAGGCAGCAAAAAAACAAATGACTAAGTACTCCTCAGATGAGGAGGAGGACTGCTCAGATGAGGAGGAAGACTACTCAGATGAGGAAAGAGAACCAGTGAGAGATGAATGGCTCCTAGCTCAGGGGTCGCTGGAGGAGCTAGATGACTTTATTGAAAGGGCTGAGGCAGCAAGAACCTTAGCCCTGGAAAAAGAAAGGATTGCAGCTCAGGAGCTGAGCTGTGAAGAGCTGAAACTGGAGGCCGGAAGGGCTGAGTCCAGTTCAGATGGTGGCAGCAAAAATCTTGCATCCAGTACCGCTGAAGAAGGGCACAAGCCCAGAGATGTGGTGCCCAACTTGAAGAAGGGAGTTGACACACCCCATGCGGTTCAAGAGTATGAGGTAGTTCCCGTTATGCACAGGGTCCCTGAGAAGGATTGGGGAACTGGCACAGGGAGTCATATTCCTACTGGGGGGAGGGACACTTTACTGGCTCTAGAAGAGAGTGACAGGGAAAAGGGTTCCCCCCGGTGGACGTCCTGGATATAGAGTGTGGAGACATCCCAGAAGAGTATGGGTTAAGTGTCAGGGACAGTCAGATACTGTCTCACCAGTCTCAGGAGGGTGATGTAGAGTGCTTTTTCAAGGCTGAGCCACTGGATGGTTGGGTGAAGGGTACTGTGGTTAATACATGTGAAGGGCAGAGTGATGTAATTGCTGGAGAGCATATGTCTGGTCCTTCTTTTCCAGAGCTACGCCAACACCAGGTGGAGTGTGAGTTCTCTGACCCCAGGGAGCTTACAATGGAGGCAGACTCCTGGGTGAATACCAGCGAGTCTGAAGAGGCATTTCGGGGTGCTCCTGAAGGGAGTGGTCTAGGTGTTTCCCAACCAAGTGAGGTGGGAGAGGATTGTAGTGTCCCAGGTAGGTCCCAGGTCCTAGAGGGTTCCATGAGGGAACACCAGGAGGGAAGCCTAGCCTGTACCATAGGACCACCTGTTGAGGGAGGCCCGCAGTGTCAGAAGAACTTGGGGGGGTGACTGTAGCCAGCATCCCACCAGTTCTGGTGTCTGGCAGTACCACTCCTAGGGAGGGGGTGAAGAAGTCCAGACAGAGGGTTGAGAGGGGGTTGCGGACCCCAGTGGAGGTCCTAGAGAGTCAGGGGTCAGCTCTGAGAACAGAGCCCCCCAGGAATGACCCAGGTGAAACCGTTTCTGGTTTGGGGGAGATCCAGACTCTGCCGGATGGGCAGAGGTCAGGAGACCTGCGCCAACCAGACTCTTGTGTGGCCCTTGGGGACGGTGTGTCCCTTGTGGGGGGTGAGTGTGCCCCCCAGGAAGTCCTGGTGTGCCAGGCAATTGTTCAACCTCAGGGTGATGACTCTGGGTTGGATGACCAGGTTCAGGGGTTAAACTCTGATCTGGTGGGGGGTAGGCGTGCCCCCCAAGAAGTTTTGGTGTGCCAGGCAATTGTTCAACCTCAGGGTGGTGACTCTGGGTTGGATGGCCAGGTTCAGAGGTTAAACTCTGACCTGGTGGGGGGTAGGTGTGCCCCCCAGAAAGTCCTGGTTTGCCAGGCAGTGATCCAGTCTGAGGGTACAGACCCTGGGCTGGAAGACCAGGTTCAGGGTGTCCCCCCGGACCTGGAGGGAGGGGCTACTGATAACAGTGCCCCTACCATGTTGTCTTCTGAGGAGGCCACTCCTAGTTGGAGGGTGCTGGACCCCAGAAGGGAGGGCAGGGGGAGGGAAGCCTCACCCCGGGCCCTAGTCCAACCTGAAGGTACAGACCCCAGGTTGGAGGGCCAGTTGCAGGTTAACAGCCCTGCAATGGTGCAGGGTGGCTTCTATAAGCACCCTGACCATGTTGGACTCTGGGGGTACCGCTCCAGGAGGGAGGGTACAGAGCCTCAGAGGGGAGGACCAGGTTCAGGATGTCATCACTGACCTGGTGGAAGGGAGAGTCGTTAAAGGGTGCCCAGCACCTGGGGCTACCGCCCCCCACTCTCCACAGCCACAGTGGTTAGAGAGCTTTGAGAGGCCTGGGGCCTGGCTCTCATCCCTGACAGCTGTCAGTAACCACTGTGGCTTGCTGTCTGGGTGGACAGAGTTATCCCTTTGGAGGGGACAAGTGTCACACCCCGGGGGTAGAGTGGGCAACACCACTGTGTTGGTCCTGGTGGTACTATCCTGCTCCTGGGATACGTCTGTGAGCAAAGTAAGGTTAGGTGCTGCACAGATGGTATCCGCAGGTAAGGAGAAAGGTTCCCAATGGGTTGGCTTAGTGGGCCGTGAGAGTGTGGACAGAGGGATCCAATTGGAGTCAGGAAGGCGAAGAACTGGAGCATGACCCTGCTGTTGTGGGCCTGGGTCCTTGTTCTGTCGCCTCAAACAGGGAAGTACATCAGGATAGTGATTGTTCTCCCCTGGCTTTAGGCTGGTGGGGGGTCATGTTGGACCTGGCGGCTTTTTGACAGGTTCATCCCCAAACTTTTTGCCTCCTTCCTCCTATTTTTTCTGACCTGTTGTTGTTGGCTTTTGACCTCTGGGCACTTTACCACTGCTAACCAGTGCAAAAGTGCATATGCTCTCTGTATAAATTGTACTATTGATTGGTTTATCCATGATTGGCTATTTAATTTACTTGTAAGTCCCTAGTAGAGTGCACTATATGTGCCTAGGGCCTGTAGATTGAATGCTACTAGTGGGCCTGCAGCACTGGTTGTGCCACCCACTTCAGTAGCCCCTTAACCTTGTCTCAGGCCTGCCATTGCAAGGCCTGTGTGTGCAGTTTCACTGCCACTTCGACTTGGCATTTAAAAGTACTTGCCAAGCCTAGAACTCCCCTTTTTCTACAAATAAGTCACCCCTAATGTGTGCCCTAGGTAACCCCTAGAGCAGGGTGCTGTGTGGGTAAAAGGCAGGACATGTACCTGTGTAGTTTATATATCCTGGTAGTGTAATACTCCTAAATTCGTTTTTACAATACTGTGAGGCCTGCTCCCTTCATAGGCTAACATTGGGGCTGCCCTCATACATTGTTGAAGTGGCAGCTGCTGATCTGAAAGGAGCAGGAAGGTCATATTTAGTATGGCCAGAATGGTAATACAAAATCCTGCTGACTGGTGAAGTCGGATTTAATATTACTATTCTAGAAATGCCACTTTTAGAAAGTGAGCATTTCTTTGCACTTAAATCTTTCTGTGCCTTTCAATCCACGTCTGGCTAGGTTTAATGGACAGCTCCTTGTGCATTCACTCAGACACACCCAAACACAGGGTACTCAGCCTCACTTGCATACATCTGCATTTTGAATGGGTCTTCCTGGGCTGGGAGGGTGGAGGGCCTGCCCTCACACAAAGGACTGCCACACCCTCTTCTGGGACCCTGGCAGACAGGATTGAACTGAAATGGGACCTGGTGCATTTCTTAGCCACTCTTTGAAGTCACCACCACTTCAAAGGCACAATTTAGTATAAAACAGGGCCTCTGCCCTACCTCATCAGACACTTGCTGGAAAATAATGAACCAGAACCTGCATCCTGCCAAGAAGAACTGCCTGGCTGCCTAAAGGACTCACCTGACTGCTTTCTACAAAGGACTGCTGCCTTGCTGTTGCCCTGCTGCTGAAGTGCTCTCCAAGGGCTTGGATAGAGGTTGCCTCCTGTTCCCTGAAGTCTCAGGACCAAAAAGGCTTCTTTTTCATTTGGACTCTTCGTGTGCCGAAAATTTCGACGCACAGCTTGCTCCGCGGTGAGAAAATCAGCGCACACCGACGCTGATCGACGCGACGCCTTCGGGCGACCGGAACTTCGACGCACGGCCTCGCAAGGACAACACCGCCTGACTTCCAGAGGGGAAATCGACGCGACGCTTGCCGTGAGAACGAAAATTCCACGCACAGCCTCACGGAACGACGCGCAGCCGGAAAACAAGCCGAAAAATCCACGCACAGACCCCGGGACATCTAGTAATCCTGCGAACCACAGAAGGAGACTGTCCGCGCGCCGGAAAACGACGCACGACTTCCCCGCTTGAAAAATAACGACGCAAGTCCGTGTGTGCTGGGGAGAAATCGACGCACACACCATTTTTCCACGTATCTCTTCGTCTGCGACCCTTTGAGGAGATTTTCCACTGTAAACCAGGTACTTTGTGCTTGAAAGAGACTTTGTTTTTTAAAGACTTAAGACACTTTATATCACTTTTCAGTGGTATCTCTACAATTTCACATTGCATCTTTATTCGTTTTGACCTGCAATTATCCAGATAAATAATATATATTTTTCTAAACACTGTGTGGTTTATTTTTGTGGTGCTATATTGTGTTATTGTATGATTTATTGCACAAATACTTTACACGTTGCCTTCTAAGTTAAGCCTGACTGCTCGTGCCAAGCTACCAGAGGGTGGGCACAGGATAATTTTGGATTGTGTGTGACTTACCCTGACTAGAGTGAGGGTTCTTGCTTGGACAGGGGGTGACCTGACTCCCAACCAAAAACCCAATTTCTAACAACAGCCATTTACCACTGCACATAAGTAACTTATAAGTCACCTATATGTCTAACCTTCACCTGGTGAAGGTTGGGTGCAAAGTTACTTAGTGTGTGGGCAACCTGGCACTAGCCAAGGTGCCCCCACATTTTTCAGGGCAAATTCCCCGGACTTTGTGAGTGGGGGACACCATTACACGCGTGCACTATACATAGGTCACTACCTATGTATAGCGTCACAATGGTAACTCCGAACATGGCCATGTAACATGTCTAAGATCATGGAATTGTCACACCAATACCATTCTGGTATTGGGGGGACAATTCCATGATCCCCCGGGTCTCTAGCACAGAACCCGGGTACTGCCAAACTGCCTTTCCGGGGTCTCCACTGCAGCTACTGCTGGTGCCAAACCCTCAGACAGGTTTCTGCCCTCCTGGGGTCCAGGCAGCCCTGGCCCAGGAAGGCAGAACAAAGGATTTCCTCTGAGAGAGGGTGTTACACCCTCTCCCTTTGAATATAGGTGTGAAGGGCTGGGGAGGAGCAGCCTCCCCCAGCCTCTGAAAATGCTTTTATGGGCACAGATGGTGCCCATCTCTGCATAAGCCAGTCTACACCGGTTCAGGGATCCCCCAGCCCTGCTCTGGCGCGAAACTGGACAAAGGAAAGGGGAGTGACCACTCCCCTGACCAGTACCTCCCAGGGGAGGTGCCCAGAGCTCCTCCAGTGTGTCCCAGACCTCTGCCATCTTGGAAACAGAGGTGTTGGGGGCACACTGGATTGCTCTGAGTGGCCAGTGCCAACAGGTGGCGTCAGAGGCTCCTTCTGATAGGCTCTTACCTCTCTTGGTAGCCAATCCTCCTAACCTGGTAGCCAAACCTCCTTTTCTGGCTATTTAGGGTCTCTGCTTTGGGGAATTCTTCAGGTAACGAATGCAAGAGCTCACCAGAGTTCCTCTGCATCTCCCTCTTCACCTTCTACCAAGGATCGACCACTGACTTCTACAGGACGCCTGCAAAACCGCAAAAAAGTAGCAAGACGACTACCAGCAACATTGTAGCGCCTAATCCTGCCGTCTTTCTCGACTGTTTCCTGGTGGTGCATGCTCTGGGGGTAGCCTGCCTTCACCCTGCACCATAAGCTCCGAAGAAATCTCCTGTGGATCGACGGAATCTTCCCCCTGCTAACACAGGCACCAAAAGACTGCAACACTGGTCCTCTGGGTCCCCTCTCATCCCGACGAGCGTGGTCCCTGGAACACAGCAACTCTGTCCAAGTGGCTCCCGCAGTCCAGTGACTCTTCAGTCCAAGTTTGGTGGAGGTAAGTCCTTGCCTCCCCACGGTAGACTGCAAAGCTGTGTACCGGGTGATTTGCAGCTGCTCCGGATCCAGTGCACTCTTCCGGGATTTCCTTGGTGCACAGCCAAGCCTGGGTCCCCGGCACTCCATCCTGTAGTGCACAACCTTCTGAGTTGTCCTCCGGCGTCGTGGGACTCCCTTTTGTGACTTCGCGTGGAGTCCGGTTCACTCTTCTTCTAAGTGCCTGTTGGGGTACTTCTGCGGGTGCTGCCTGCATCTGTGAGGGCTCTCTGAGTTGCTGAGCGCCCCCTCTATCTCCTCCTCCAAAAGGCGACATCCTGGTCCCTCCTGGGCCACAGCAGCACCCAAAAACCTCTACCGGGACCCTTGCAGCTAGCAAGGCTTGTTTGTGGGCTTTCTGCGTGGGAACACCTCTGCAAGCTTCATTGCGACATGGGACATCCGTCTTCCAAAGGAGCAGTTCCTAGTCCTCTTCTTTCTTGCAGAACTCCAAGCTTCTTCCAACCGGTGGCAGCTTCCTTGCACCTTCAGCTGGCATTTCCTGGGCTCCTGCCCCCTCTCGACACTGTCGCGACTATTGGACTTGGTGCCCTTGTCTTACAGGTACTCCGGTCCGGAAATCCGTTGTCAGGGCTTTGCTGGTGGTTGTTCTTCCTGCAGAATCCCCCTATCATGACTTCTGTGCTCTCTGGGGGTAGTAGGTGTGCTTTACTCCTACTTTTCAGGGTCTTGGGGTGGGGTATTTTTCTAACCCTCACTGTTTTCTTACAATCCCAGCGACCCTCTACAGGCTCACATAGGTCTGGGGTCCATTTGTAGTTCACATTCCACTTTTGGAGTATATGGTTTGTGTTGCCCCTATACCTATGTGTTCCTATTGCAACCTATTGTAATTCTACACTGTTTGCATTACTTTTCTTGCTCTTACTTACCTAATTTTGGTTGGTGTACGTATAACTTGTGTATATAACTTATCTTCTTACTGAGGATACTCACTGAGATACTTTTGGCATATTGTCATAAAAAACAAGTACCTTTGTGTTTAGTAACTGTGTATTGTGTTTTCTTATGATATTGTGCATATGATATAAGTGGTATAGTAGGAGCTTTACATGTCTCCTAGTTCAGCCTAAGCTGCTTTGCCATAGCTACCTTCTATCGGCCAAAGCTGCTAGAAACACCTCTTCTACACTAATAAGGGATAACTGGACCTGGCACAAGGTGTAAGTACCTTTGGTACCCACTACAAGCAAGGCCAGCCTCCTACAACCCATCTTGTTGATCAACGCAGATGCCAAGGTCTATGCTTAAGTTCTGGCTTGTAGGTTAGGGAAGGTTATTGTTAAGCTTGTTTCCCCTCGTCAGCATGGGTTTATACCAGAACGGGCAGTACAGATCATGTTCGTAGGGTAGTTACTCTTTTCGACATAGCTGAGGCAACTAAGTCACCCATGGGATTGGTGTAACTGGACGTCTTTGACCAAGTCTCTTGGAGTTATATCTGGGACGTATTAAGGCGGAAGGGGCTCGGTCAGGGCTGTATTAACTCCATCAGGGCTCTTTAACAGGCCCCCAAAGCTAGAGTACAGATCAAGGGTAGTGCTTGGGCCTGATCCCCATCACTAGGGGAACAAGACATGGGTGTCCCTGTTCGCCCCTACTATTTGCTTTGTATATCGGACCCTTTATTGCTAGATTAGAAAGCAATATTAGGATTCTAGCAGCCTCTGTGAGTCAAATGCAGTTTAAAGTGCTGGCATATGCTGATTATATACTAGTTGTAAAACCGATCCCCCACAGTGCCATAGGGGCTATAGAAGCGGAAGCTTGCATAGTCTACTCAATCGCAGGATACCACCTCAATGAAAACAAGCCTCAAGTGCTCAGCACTGAAGGCCTTAACCCTGGTGACCAACGTTGGGTTGAAGAAGTTACTTACTAGGCATTGACCCTTACATATAGGGTGGAGAAAATACCTGAAATAAAGCTGGCCCCCAATGCTGAACAAGATCAAGCAAGACTTGCAAAGAATGAATAACTTACATCTAACTTTAATGGGGAGATGCAATTTGTTAAAGATAAAGGTTCTTTCAAGAGTATTATATCTTCTTAGAACCATACGATTGGAAATTCATCGGAGCTGGTTTATTAAGCTGGAAAGTTTGTGTTTTAGCTTCAGATGGGGGTTTAGGAAGTCTAGGAGGGTGGCAAGATATATGGTCCTCCCTAGAGGTCTAGGAGTTTGGGCAGTGCCTAGTTTTTTGCTTTATTATTTGTCCTGTATGTTATAGCACTTTGCGGTCTTAGTCGTTGGAAAAACTCAGAATACTAACCCTGCTGCATTGTCCTCTATTTATCAACTAACAATGGGCTCTGAGGTTAAGGGCTGTGTTTTAAGGCACTTAGAGAGGAGTTAGCGCAAAAAACTAGGTTCAAAACTGTGGATGGGGCACTTAAGGATTTAAAGTGTGGTGACAGATTAGAAAGAGGTTTAACATCTTTAAATGTAACCTCTATACCCCTCTCTGGAACTCCCCTGCTTTGTCAAGTATATTTCGAGACGGCATGTCTAATGTTATGAGGCCTGCGGGATTGAGAAGCTGGGTGACCTTTATGATCAAGGCCAATTTGTTCCTTTCAGGGGCTACAGGATACGTTTGGGCTGACAAAGGAGAAATTTTACAAGTATGTGCAGATTATGGATTATTTTAGTAAATTGGACAAGAATCGACTTTCTGTTGCTGAGTGCCCGGTAATAGATATGGTTGATCATGGACGTCAAATCGGGCAGATTTACAATCTTTTAATAGAGGGCTTCACTGATGATATGGCTGAGTGTAGAAGGTCCAGTACTTTGGAATTCCCTCACGACCTGCAAGGAGATACTTCTGAGCACTGACCTTAAAAGTCAACATTTTAAGACAGCCTTTGATTTATATTACACACCTGATAAATTGTTCAAAAGGGCAAGCGGTCAGACCCAACGTGTCATAGGTGCGGGGCTTAGGATGCCAATATAATACACATGCTCGTGTCCTGCTCCTAGTTATTTAATTATCTCAGGGCGAGTGCGAACTTAATTGGCATGATTCTTAAACATCAAGTGCAGATTACACCTCAGGTAGTACTTTTAGGCATAAGTCGGGAGCAGAGACTCCCAAAAGCAGGAACCACTCTTTGTGGAAATGGTCAAGGCCCGTATGTGTATAGCTGCTGTCTGGATTAGCCCAGATGCCTCCTTACTTACAGAGTGGCGGTCACGGCTTCTCGCTATTATATGAAAAAAAGTCTTATGAGTGAAAGGGGAGCTGCGCTCGAAAGAGGGGCAATTTAATTTGGGCACCAGTGGATACATGGATGGAGAGTGTCAACAGGAAAGATACAACCGGCCTTGGTACTAGTGGGGCAGGGCTACTTGTAACTTAAATTTGGCAGTCTAGGTTTGTGTTGTTCAGAGTGCTACAATTGAGAAACACCTAGATGTTTTCTTTCTTTTTTTTGGTATTGCGGTTTATTGTTTTCAGGCTCTAAGATCTGATATTGTCTTTGTGTTGATGCTCAGCTTAGTGTGTGTCTATTGTAAGCCACAATGTGTGCATTTTGAAACGATTGACATATTGCATAACCCATGTTTGGAAAGAATTACTATAAATGGGAAAAAAATAAGTTCATGTTGGGCATGTGGCTTATATCAAGAAATTCAATAGATATTTCTAGGCCACTCTTGGTATATAATAACACCTGGGCATGTACTTTGTATTTGGCATGTGATCATGAAACTGGGTATGTGATGCCAGTAGTTAGATGCGTGACACAGCCTGGGCATAGGTACAGTCTTGAATGCTCATGCATTGCCATCCTAACACTAGCATATGATAGCTTCACTTAGCCATACGAGGTTTTAGCGGAGCATATGAAGTTGGGTCTGGCCATATAGTGGCTATAGCTGAACAGTAAAGCCTACACCTGATGTTTATTGACAGTGCTTAGGTATGTGGTGGCTGTACCTAATACTGATTTCTGTGGCACAATAGATTGTCTCTCTGGAATCGACTAACTCCAAAAAGAAAGTACCTCAAAAGCTGGTTCTGTAATTGAGGCCTACCTTATAAATAGAAAAAAGAAGCAGAGACTAAAGATCTGATAAATAACCAAGTTTTAATTACGTCTGGTGGAACTTTGCGGAGTTAGTGACCCAAAAATTCCACCGTGCTATGCAGAGTTCTGATTTTTAAGGCCGGGTGTTTGTCCCGCGCTAAGAAATCACTGTGAAAGGCACCACGCATAGCACAAGAGGGCGCTGCTTCTTTTCTGCTGCTTGGGTAAATTTCCTATTCCACCAGCAGCTTTCTCAATGCGAACAGACAATATGTCAACGTGATGACCGCCCGCAATGAGAAATCACGCTGGGAGGTGGTGAATTGCCCCGCTCACCATCTTAATGTTGGCGAGCGCAACCGTGGAAAAAAAAAACTCCACTATGCAGAGTTTTTTTTAACTCCATGCTCTTAGCGGAGCGCAGAGTGGTAAAAACTCTTCAAGCTTAGTGGAGTTCATCGCCCACCCCTAGTTTTAATAGAAAAGAGATTTGTGGAATAATTATTAACTGTAGAAGAGAATCCACCTGTGGGATTTCTTCCATCAGTTGAGGAATTCCTCTAGTGGTTTCTCCAGTTTCACTGTTTTCTCCAACGTGATAGTTATCGACACCTCAAAACTCTACATCACACCTTTAGCATTGTTCGAGGGCGTTGTAGTCAGCGAAGGGAGGGAAATTGCCTTGCAGTCCTTGTTTGACCTCGATGCCTGTGCAGCAATGTAACCAATCAATATCTTCAAGCCACAAGGCGAACACAGTTTCCATTTCGCTCAGCTGCCAGAGAATGTCAGCATTATGAACAAAACATGTAATTTAGTAATCTGCTATTTCCCTCTCAGTTCTGTTTTTGCTCTCTTTTTCATACAACTGTAGTCACTAGCTCTTTTTTATTTTTCGCGCTTGCCAGTGATCTTTTAATCGCTGTCTTTGTCTATTCAGTATTAGTCTTTTTTTTTTTCCATCTATATAATCAAACTGCCTATTCACCCCTTCTTCTGTAAATCGCCTGTTTTCACTCCGCGTCTGTCTAATGTCTTAAGTCTCTCTGTGTATGTTTGACTGAGGAGTGTTTTATCTCCCCGGTGCCTAATATATTTTGGTACTAAGAATATAAGAAACGGACTGCTGTAATTCATCTGCCTTTTTCTGCCCTGGGGATCTTTCACTGGGACCTTACGTGATGCATACTTCCGCCTGAAATAAGTGCTGTTTAGAATGCTGGCTTTGTTAGAGAGTGTAGTCATTAAACGGTCTTGAGAAGAAAAGGATATCGTTTCGCATGCTAACCTGGGCCAGAAAGCGAAAGTAATAATTATAGATGTTGTAGGCAAGAGAGGCCGGCCTCTGTTCTCTGAAACTGTATCCTAAGAACACGTTGTGAAAGAGATTTTGGTTATTTACAAGAATGCAGTTGCAAATAACTCAGTGTTCAGTTTGTTACAACGTGGCAGTTTCTACATTCCTGCAAGTTCTAATTTGACATTAAAACAAAATGCTCTAGACAAAATTCTCTGTCATCAGCATCATGAAATATCCCACAGCACCAAAAGTAACCTTGGTGGAATAATACATAGTGTTAGGCACATGGTTGACTGCCTGCTGAAAAGAAATTGTACTCCATGTTATTGTGCATACCCTGAAGTGTTGGTATATCTCTTCAGAACTACCTGTATATTTTTGCCAATATAATTAGTTTGGTGTCTCCATTTAAAATATACCATCAGGATAGATAGAATCTCAATCTTCTGGTAAATTGTTTGCTTGCTCGCTGGATTGTTATCTCTGTAAAAGAGATATGTGGAGGGCCTCAATTTTTTTCTTAAGAGCTTTCTGCCGACACTACCTAATATCATGGTCGCTGAATACGACCGTTGCCTAGTTTTGATTACACATCCTCTTTCTTCCACCACCCTACACTTTTGCCTTTCAGTGTCACTTCGTTTTTTTTCATCCCTGCTTTCTCTTTGTCGCTGTACTATGGTTTTGTGCCTAGGACAGCTAGGCGTCCACAGTGAAAATAGCTTTCGGTGCTAGCCACTTTAAGGACATGTAAACCTTACATTTCTCGATGTCCTACTTTTGAATACCATCCACTGTGCCTCGAGGGCTTCAAGACCTACAAGAGGTGACATGCTAATAATTAAATGGGATGTTTTGACCTGTAAAAATAATTTGACAGATTGAACTGTAGTTTTTAAATGGCTGGAGTCAGGCTGCAAGGGTAGGCATGAAGCCATGTTGCATTTCCAATGTAGTGTGCAGTAACAATAGCTGTTGAGGTCCAAGACTAACATTTAAGGTGCGACACTGGGTACACTTTATACCATATACTAGGGACTTAGAGGCAAGTTTAATATACCAATTAAGCGTATGAGAGTTTGATCATGTGCAAGCAAATGCTTCTTTTTGAATAATCACCCCCACGTTTTCAGTCTGATGCTGCTGGATTTTCAGCTCTGAAGGTGCTCTGATTCCTGCCAAACAGGCCTCAGTGCCTCTGCTCTGACCCTTAAAAATGCAGTCTGATTGGTTCAGCCACAATTGGCGTTTGTTTAACTTACTTAAAAGTCCAATGGTATCAGGGTTACCCAGGGCCCATAGGTTAAAGTGCTTATTGTGCCACCATGAATGACACAAAGTCCACAAAAAAAGACTCCCAACCCACCATTGCAGCTGTCAGCAATGTTGCAAACTCAACTTTGCAATATAAAGTCATGGCAAAGCCCAAACCTTCATTTTTCCTGTTTTTAAGTCATCTATTAGGCAGGCCTACTGAGCGCTAATGGCATGTTTCTTACCTTTATAGGTCCTGGCACTAAAAACCCCATATTGTATAGAAGGGCTAGTAGCCCCATTGGCAAGTGCGGAGATACTCGCTAACTTCTCAATGGCTCTACTAAATGTGATACTTAAAGCTACCAAACAAATCAATGTTTTAAACCCAACTTGATCGTCAAGTTGAATTAAATATACTTTATGGGCATATGGCAACTTAAGTAATTTGCCACTTTCTTGCCCAAGGTGTTCCAGTGATTGTTTAGGCATACTAAACACAAGACAACCTTCTGCCTTCCTGTGAGGAGGGATGAACAACTCTCAGGAAGGAACATAAAGGTCCTACCATTGATAGAGGTGTGACCTTTCTCTGGCAGGCAGGCAAAACCGGGTGTAAGCCCAAAAAGGTGAGCTTCAAAGGTGACGCCATCTTTGAACGGCAAATGGTAGACAAACAGAAGAGGGGGTGCTCTTTTGTTCTTGCGAGTTGGCATAGGAGACCAAGGCTGGATTAACCATAAAGCAAAATAGGCATATGCTTAGGGCATCAAGGGAAGGGATGCTCCACAGAAATTTCCCATTGCCAGATTTACCATAGACCATATGGTCCAAAACGGCAAATGGTGCAGCTGAACCAGGTTGCACAAAGAGGCTCCCAAAATAAATGAAAAAATTACATATATATGTGTATGTGTGTATGTATATATATATATATATATATATATATATATATATATTAGAATAGTCATAATAGAGGATAATGATATGCATTAATCTTTGGAATACAACAAAATCAGAATCTGGTAACTGTTACGCGGTCCACTGAGGCTCACATGATCGTTCTTTTTGTGGCCATGTTGGCTGTCCTGTTCAGTCGTCCACTGAGCGGGAGTGCAGCAGTATCAGTAGCTCCCTCAGCGTCTGGCGTGCCAACCACACAGTACTAACAATGTAACTTTGTAAGTAAGCTGATCCTGTTTTTTTGTTCTTTCTATTTCTCCTTTGAATTTAGACAGGGTGAGTGATTTTTTTTTCTGTCCTGGTGGTGGTAGTGACTAAGTTTATTTCATCACTTTATACAACGCGGCCTGCATCCACGGTGAAGGCATGGCCGTGTTACTACACAGGTTTGAGTCTCGCTGATGCTACTAATTTATACCACGCTCCCAGCGTCTCCACTGTGTCAGAAGACGTGAACACTACTTTCTCAGCTGATCTTCAGCAGTTTCACTCGTGTGCGTCATAAGTTCAGTGCAACAAAAACAAGATTCAGTCATGATGAACTTTTTAAAATAATTGGTAGAAGACAATATTGAGTGTGCCTTTCCAAATGTAGGCATTTGCTTTCGTAACTTTTTAACATTAATGGTCACAAATTGCTCAGCTGGGCGTTAATTTTCCAAGTGGAAGTATATTAAAAATCCCAACAGAACAACAAGGCAGGCTGGGTGCCTTATCTCTACTAAGCATAGAAGCAGATCGGTTATGTAAAATTAGTTTTGAGGATATGATCAAAGACTTCGCAATTAGAAAAAGTAGGAGAAAGCTTTTCAAATATTAATTAAGAGGAAGTATGCAAAAATAAACATTTTTTCCATCTTACTATAAGTTTTTTGTTTCATTTTAAAAAATACAATTTTATTTATGGTTTCTTATTGCTTATATTTCGAATTATATATTTATGGGGCACCAAAATCTTTTAAGTGCTTAGGGCCTCTAAAGGTCTTAATCTGGCTCTCTCAAGAACAGAGAGGGGGAAAAAAGTTGTCAAGCCATTTCATTCTGTGGACGTATAGTCCCCATGTAGCCACACCGCTGGTATGGGCTAGGGAGAACCACACACCAGGAGAAGAGTTCTGCAATCATGGAAGTGAGCAGAATTGTGCCTTCTGGGGTATCTAGATGCCACCCTTCACAGGAAGTCATCACTAGGTGGTAGGGGACATGGTAGCCCACGTGCTAGTAGTCGCCACAACATCTCAGGGAGGGCACAACATGGGCATCAAAATGGCACCCCAGGTACCCAGACATCAGATCATGTTTGCATCGAAGAGTGGACCTAACAAGACCTGCCCTGCTGTTCCCCAGACCCAGCACAGAGATGCTGCATCAAGACTGGACTGCACCTGCTGATCCTTGGGCTACCAAAGAAAGGACTATGCCTGTGGTGCCCTGCTTGAGGAAAATCATCCCTGAACCTCAGACAGAAGAGGTGATACCAAGAGTTAGTTGGCTGACTTCCTGTTGCATCTACAGGGCCACAAAAGCTGAAGTAGTGTGCCTTGGAGAGTTGGTAGTCAAGAACACCTGACTCCGCTGACGCTGAAATGCAGCTCAGGAGACCAAGTTTCTACCCTCAAAAGTTACACGAGTCTGCTGGACCTGGGAAAGTTGTCAGAGTGCAATTTGGTCAGCCAAATCAATTATCCCTTGTTAAAAGGAATGGCTAGTGTCTCTCTAACCGAAGACCACTAGTTCAGTAGCAACTGGTTTTTGGCTAGGCTTCAACCAGACCTCGAAGGACATGGACCCCTGTGACTAAAGTCACCCCACCTTAACCGTGGACCTATGGGCTCACGGATAGAGCCTGGAACTGGACTGGAGACTGCTTTGACTGCAAGGTAACTGTCCAACCAAGCATTTTTTTCACCTCTTTGACTTGCTCCCTACCTGAATTGTTCACTCAAAATGGGTTGGAGTAGTAGCTTATCAATTTTATAAAGGTTTTCCAAAGTTTGCAGAGTTTGACCAAGAGCATGGTTCATTATATTGATTTACTGCATTGAATGAAGTGGCAGAGATGTATTGATTTATTTAAAAATTCATATCTCCGAACCCTCTGGTGGATGTTTGCCATTAAGGTGTCGTTTTGAGGATAAAAATACAACCTACTTTTATAAATTGGTGTCAGATTTTTATTGGGCCTTGTTTCTTTCTTATTTGACTGTTTTGGTGCTTCTTAATTCTTTATATTTTTTTTCCTTTAGTAAAGCCTATTTGCTCAGAGCCACAGTTACCCAGGGTTGACATAAGGTTTTTCAAACGAATCTGACAGAACCTAGTACTGGTGATTGTTTATGACACAATGAAGTCTCACAACCACACCATTTAATAAATCACTTTCTTCAAACTATGTTAAAAGGGGGAGCACAGGGACTTTACGACTGGTTAGGAGGGATAAAGTGCACAGAGTTCTAAAGCTAGCAAAAATATTTGGCTCAGCAAAAGCCTCAGTCATTGTGACCACGCAGAAAAGGTAGATTTCCTACATCTCCACTGGAGTGAAGGAAATTTATAGGAAGGAGAAAGCTATAATAACATACTTTCTGTCTCAAAAGGTGGGGTCTCCTACTTAAATCAAGTGTGCTGACATGAATGACTTTAGTCCCCTTTTGAGGGTGACTTTGGTTGAACTCACTGTCACACCTTGAAAGTATGTGTAAATTGACCTCTGCCACATTCTTACAGGTTCCCTGTTCTCTGGTTTTACTGACGTCTAAAGAGAGATAAAAGGGACTCCGATGAGAGATATAACTTGCATATTGGAAATATATTCGCTGACTGCTGCTTGCCTACTGGCTTTGACACAGCATCTTACCATCTGGTCTCCATAGAGTATCCTTTCTGGCGACTGGCCAAGAGGCATTCACCCCTTAGGTTGGTGCCTGCTGTTTCTGGAAAGAGATGTCATTCGGTATTATACTTCTACTTCGTCCTCTTGTCGTACATGTATTTATTTTGGGACTTCGGAGAACGTCGCAATGTTTAGCTAGATTCATTTTATATCTGTGGTACTGGTTTAAGTGACTGCCATACAGATACTTTGTGGTGGCAGGACACGCAGTATCTTCTTGGGGGAACAGCAGCAGCGACAAGAAACAACTGGCGTCAGGAATAACTACGAGGACAGATTTCACCAGAAAGCCTTGTGCGCTATTAGACTGTTCAGATAGCAGTTTGTTAGTTCACTTATGTGTCTGCCTCTGTAAGGCTTGGCTTGCCCTAGGTATCAGCTCTTGAATTCGGTGGCTGGGGAGCGGTTCCTGCAACTGAGCCGCATGTGCCCTATATGTCTATAGATTTTGTGCCAGTTAAACCCCCGATCCACCAGTGCCAAGAAGATACATGATGGATTCGTGCTGCATGAAACTGGATATCCTTGGCTCAGTGTTAATGATTTATTTGTTCTTTCCCAGAGTGAGGCAAAGTACGCCACCTAAAGGGGACGAAGGAGTTTCATTCATCCCAAAAAATACTTGCCCAAGTTTGACCTTGGACGAATGGTCGGATCCACATATGTTAACATCAGTCTTAAGGGTGTGAGCCATCTCATATAGTCTGACTGATGCTATATGGTACTTTTAGTCTTGTATGGTCTGTGCAGTGATGACTCCTTAGTGTAGTCTGCGCAGTCCTGCCCGCGAGTCTTGTTCAGTGCAGTCTGACTGCAGTCTGTCCAACACAACACGTCTCATACTGTTCCTCTGATACTGTCAGTCCAATACCCAATGTCATCTTAAAGATTTTTGGGGCCCTATTAAAAAAATATCTTGAGCCCTCTTGTCGGAACAATTTCAATTTTATTCACCGTTTTGTGCTAATTGAAGCTAGCACAATACTCCCAGGAAATATTAAGCAATGTTAAACTTTCAGAAACTGAATCACACAAAAACAGCTGATATATGTGCGGGCAAATATCCCTAAGATTTCATAGGAAAGATAGAGACGTTGAGATAGAGGAATAGATGTGTTAGATAGTAGCAAGATCACTTTCTGAGTGTGGCCTGGGCAAAGGCCGATCCCTTAAAACATATCTGCTGATACCTTCAGCTTCTTTGTCGACTACTTGCTGCCCAATACTACCAATCCAACATTGTATATCTGATATTACCTATGGGGATCTTTCAGATACCCTCTGTCCTACAACATCTGTCTGATGCCTGTTATCTGAAATGGTCTGCCTGATCCTTGGTGTTCCCGCTACTCTCTGTTTGAAAATATGCACCCAGTACCTTCTGTCTGATGCTGTCTGTGCAATACTGCTTCTTCAGTACCTTTTGTATGTTACAGCTTGTTTTGTTTTCTCTGTATGACACTCTCTGAATGATAATGGCCTTCTGATACTAACTGCCTGATACCTTCAGCCTCATTCCACCTGCCTGGCCACCAGTGTCATTGGTTTGTCTGATAATCTACCTGAATCCTTCTGATACTTTCTCTCCCCCTATTGTTGTGTGTTGTTGTGGTTTAATGGCACTAGATCAAGGTCAACAATATTGACCTACAATTGTATTGCATCCAATTTAGCATGTGTATTCCTTCCGGTAGCTTTTGTGCGATTCCGTTTGATAGATTGTGTGTGTGTGTGTGTGTGAGAGAGAGAGAGAGACAGTTTCCATCATCTAATATTCATCTGCTGTATAGTGTACGCAGGAAACGCTTTCTGCTACATTTTGTGGGTAACAGTTTGTTCAAAACTAACTGTATGATCCCTTCTGTCAGAAACCACTAATTTCCTAGAGACTGATCCTGCAAGGCTGACATGGTACTGATATCTGCTGTGTGTCCCCATCTCTCATACCTTGTCTGAAACTACTCGTTTGATACCGTGTCCTACACTCAATTCTGCTATTGCTCTTCTATCCGATGTCTTCTGTCTATTACTAACGCGCTGAGCCCGCATCGCTCATATTACCTATCGGAATAGCCTGTTCAGTGCTGCTCTCCCTTTACCTTCTCTATGACAATGTATACCAGAGTGCCTGTCCACCACATTCTTCGCTGATGTCTGTTTTATCTTTCAGACTGACATAATCAGACAAGCGATACTGGGACAGACGTCTAAATATGATGGAGCTTCAGAGAGCGAAACAGGTGCTCTGGCATCTAACGCAGGGTTTGCTCTCAGCAAAGGAAACTAACATTAAAAGCTGCTGGGTGCAAAGGAAGAGAGTAGCGTTGTGCAGGGGAGCAGAACGGTGGTCCCGAAGCAACCCGTTCCAGAAGCACAGAAGTGCCAAGAGGAAAGGCCAGTGAAGAGTCGGACTTTACACAGTGAGCACTGAAGTCCCCTTACATTTTAGTGCAGCCAACAGAGCTGGTGGCTGTAGCCCCGATCCAGGCGATTGGTTCCAAATAACTGTGTCCATGCTTGTTGTTGGAATTGAAAACTCCAACACCTGAATACAAAACGCTCACAAGGCCACGTGGCAGCGGTGACATTGGTATCTGATATGTGTACTGTGCCTCTATACATATGTGATTCTGTGTAATTCTTAATGTACATATCCAGACTCGTATCTCACCAACAATTGTTACATTAACTACCTGTTTCTAGACGAATCAAAGTCAAAGCAATATTTGTCATACATCAGCAATCAATGATACCTGACCACCCTTCCTCCAGTACAAACTTTATGCCTTCCACCAAACTCGAAGTCTTGCTCTAGGTCGGCCATTTCTCCAGTCAAATATTTTCATTGTGGCAGAAGTTCCTTCTTAGTTTATACTGCTAAGATGCAGAGCGCCGTTCATGCTTCGGTAACAAAAATTGCAAACCACCTTAAATTACCAAGAACATTAAAAATCAGACGTTTCCCACTCACATAAATCTGTGACAGATCACCAAAAAAAAAGGTGGTATTGCAATGCATGACTACGTCTATTCTCACACTGCAGCACCTCACACTTAAACATGGTTCCAGTTGGGGGCATGGCAGGAGAGGCCAAGATGGCAGATGCTCTTTAATTGAGCTCCACGCCACATCACCCATAATCCAACATTTATCTTGTGTTTCGCCTGCTGCTGATCCAACTCAGAACAATATCACACCCTGCAGTCTGGGATGAGATGGCGATTGTGTCTCTCAGCACCCTACGCTGACAGGGCCCCCTGAAATGTGCTATATTGTTGCTGACCTGCAGTGTTAGGGGCCGAGGTCAGAGTCGGGGAGCAGGAACCACTCAACGTGGGCTCTGTTGTGGCCCGAGATCCATCCACATGGGGTATGCATCGTCCTGACCTTGAAGGAGAACCTGAAGAGAGACACGCCACTTCCTGCTGTGGGGAAAGACTGAGTGTTAGCCTTGACTCTACACGGGCAAGGACGTGGACCAAAGATGTATGTTCGAAGCTGCGTGCCAGGCCACACATACCTGGCGTGCGCCACCGCCTGTGGGGAGGCCCGTGGCACTACAGCTGGCTCTGCAGCCACTCGCCGCTCCAGGAACAAAGGAGGCATACGAGGGCCCTGTAATATGGTAGGCAGCCTCCTCCATTTCACCATCGGGTGCACTGTAGTTGTAAATCAAGGCCTGAGGGCAAAGGCGGACCTGCCGAGCATTAAGGCCAGGGCGAGGAGCAGGACGCGAGCATCAGTTAGAACCCTGAAGGCATGGTGAAGATAATATTTAGCTTCATGCTCCCTGTTCCCCGGGCCCCCCTCTGCGGCCTTACCTGCATGAGGATGGTGGGGGTCACCGGAGACTGCAACAAATTCTGCGACCCAGGCGATCTCTCTCCTGCCGAGGGTGGTTCACCCCCAACAGGGTCGGATTGGGACCAAAAATAGGCCCGGGCAGCTGCAAAAAAGTGGCCCACATTTGAGAAGCGCGACCTTTTACAAAACATTGCTTAGCTAGTATCAGGAGGCTAATTTTGGTTGAAATGTGTGGTACATTAAGCATTTTAAAACTTGTAGGGTCTGTATTATTGTTGAAGACTGGAAACACAGTTGCTGTAAAAACGGAATACTTATTCCAGTCTCAACGCCTTGTACAAGGTTGTAAGAATCGCGCTCCCCATCGACTAGGTCCTCAACCCTGAATATAACCTCAATCAGAAATCTAGTACAAAGCCAAGGGGCAAAAGGGGTTAGGGCAGGGCCCCTGAGAAAATAACCTATAATGACAAAATAGAAAAAACAGCTCTGAAATTCCTCCCCTTGACTCATGCAGAGGGATTTCACAGAAAACCTGTAATTTTCAGTGGCACTCGCCCTTGTTTCTACCCCCTTTTTATGGGCGAGCGCAAAGCGCTCCGTCCATAAAGTAATCTCTCTTTGAGCTTCAAACCACGCCCAGGTCACGTCAGCCTCGTTCATTGGTTCCTGGGCTTGCTTTTTAAAATCTGCTTGCATTCATTTGTGAAAGGCATGCATACGTCATGCTTTTTCCGGTGTTTAGCCCACCTACACAGCACTGGTAAACTACTAGAAACATACGAGGCTCGATGTTTTGAGCCTGGTTTCTGGACTACTTAATCTGTTAATGTTCCCCGCAGCGTGATCACGCTGGGGTTTACATAGCGCAATTGCGCTCAGTTTTTTCATTTTCAATTTCAGCGCAATCTCGCTGCATTTTACATAGCGTGATCAGGCTGTGTTTTTTTTCTTTTAATTTGTGTGGCAAGAAAAGCTAGGTTGGGAGTTTACAACGCAAATAGCTCAAACTCGAGCAAATGCGAACCCTGTTGCATTGAAAATGCTTGTTTAATAATGCCAGTAGCTAATAATAACCTATTATTTGCTAGTATAATAACTAATATGTCCACCATTGTTGCCTGGCAGCTAATCAGCGTAATGGCTGTCAAAGGTGCATTGAGGCACCTACAACAACCATCAGAGAGATTGACCAGGACTAACAAAGTCCTAGCTTGGCCTCTAGATACTGCCAGGCTTCAAGACCTCCCCATTAGTGACATGCTAAGGTGTCACTGTACAAGTAGCCCTGGGCACTTTTGTCATAATGCCTACTGTGCCCAGGGCTACCATCAGCCATGCAGCCAGCTCATCCTTTCCCATCTCATCACAGGAGAGAGGGGTTTGGCAAGAGCCTCACTAACCGCACCCTACCTTATGACCAGATGGGAGAGGGTAAGGTGAAAACCCAAGAAATTGACAGCTGTAGCCTATGCATCACTGTGCAGACTCCAACAATGTGCTTTAGTTCTTGATGATGGAAGAAGGTGTGTACATGCCCTAAGTCTACCCAGTACAATCAGCTGAAGCACAACAGGTCAGGTAGCTAAAGGTAAGTAGGTAAAATAAAACCCAGTGAAATGTTGTGTGAGTGAGTGTGTGGATGTGTGATAGTGTAACTAAGTGAGATTAGCTGAGTCAGAGGGAGTGGTAAAAGTGAGACTAAGTTGGAATAAGAGGGTGAATAAAAGCGAGTATGAGCTAGAGTGACTGAGTGAGTATGAAGAAGAGTGAAGGAGATAATTCTTGGTATATGATGTACACAGGCAAAATACAGGCACATAAATTGTAATTCTTGGAGCATATGGGACACCTGTGGCAAAACACGGGTGGTGACATATTGGGCATAATTATTGGTACGCGGTGAACCTATGGCAAAATGCAGACACTGGCATATTGAAGGTAATTATTGGCATATGGGATGGGGGACCTACGGCAAAATTCTGGTGCTGGCACACGAGAGGTAATTTGTGGCCGATGGACGCCAGTAGTAAAATGCTGGCGCTGACCTATTGGAACTAAATTTTGGCACATGGATACCTGTAGCAAAATGTTGGTGCTTCCATACCCAAGATAATTCTGGGCATTAGGGAGGACAACCATGGCATATAGGGCGGAGGCCCAGACAATCAGAACAAACTTCGGGCCTAGATATACTAGTGGTAGTTTTGACCTATGGGTCACCCATCATATGTGTATATGTATGTATGTGTATATATATATATATATATATATATATATATATATATATATATATATATATATATATATCCAATGGAATATTTTGCCACTGGCATAGTGTATGTAATTGTTAGCATAACAGGGTGCCCATGCCATATGGGACCTATCCATACCAAAATTCTAGCCCTGACACAGAGGTAATTATTAATGTACAGATGCACCCACTGTACATTTTTAATTAAATGGGATCAAATCCTGGGAAGTGTCTATCTTCAATGTTTTGATACACCTTTAAAGTATTTCAGAATGTAATAGTGCACTTTTCAGAAACAGTGATGTTTGAGCTAGCTTATGTGAAAATTCTGCTTTAAAATGCACTATTTGATCTTGTTTTTTTAAAACAAATTCAGGGGAAAACACACTTGGACCCCTCCTAAACATGTGGCATGCTCGCTTTGCTTCTTCACTGGAATTCAGAGCAAGTATTACACCACTCCACAGTCAAAGCAGCTTTTTGACTTTGCCTGTCCCTTACATACAGGGGTTGAACATAGTTTATTTTATTATTTAATTGATTTTATAAAGCTGTGTGTCCCAGTGCAGGATGTCATAGCAATTTACATCACACTCCCATATTGTACACAGAAAATGAATCATACCAGTGTGTAAATCAATTCATAGGAAACAATACATAAGACAATGAGGGTTACAAGGTGTAGAAGTTGCATATCTTCTATACTGGTTGGTATTATATGTTAAAAATGCTTGGTCTGGTGAAACACACAAAAAATTAAAGGATAACTCAGTGGTTAGGATTGTCTTCACTAATGAGACTTTGGGCTGACTTAGAACTTGGTGGAGAGGAATTCTCCGTCATAAACGTGACGGATATCCCATCCGCCGTATCACGATCCCATTATATCATATGATATTAGCAATATCAAAATAAAGATTGATTAAAAATGGAATAAGTTGCTATGCTTTCCAGTTTGCATGCAGCCCCTTGATGCTGGTTCATAGCTCACTGTGCTACAGTAGAAAGAATATAACTAGGGCCACTGAAACTATGCGATTCAGCTGCCACAGCATTTTCCATATAATTATGGATCTGTCGCGTTTGCCACTTAATCCTTCATCTACTGCATAATATGCAAATTTAAGGAAAAAAATAGTTTGGAGCTCAGTCGGTTTAAAAGTTACTAAAAACTTGTTGACATGTGTTTCCATGCATTGGAAGGCCCTTCTTAAACGTTGACTGGTCATCATCCTTTTGTTAATTGCTGTGCTTGATTTTTAAACTGATACTAATGAGGTGAAACATTTGTCCAGACTGGGTTACAGTGTTTTAAAGTGACAAATTAATAAAGCAGTACCATGATAAACGTTGAATAATTTGTCTTTTCTTGCCCCAAAATTTAGTCAACCCTGCTGCATTATCTGGTCCTCCCAAACTGCTTAATTCTGGGGGACCTGATTATAACTTATGAGCTGCAAATAACAAAAGGACCTTGAAGTAGTAACCCACTGACCTTTCTACATAAAATACAAGTCTGTGATCTGCAAACAACACATTATGATTTGCAGCAGGTACATAAACTGTCCCTGCTAACTTATGCAAAGTTAAAACTGACTATACAAAACTGGGCTCTCTCCAACATGTATTTAAAAAAACGTGCATGTGCTGGGCAAATTACTTAATGAAATTTGGACTGGCTGGGCCGAGGTGAAAATGACCTGGCCACCCAGGGAGGACTTTCAGCTTTTGTACACTCCTACAGCCCCTCCAACTATGACCTAAATGTGAAGTCCTATGGAGGAGGGGTCAGGTGAAAAATGAATGACATTGCTTCACTTCTGGACCGATGGCCCCATGGGGGCCCGAGGTGAGAACTGACAACTAGGTGAGAATGTCCCAACAGCCAGAGAAACACCTGGCCTCTTAACACTTCTCCCTCCCCTGCTCACAATGGCCTCAGTGTGGGGCTGGGCGAGGAGAGTTGGGGAAGAGCACTGTTTCTGGAGTCAGGTTAGCCCAACAGCGGTGGGGGGCCCAAGGCAACCTTGCAACAATCATGCTGCAAGCCTCACATCCTTACCCCCATCTCAAAACATAGCTCTGTGTTTGACTAGCCTGCATGTCGGCCCTAAAAAACAATGGCCAGGGCATATGGGATTGGGTGCGGCCGGGGAGGACAACAGGAAACACTGGGGAAGTTAAAAGACGCCCCCCAAAAAAGCGGCCCCCTGCTGGCATTTAGGCACCGGCCCATCGGCCTGTGGCCCATTGCCTGCTTTACCAATCCAACCCTGCATGCTCCCTAGCCCTACACAGAGACAATAACTGCAGGTGGTGTTCGGCCGTGACGAGATGCGCTTTATGAGCTGATGCACAACACCATTAAGATGACTTGAGCTGCCAGTGTATCCATAGCTCCTGGCCATGGAAACATCTTTTAATGTAACGATCACTCCCATGGCGCAATAAACTTAGGCCCTCATTCTGACCTTGGCGGGCGGCGGAGGCCGCCCGCCAAAGTCCCGCCGTCAGGTTACCGTTCCGCGGTCGAAAGACCGCGGCGGTAATTCTGACTTTCCCGCTGGGCTGGCGGGCGGTCGCCTTCAGACCGCCAGCCAGCCCAGCGGGAAAGAGGCTTCCACGATGAAGCCGGCTCGGAATCGAGCCGGCGGAGTGGAAGCTGTGCGACGGGTGCAGTTGCACCCGTCGCGTATTTCACTGTCTGCGCAGCAGACAGTGAAATGCATGTAGGGGCCCTCTTACGGGGGCCCCTGCAATGCCCATGCCAGTGGCATGGGCACTGCAGGGGCCCCCAGGGGCCCCGCGACCCCCCCTACCGCCATCCGGATCTCGGCGGTCCGACCGCCGGGATCTGGATGGCGGTAGGGGGGGTCGGAATCCCCGCGGCGGTGCAGCAAGCTGCGCCGCCGCGGAGGATTCAATGGGGCCGCGGTACACTGGCGGGACCCCGCCAGTGGTGCCGGTCCGACCGCGGCTTTACCGCCGCGGTCGGAATCCCCATTGGAGCACCGCCGGCCTGTCGGCGGTGCTCCCGCGGTCCTCCGCCCTGGCGGTCAAAGACCGCCAGGGTCAGAATGACCACCTTAGTGTCATAGTGGCTCTAATTTCAGTAGGGGCCCAGAACGGTCCTCAAACACGAGCATTGTTCACTCTTGTACATTTTTTTTTTTTAGGAGACAGCCCTCGGCTAGTGGCCCTTCGGGGTGTTATTAGTTGTTATATAACGTATGTAATATCTTATTTTGTCGGTCTGTAATTTTCAACTCTATGCTTTTTTAGGATTATTTTTGTATTATTTCATTATTTTTTTCTGTAAATTGTCTCCACTTGCTCTGTGGTAAATTTAAATCATTACCCCCAAGGATGTCTTTAAGCAAGCTAGCTGTTCTGCTCCCTCTAAGAGGCACAAAATTAATAGTAATACATGACAAGAGCCCGTGTGATCGAACCCAGCCTGTGCCCATCTTCCCCATTTTACTAGTGTGCTTAAAGCCTCCAGGTGAAGGCTAGTAGATGCACCGTGAGTGCGATCCAACTCCACCCACAGTCTAGAGATGCTAGGCACTGCAGATAGCGCAAGTGATTCAACCCTTCCGCACCTTTCATCCTATCCACCGTTGTTGTAACTCGATAATCTGATATTTGATCACATACATGTTGTTTTACGCATGCAAAGCTTTCAGTGTTTCTGATTCTATGCTTTAGGAGCTCATCTCGTCCAGTTTTTTGCCTTTGCGTTCTGGTACGTGTAGGCCTCAATTCAGAAGGGAGTAAACAGCACTACAATTAATAGTATGCAAAGTACTGGGTCTGCTACTCCCCCATGAAAATGGGAAACCTGGGAGCTTAGCAAACAACACATTCAACTTTAAGCCTTATGAATAAACAGTATCATACATAGTGTACCCATTGAATGAAAAACAAAGGGTTGGTTGAGTGAGCAACAGGGATGTCCGCGAACTCTTAAAGCATAGAGATAGAGCAACATACGAGCCCATACCACCCTGTGTGCCTTAATATGTCTCCAGTCCCTTGCTTTTTGGGTCTTTTTTCCCTTGTCCCTTTGAATCTCACCTAAAGGTTTCAAACATGTATAATGGGTAACTTTTGAAAGGAGAATTGCCACAACCCTTCGCTGTGTACACTGGCACCAGATGCTTAATAGATCCTCAGTGAGTTCACATCAACAATATGAGTGTTCTAACTGCTATGACCATGACATTGAAAGGAGCACTGGTAATAGACCATGAAGGTGAAACATTCTAGAGGTTGATGGGCTTGCTTGAATGAGCTGGCTGTGGTCAGCAAGTCACACTTTCTGGTTTTGGCAGGGTCAGCTGTGGGTGGCATTTTAGCAGCCTATGTGGTTGTAGATTCTCCAACTTGGTAATATACAGTGTTTTGGGGGGTATTTTCTCTCCAAACCATTCAGTCACTGTGAGATTCTCTGTCTCTGGTACACCAGCATGACAGAAACAACAAAGCAATGGATTATGTTCAGGGCCACTGGAATTATGCAACTGTTCGGCCACTGTGTGTTTCATATATTTATAGAGATGCAGCATTTGCCACAGTCTATCATCTGCTGCATAATTTGCAGCTCTTAACTAAATAAAGGTTGTACCTCAAACAGTTCAAAGGTTATTAAAAATGCACCAACACATGTTGCCACACTATGGAAGACCCTTTGCAAAGATTGGCCACCTTTCTGTTGCTTATTGCTAAGTTTGGGTGTTAAACTGGCGGTAATGAGGTGTAACCAAATCCCACACAGTGTTAACAATTATAAAAATGACAACATAATAGAGTAATATTATCATGCCACATAATTTCCCTTTCTTGGTGCATAATTTACTCAACTCTGCTGCATAATTTGGACCTTTCCTGCCACATAATTCCAGTGGCCCTGATTATGTTATGTTATGGTGGGCATATTTGTAAATTGCACTATCATTAGTGGGAGTATCCTGGCAGTTTGTAAGGGTAGCCCCTGGGTGAGGATAGGAATTATTTGAAGATACACATCTTCAAACACAATAATAGTGGTTTATTGCATCACACTGGAGTATTGAGGGGCTACCATTGCAGTATTAAGGACATTTTCTCTTGCTTTCTAATTGGAGAGGCAAAAGCATTTATGTTACTTTTTGATCAACCTTTAGATGGATCACACAGGCACAAAATTGTTTTGTTGGAATGCATGCAGAAGTGTGCAGGAATTATCCGCTGTGTGTTGCACACCCTTTCTGATTGGGACTTCTAACAGACGACTCCTCACCCTGTGAATTTTCCCCAGGTGCCAGACTGAACCAGGAAGTTTTTGCAGTATTTCCCTCCTGCCTTGACAGGTGGCATCACGCGGCTCCACGTTTGGTATGCCCTCCCCGGAGATGTCAGGGCTACTATATTTGCGCCACCTCCATGCTCTGACGTCGGTTCCTTTCTTTCCTTGCCTGTCTATGGATCCAGAGCTCAATTCCTGTCATGTCTCACTGACAGTTTTCCCCTCTAAATTCTTCGAGTGTGCAGACACCATCACTCCCTAAGACTAGAGGTTTTAAACCGTGCTGTGACTGTTACTGACATTTTTCAGTAAAGGACACCCATGACGTCTGTTTATGGTGCCTCGGATCCAAATATTACTTAGCATTGTGCCCATGTTGCGAAGATGAACAACAAAAGCTATCTGTGACCACAAATTGAAGCTTCTGGTGAGGAACTACCAAATTCCAAAACTGTCCTCCGTCAAATTCAAGGCCCATGGCTGAAGTCAAGGGTGTGGACACTGGCACACCGGACAGACCTCTCTGGGAGTCCCTATATACCATTAGTAACTTCAGAATGCCTATCCTCACAGGGTGATACCCCTCGCGTCTGCTATCTATCTAAGGTATTTAGATGCGGAGCACACATAAAGAAGAAATCTATATTTTTGTACCAATTATATAAGTATTTTTTAAATCAGACGCATTTTTCTCAATCCTTGTGGTACTCATTGATGGTGAGAAAGTGGTTTTGAATGTAGGTTGTATGTGTGGGAAGATTTGAGTTTTGGAACGTTTATCCTAAGGTGAAATCTTTTTAATTTACTGTTCAGTGGTACCCTAACCCCCTTGGTGTGCGGGGTCCTTCTCTTTTTGATAAGGTTTTGTATCCCAGATAACCTTGGGCTTCATCCTTGCACCGTCCTTGTAAGCCTGGGAGTCAGGGGCATAACATAAGTCCCTGTGGTGTGGTGGGGCCACCGAGCTCCCAGGGGCCCTCTCGGCAAAACTAGTAGGTGGTGGACCAGGGAGGAGGAGCCCACCTCCATGTACTTTGCAGGAGGACCACCTCAAGTTCTAGGAGTCATGTAGCACTAGAAAACGTAGTTGGTGGGTGTCTGTTACAAACATCTGTTGTGACAGCCCTTACAAGGTTTAAACCTGTAGTCTAAGGAGTGGACATGGTGCGTTGCACACTGTAGACAAAATTTTGTACAATAAGTTGTCAAAATGACATGAAAAAGTTGTGGAAGCGAGCTCAGGATCCACTTCCGAAGTCGCAGAAAGAAAGCAGCTGATATCCGTGTGTGAGGGTGGTGCCTATATCTGGCTTTGGGACTAAGCCGACTAGAAGCTGTATAACCTCACCTACCAGTGCACAGGAGCAATGATCAGAATAATCTCTGTATCCACACTGACGCCGGGAATTATTCACAAATTGATTAATCTCACCTAAGGGATATCCATCAGAAAAAAATCACAAGAAAACCCATTCACAACACAATAGATATTTTTGATTTTAATTAATCTGCGAGGAAGGACCTTTTTCCCACTGTGCAGTGATAGAGCATGCCATAGAGGGAAAGCAAAACATGAAAATTATAAGTTGCTCTTGTTTTTTGCCGAAACATATTTTATTGAGTTCGATGCCAATACTATGTAAGTCGATCCAAAGAGTGCATACCGGTTGTGTTGCTCCTTTTCAACAAATTGCATCTGTGTAGTTCTGTGTTTGGTGCTAAGTATGTGTGCGTACTTGTGCATGTTTTAGATGTTGTACTTGTACCGCTAGCTGTTTGTTGGGGTTATTTGAACATATCTTAGGTTGTTTTTGTAAGTCTGAAGCTGTGTTTGTTTGTGTATGTTGTTTGCCTGTTTTAGGATGTCCGTGGGCTCTTATCTGTCGGACGATATGCGTGTGTGTGTGTTAGAGGCTGTATATGTTTGTTAGTATTTCTATATAGGTGTATGCGCGTGGTTTTTAGATGTGTAAAAATGGCTAACCGTTTATATATCTGTCCCAGGCATTTTGTGTGACTGCATATGTGTACGTTAGTGGCTATGTGTGGGTAAATATCTGTTGCACTGTCTGAGGCTATGCGTGCGTGTTTGTATTTGCAAGATGCTTTGTCTGGACGTGCTTGAGTGCCTGTGCTTAGTGTTGTGTGTGACCGCTAGCGTCTGACTGCATGTTTGTATGTGTGTATTTGACCCAGTGGCATGTGCTATCAGACCGTGGCTATTAGATTTCCCCATGCCAACCCTCACAGTTTGGCATATGGAGGAGTACCTTCTGCTAGCCAGATCTCGATGGATAGGCCACCTCTCTGAGACTGGCAGGGGTGACAGATCTTTTCGTGGCTCACAGCTCTACATGATGTACAGGACACGTTCTGCAGCTGAAACGGTGACAGATCCACTCGTCGGAGCTTGCCAGACGCCTACTGTCCTGAATTAATGCAATGCTGTGAAGAATGCCAAAAGGAAGCTGATTCCAAAATGAACTTATTTCTCTCGCTCACAATTTACATTCTTGTCTCCTTCTTCTGCTCTTCTCTTAAATGAGTGAGGGGGAAACCATTTGCACCCATATAAATGCACACGTCACGTGCCTCAGTGAGTCATGAAAAGGGTAGTTCAACTGATTGCTGCATCTGCTGCTGAGACCGATTTGATGTATGCGTGTAAGTGAATACTGTGTTTTTTGTAATTTCGGGATCAATGACTCTTTGCATCTCGCTTAAGGTATCATCTGCAGAGATATCTAGCCACACGACTCAAAAGAAGGGCTTTAGAGGGCCTGAGGTCTACATTGATAGAGAACCATAAATTAGGAATTGCTCAGTGAGTTAAACATCTGCTGCCTAGAACTGCAAAACCTGCAGAGTACAGGTTAAAATATCGATAGGGCTGAGCATCTGCCACACAGAAAAGAGAGAGAGAATTAGAATGAATATATATATGTACAGGGAGTGCAGAATTATTAGGCAAATGAGTATTTTGACCACATCATCCTCTTTATGCATGTTGTCTTACTCCAAGCTGTATAGGCTCGAAAGCCTACTACCAATTAAGCATATTAGGTGATGTGCATCTCTGTAATGAGAAGGGGTGTGGTCTAATGACATCAACACCCTATATCAGGTGTGCATAATTATTAGGCAACTTCCTTTCCTTTGGCAAAATGGGTCAAAAGAAGGACTTGACAGGCTCAGAAAAGTCAAAAATAGTGAGATATCTTGCAGAGGGATGCAGCACTCTTAAAATTGCAAAGCTTCTGAAGCGTGATCATCGAACAATCAAGCGTTTCATTCAAAATAGTCAACAGGGTCGCAAGAAACGTGTGGAAATACCAAGTCGCAAAATAACTGCCCATGAACTGAGAAAAGTCAAGCGTGCAGCTGCCACGATGCCACTTGCCACCAGTTTGGCCATATTTCAGAGCTGCAACATCACTGGAGTGCCCAAAAGCACAAGGTGTGCAATACTCAGAGACATGGCCAAGGTAAGAAAGGCTGAAAGACGACCACCACTGAACAAGACACACAAGCTGAAACGTCAAGACTGGGCCAAGAAATATCTCAAGACTGATTTTTCTAAGGTTTTATGGACTGATGAAATGAGAGTGAGTCTTGATGGGCCAGATGGATGGGCCCGTGGCTGGATTGGTAAAGGGCAGAGAGCTCCAGTCCGACTCAGACGCCAGCAAGGTGGAGGTGGAGTACTGGTTTGGGCTGGTATCATCAAAGATGAGCTTGTGGGGCCTTTTCGGGTTGAGGATGGAGTCAAGCTCATCTCCCAGTCCTACTGCCAGTTCCTGGAAGACACCTTCTTCAAGCAGTGGTACAGGAAGAAGTCTGCATCCTTCAAGAAAAACATGATTTTCATGCAGGACAATGCTCCATCACACGCGTCCAAGTACTCCACAGCGTGGCTGGCAAGAAAGGGTATAAAAGAAGGAAATCTAATGACATGGCCTCCTTGTTCACCTGATCTGAACCCCATTGAGAACCTGTGGTCCATCATCAAATGTGAGATTTACAAGGAGGGAAAACAGTACACCTCTCTGAACAGTGTCTGGGAGGCTGTGGTTGCTGCTGCACGCAATGTTGATGGTGAACAGATCAAAACACTGACAGAATCCATGGATGGCAGGCTTTTGAGTGTCCTTGCAAAGAAAGGTGGCTATATTGGTCACTGATTTGTTTTTGTTTTGTTTTTGAATGTCAGAAATGTATATTTGTGAATGTTGAGATGTTATATTGGTTTCACTGGTAATGATAAATAATTGAAATGGGTATATTTTTTTTTTTGTTAAGTTGCCTAATAATTATGCACAGTGATAGTCACCTGCACACACAGATATCCCCCTAACATAGCTAAAACTAAAAACAAACTAAAAACTACTTCCAAAAATATTCAGTTTTGATATTAATGAGTTTTTTGGGTTCATTGAGAACATGGTTGTTGTTCAATAATAAAATTAATCCTCAAAAATACAACTTGCCTAATAATTCTGCACTCCCTGTATATAAAACTTACGGATTACATGTCTTACTCCTGAGTGCAATGTAGCGGATAACATGCACAAAGTAATATAATACCATCACAGTGGGATACCGTGAATATAGAGAGGGCTGCTTCACCCTGCAGGTGTCAGGTTCCATTGTCTAAAAAGTAGTGATTATTGAATACCATGTAATCTGTACAAGTACTGCGATATCTGTGTGTTGTGAAAATCTGGCACTAGTTGGGAGAGTTGAGCATATACCACAGCGGAGCAGACACTTGAAGATCACATGCTTCAAGTTGAATGAGATACTGCTCAACTTATGGTGTAGGGTCCTCGATCTGCTTACCAATAACAGATGTCTTCCAGTATTGAAATAATTAACCCCTTAGCTGCTGGTCCCCCCCCCTTACACACTCACTCCCAGTGCTGAGCCCTTTTTTGGGGGTTATTTGGGTTAGTTTGTGCTTAGGCCTTCATAACTTTTTTTCCATCATCCTAGGGATTCTAAAGGTACCCAGAGTTTGTGGGTTCCCCTGAAGGAGACCAAGAAATTAAAATACAGCAAAAATTTAGTATTTTACTGAAACATGGGGAAAAAAGGGCTGCAGAAGAATGGCATCAACAAAGGCTTTGCGATGCTAAAATCAACAACTTCCCAGCTTTCAGGGTCGGGCAGACTTGAATCAGAAAACCACATTTCTCAACACAATTTTGGGTTTTTACTGGGACATACCCCATTTTTACTTTTTTTGTCCTTTCAGCCTCCTCCTAGTTAGTGACAGAAATGGGTGTAAAACCAATGCTAGATCACGGACAGCTAACCATTTCTGAAAAGTAGGCAAAATTCTGAATTCAGCAAGGGGTCATTTGTGTAGATACTACAAGGTTTTCCTACAGAAAATAACAGCTGAAATAAAGAAAAATTGAAATTGAGGTGAAAAAAACCAGCCATTTCTGTCCACGTTTTTTTCTATAACTTTTTCCAGATATGGCAAATTTTTGAAAGCAGTATATCGTTACGTCTTCTGGACTCTTCTGGTTGCAGGGATATATGGGCTTGTATGTTCATCAAAAACCCTAGGTACCCAGAGCCAATTAATGAGCTGCACCTTGCAATGGATTTTCATTGTATAAAGGGTATACAGCAATTAATTTGGTGAAATATAGAGCGATCAAAAGTAGGTATCAAGGAAACCTCTGTATTTCCAAAATGGGCACAAGATAAGGTGTTGAGAAGCAGTGGTTATTTGCACATCACTGAATTCCAGGGTCCCCATACTAGCATGTGAATTACAGGGCATTTCTCAAATAGACTTCTTTTTTACACACTGTCTTACATTCGTAAAGAAAAAATGTAGAGAAAGACAAGGGGCAATAACACTTGTTCCCCCAAGTCATCCGATAAAAATGGTACCTCACTTGTTTGGGTAGACCTAGTGCCCGCGACAGGAAACGCAACATTGACACATCAAATTTTTACATTGAAAAAGGACATGCTTTTTGGAAAGTGCCTAACTATGGATTTTGGTCTCTAGTTCAGCCGGTCCCTAAGAAAACCTACCAAACTTGTAGATTTCTGAAAACTAGACACCCAGGGGAATCCAGGAAGGGGTGACTTGTGGGGCTCTCACCAGGTTCTGTTACCCAGAATCCTTTGCAAATCTCAAAATTTGGCCAAAAGAAACACTTTTTCCTCACATTTCGCTGACAGAAGGTTCTGGAATCTGAGAGGAGACACAAATTTAATTCCATCCAGCGTTCCCCTAAGTCTCCTGATAAAAATGGTACCTCACTTCTGTGGGTAGGCATAGTGCCCGTGTCAGGAATGGATCACACAGTGGTCAATGGTAGTCCTTTCTGCCTAAAAGCTACAGTTGAAACGCATCTGTTGAAGTATGTGCATTGCTTTGAAGACGTAAGCTGCAACTGCAAAGAACTGGGGGCAAAAAGAGATCACTTTTATATGTGGTTGTGGTTTTCCTGGGGGCCAATCGCAGCCCCCAGGGAAACCACACACACACATTGACAAAAGTGATCTATAGCTATATTACTTTTATTTATATATATATATATATATATATATATATATATATATCTATAATCTGTATTTTTTTTTATAGCTGTATGGTGGCCCCCAGGGAAACAAAAAATTGCCAACATAGGGGATCACCCTTCCCACGGGCGACCCCCTGTCATTTTCATTAAAAAAAAAAAAAAAATGTATCCCTCTGGGGAGGCACGATTGCACTCCCCCCAGGGGGAAAACGTATTATTTATTATTTTTTTTAATATGCCCCCGGTGGTGGGCGGGGGGGGGTGTTTACAGCGGGGGATATCCCCCCAAAAAGAAAATTCCCTGGTGTCTAGTGGGGTTTCCTGGCGCTTGATCGCAGAAACTGTTTCAGGAAGGCCTCGTTTGAAAGGGCAGAATCTCCCCTTTCAAACGAGGCCTTCCAGAACGAGACACTGAAGCTCTTCCGTGTCTCCCGGGGTTTTTTTAAATTAAAAAAAAAAAATCCCCTCCCTGGTGTAGGCCAGTGTTTCATTTTGATAGTAGTTGAGGAGGTAAACAGACGAATGGGTTTGAGGCAGAGGTGAGTTGAGTTGATTGCTTATGAAGCCCTTGACCTTCTTAACACAGGATAGTAAATTTAGACTCCTAGTTTGACTTGTTGGAAAGGATGCCTGAATGAGAAAAAAAAAGATAGTGAGTGCTTTATTTTGGGGCCAGCCCTGATGTTAAAATGAAGGATTTCTAATAGACTCATACATTCAATTAGGTAGTTATCAGTGAACTATGTAACGCCTTATGTAATGTCTTATGTTTCTACCTAACCCTTTTGTAATGCCACAGTGGGACTATTGGTCGTAACTGTTTTAGCAGGTGCACAGTTGTCCTTTGTGTCTCAAAACAGCCTTCCTCCTAGCGATAAGCTCAGCTCGTTGAGTGAGTGAGCTACATGCTCTGTATGTTCACCCATTGTATACCACCTTTTTTCCAGACAGATTGATGTTGCAGACTGGAGCAGCAATTTTGCCGAAAGTTGTGATGCCTTTCTGACACACCATCACCCTTCCTTTGAACTTCTACAGCAATTGCACCAAAGACCATGAGATGGACATTCAGCTCTTTGTGGGATTCACTGTAGGAAAAAGGGTAAGGTAGTTACTGATAAAGACCATATCAAGGTGAATAGTCCGCTGTATAAAGAGTACCGACACATTGGCTAAGAAGCAGCCCCCAGAAGGGCTGAGAGCTCTTTCGACCAGAGTCCAGGCTACTACCACTATGCTGCCATATAGAGTGTCTGTTCCTAACATCTGTCAGGCAGTGATATGGGCATCACCCTACATATTCATGAATCGCTACTGTCTTGATAGCCAGGTCTGGCGGTAAGGGGCCTTTGCCACCTCAGCCCGGATGGATTTTCTGGTTTGAGGCATTCCACAGACCCACCACCAGGGGAGATACTGCTTTGGTAGCTATACAGTAGGTGGGGAATCTACAGTTAGAAGTAACCATGATAGGAACTAATTACTTACCTTTGCTAATGTTCTTTCTGGTGGATACTCTATCTAACCATAGATTTCTCATCTCCCGTTCTGTGGAGTGGTTGTTTACCATCCAAAAGGTCCTAAATTAGAGAGATGTACACTGGTACTGCCAATCATTTTTTTGCTTTATTTTCAGGGTTGCATAAAGAGTCAAGCAAAAAAACTGATGTTGGTACACAGGGAGAAGCCTAAATGTGGATCCCTACTGTCACTTTTGGGTAAGATCAAAGTTCTTTAGGAACCATGTGGCGCCACCTAATGGTGTGTGGGACCACTGCTGCGAAACATTTCCAATCCAGTCTAGCGGCTGGGGAATGTTCTAAAGCTGAGGAATCTGGGGTTAAATAGAGTACCCACCAGAAACAGCAGTTACTGAAGGTAAGTAACCTGCTCATTTGTGTCCGTCCATGATTCAGTGGCACAAAAGCATGATACCATGTGGATTGTCTTTGCAGTCTGGGTTACTAGAACCGCAACTAGTCTGCAGAATACTCTGGGACTTTAACTCAGCTCAGAGTAACAGCCAATTTCAAAATACACTCTATGCAGTATTCATCAATGAGCCCGTTACTTACAGTTGGAGGGTGTATTATTATCAAGGGCAGGTAGGTCACACTTATTAACAGGCCACCACCCCACACTAGGTCCAGTCAAGGCCAGGTCCAGGCTCACCCCTTGGTAGCTGTCTGCAAGCAGGCAGGCTTAACTCAGGAGACAGTTATGTAAATCATTTAAATACACCAATACAGTAAATAAGACACAGCACACAATAAAAATCGCACACAGATTTATAAAAAAAATAAAAAAAACGTATCTTTAAAATGACACCAAAATGACAAAATTCCAATATAGGGAACCGGAGATATGAATTTTTTAATATTAAATAACAAATGTGCTTCTAGTACCTAAAAAAAATAAAATTACCAGCCGGGGACATCTGGTCGCGCTAGTCCTTTACCAAGTCGCAATTTTAGGCTGACTGTGATGGAGGCCTGCTCGGATACACTGAGCCGGAGGCCCCAATCAAAATTTTACCTTCGGACGTAGAAACGTTTCTGGTGGATTTTCTCTCAATGTCATTTAGTTCTCTCCAGCAAGTTGATTTCGATGTGATGTCATCGGATTGCTTTTCCGTGAGGTCCTGGTCAAATCCTGGAAGTCTGGAGCTCCAGAGCTTTCAGCAGGATGAACCTGAAATTTAGGCCAGGTCGCAGTTGAAGGTAGTCAGCTTGGCTCTTGACGTTGGGTCGGTCTGCTCATGGAGCTTTTTCCAAAAGTTGCTCTAAACTTCTCCAAAGTTCTGGAACGTCTTCCTGAAGTTCCCCTTGAGGGTTTGAAGTGTACAAAACACAAATCCAATGGTCTAGAGGCTCTGACATGGCCCTTGGAAGTTTGGACTAAAATTCCCACAATGCACCTGGCTAAATCCTTAAAAGTCCACAGGACACACTCCAGGCTGAAGACTTCTTGTGGGAGATGGTGCAGGGAAGATCTGTTAACCGGTTGCTTTCAGGGAGTCACCGCCTTAATCCTTTTTGAAGCAAGGCAAAGTCCTCAAGGCTGTTGTTCCCAGTGTGCAGCAAGAGCAGCCCTTCAGAGAGCAGTCCTTTGGGATGCGGAGCAGGGTTGCAGCAGGTCAGTCCTTCTTGTAGTTTCAGGAAGCAGATCTGAGTTGCTATGTAGCTCTCACATTTATTCATTGGTCTGCAGTGAGAAGCAGGGTGGCACCCTGTCCAATGAAATGCAGGGTGCCACACAAAAGCACGACAGCTTCCTCCAAGGCATATTCTTGTCCCACAAAGCACTGCACTTTTAAAATCCAAGGTGGTGGATTCATCTCCAGTAGAGTAAGAACTAGCTAAACCAACCTACTGGGGTGGCTCAATCCATTAACACTCCCCCTCCAGACCATCTGCAAATTCCATTCCTGGGCATGCCACCTGGCTGGGGGCCAGGCCTGACTGGCATTCCATACTGTTCTGTTCTCTTTGAAGCACAGTTTGATTTAAATAGCCCCCTTTCTCGCCTGTGCTCTGCAGCTTCAGAGCTCCCCACCAGATAACCTCTGCTCTATGCAGGCCACTTATCACCTCATCAAAGCAGCTTGGCTAAGCCTTTTAAGGCTGATCAATCAGGAGGGCCCTATTAGAAGGCTTAATTGTGACACAAAGAAAAGAAAGTCCATTAACTTGTGTTCTGTATTAGTTATAATAAATTCATCAGTGGCAAGTTGTTGGATTTATCCTCACCAATCTTTTGAGTCCTTGAATGGCATTTCAATCTCCTTCCTAGCAACATTTATTCTTAAATAAAATATTCTGATGTTAGCCTACAGAGCTAAGTATCTACAATGGGGAAAAATGAGGGGCAGTTTTCCATCACCAGAGCATATAAAACAATTTCTGTACCATCTCTGCTTATAGCCACATGGCTCCCCACCACTGAGGCACCTAGGGGGGACCTTAGGGGTGACATATGTGTAAAAATAGGGTAGATTACCACTTTGGAAGTACCTTCAGTTCCAAAGTCGAATTTGCATATATTTTAATTTTAAAGACATTCTGCAAAGCAGCGCTACCTTTTAAAAGTGACAGTAGGCAACACAGCTGTGTACATTCCAATGCAGAAAATCTACTGGGCCTTTAAGCCTATCTGCCATAATATGTACTAGGGACTTATATATATTAGTAGGGGCTTACAGGGGTCTGTGCTTGCCAATTGTAATTAGACCTAATTACCAAACACCTTTTTAATCAGAGCACTAGCCCTGCTCTTTCTCGTGAATAGTCTATCAAGCATTACCTGTTCTTTTTCTCCCTTGGTGTTAGTGACTGTGGAGTCCACTTTGCAAGGGCTAAAACATACGAGTTAAATTATGTAATATGATATAGTGATAGAGGTGACTCCTATTAACATGCACACAGATCAAGATGCTAGTCAGTTTCTCACACTTACTCCTGGATGAAAAAGAATGTGACCTTTGGGGAGAAATCTTTAGCAAATTGTGTTCTAAGCCTAGTAGGTGAAGTTTGATGCTGGCCAGAATCACAGGTGGGTGGCGGAACCAACCAAGGCATGTCAAAGACAGATGGAACAAAGACAGGTAAGATATCGGAGGCTAAAACTGCATGCTCAGGTGAACTAGTGATAAAGAAAAAGGGGAAAGATAGGATAGGAACAAACCCAACAATTGTGAGGTGCATAATTAGGCAGCAGCCTTGACAGCCCTGTTGGCTGCCACAGGAATTTGTACATTGAGCTGATGTTGGCTGGTGGTACACTTCCCAGTATGGACTGAGTAGGCCATAATTCATTGTCAGGAGGAGAGACAGACTGGTGCCCTAACAGGGCTCGGTGCCCCGCTACACCCTTCTCTATGTGGTAGCGTGGATATCCCCCTTGTTTACCTGTGGCGGTCATTGGCAGGGAGGGCACGAGAAGCCTGAAAAATCTGAAATTAGTGCTACAAAAGCGTAAGGAAGGCATAGCCAGTGACTGTGGTTGGTGGCAATTAAGGGAGCCTATGGGGTTTTCTGTGGGCAGGTGCGCAACATCCAATGGGTTAAAGGGACCACCCCGCTGCGGACGACCCCCACCGTCGTGTATCTTAGCCCAGGCTGCAGTAGCTTCCAGGACACACATACATCTTTAACTGATGTGTGCTAGGTGGTGCTGGAGATGAGGCATCAAAGATAGTCTTGTACAAGCTATTTTCATATGTCATCCACAGGCTTAAGTGCAAAAAACTTTCGGGACGGTGATCCAAAGTGCAGAGGGGAGGTGGCAAAAAAGTACAAAATATTCCGCAACTATTTACAAATATTTTGTTGGTGTTTCACCTTCAGAACAAGACATAAAAATAACACAAATTAACTGAAAAATAAATACAAGTTAAATAAATGGGTTGGAATGCATTCTTCTAAGTCCTTAAAGCTCAGTTGGACAATGTGATTATTGAATGAGTCTGTCTGTGTTACCAGACAGTCAGACAACCCAGGCACTCATTTACAAAGTAATTTTACGGTCTCAAAAGCTCGGATTCATAAAGTCAGGGCATAGTAACGCATAATTGCATACTTCTATTCATAAAACCCAAATTGTGATTCGATAATGTGTTACCACATCACGATTTGGGTTTGCAGATATATGCCCCTTCACCTTTGTGAATGTTAACAAACGTTTTTTAGGAACAGGCAGTGGACCAAAGCCTACACCTAAAAAAAAATGCTTGTAAAATGTTTTTGAGCTCATTCAATTTTCCTTGTAGGAAAATTGCTGCATTTAAAAGAAAAAAAGATTGCTTCATTTGAAAGCAGTCACAGACTGGTGTGCTGACCCTAATAGGTTAACGTGCCTGTGACTTTAGCCAATCGTAGTGGGTCGCAATTTGCAACCTGCTTCATGCATATTAATGAGGTAGATCAAATTGTGACCTCCAACAACTGAGAATGTTGTCAGCCAGACACCATTAATACACAGGTTGGTTTGCAAAATACCAGTGGATTTGTTAGAACTCAATGAGCAAATTAAAGCCACTTTTACCAAACCCATTATAATTAGAACTCCTGGTTTTATGGTTTTCAACTTTTTAAGATTTCCGTCTGTATTTATCCATATTTATTTTTGGTCATTTTATCTATTTCGCAACAATTTTTTTTGTTGCAAGCGAAAAAAGATGCTGCAGCTGGATTTTTTTTCACATTTATTTAAATAGACAATGCACACTTGGTTGTTGTAGGTTTAGATAGATTTATGTAGGTGGATAAATGGGTTACTGCTTTTAACAAAGATTATTTGGTTACTTGCAGTTAATAAATTGTAATCCTTCTAATATAGCACAATGAGCTATGAAGGACCTTGTAATCCTCACTGTTTTATGTAACACATCCTAGACATTAATTTACACACGATTCATTGTCAATGTATAATAATGTGTATGTGCAATTTAAAGTGCTCTGACACCTTGCATTAGGATGAGTAGTGCTGTAGCACTATAAAAGAAATAAAACAAAATAGTAGTATTTAAATTATTTGTGTAAGTACTGGGACAGACCAACACATCTAACATTCCTACAGTGCATGCATTTCTCCCGGATCCAGGGACTGAACAAAGTGAAAAGCATGCATTTCTTATGTATCTCTGAAGTGATAAGCTGTGTGCACTTGTTTTCCCTCAATTACTTTTGGGTTTTGCGTCTCCTTCCCCCCTCTCACAGTTTTCAGCCAGGATACTCCAACAAAAGGATGCCTGATGTCCCCTTAACATTGACCTTTTGTTATGGGCTCAGCTGAAATCTGATAAGTCCTCTCCCCGCCTGCATGAGACAGACATCCTCTGGTCAGACAGCAGCAAAGTTAAGCATATTTACTAGCATTTTTCTGTTTCTATTTATAATTACATACAAAGAAAAAATATTTTTCCATCTGTATCTATAATCAAAAATCTGCTTAAATGGAAAACCGGGAGCCTTAATTATAATGCATTCCAAAATAGGAATTGCAAACTGGTTTTTGCACAATTTCCTATTTCTTATTTGAAAAATTAGGTCACAAGGTTCTGAATTCTGGTTTGTGCACTGGGAAATAATGTGTATTTATAGAGCTATGAGGCCTCAGTCTGCGATCAAAAGCACTCCAAATAAACAAGTCCTTATTGTAAAATTGCATCCCACACAGTATAAGATAGGCTGCTGTAAAATTGCCAAAGAGAATTAGGGTCTGATTTAGAGATCTTGCCCAGCCAAAAATCTAAATCCCATAGGATATAATGGGATTTATATTTTGGCGGATGAGATATCCGTCACCGTTGTGATGGAGCGACCCCTCCACAAAACTCTGAAAAAGGCCCTAAGTGTTTAAAATAAAGTATGTAAAATATACGTGTGTGTGTGTGTGTGTGTGTGTGTGTGTGTGTATGTATGTATGTGTATATATATATATATATATATATATATATATATATATAGTAATACATAATCATATTGTAAGTAGCGGAAACCTCTTTTTATAAGAGTTTCCTTAAGACAAATACATCCCAGAAGACCAGTACATTACCTCTCAAGGGCAATAAATCTTAGTTACTGTGAAATTTCAAATGGCTCCATCAATTTAAACCATATACTGGTTACCACACAGCCTTTAGATTTGCTGATTAACCATTTACACCCATTTACATTTCTTTTAGGTAGCAGGCACCCTGGTTAGATGTTTTGATTCCTCTTTCACTGTCTGCATCTACCTTGGCTTCACAGAATAGAAGGCCCTCTCCCTTCCCTTTCAGCCAGAGGCACCCAAAGATCTGGTTGTGTTTTTAACAAGAAAGATTGAGAACCTAGGGCCAGATGTAGCAAAGGTTTTTACCCATTCTGTGTCTATGGGATATTTTTTGGTACATATGGCCCATAGTTCCCAGTAGATCCCACCCCTTTCAACCACTCGGGTCATCCATAAACCAGTTACAGAAAAAGAAGCCGGTGCTTGATTTTTCATTGCTTCTCATGCCTCATGGTGTCGCGCTCTCTCTGCCTCATCAACCCACTTGCAAGGTGGCCATAAAGGCCTAAGGCCTGGTGGGAAACTGTGTGGAGCAGAATTCCAGTGTCGAATTTCATTCCAGACACTTATAAAGGGGCCAGTGTTCTTGCACCCAGATTTATTAGGTGTAAGAACAATTAACCTGATTGCTCCAGGCGGGTGATCCAGCAGATAAAATCATTGTGGAAAAAGTCTGCATTGTAACTCAAACCTACCACATCTACAGTTAGATGAGATGTACTTCACCTTAATCTAAGACAAAAAGACAGAGAATGCAATATTCAATTAGAATGTAGTAGAGAGAGACAGTGATATTATATTGTATTACCATTTGCATAGCAGTTTCCTAACCTTTGTGAGGTTAAAACCGAATATCTAGCAGAAACGTTGCTTTGTTTTATTTTCTTGATGCTTTGAAACCGTTCATATTATCAGACACTTAATAAACAAAAACAGAAAAAATATGTCATACAAAGTTAGCAATTGTTTTACTTACTGCCCCAGTTCTCCAAAGCATGTCCACTATCTTGACCCTGGCCAGGCTTTCCTTAAGCAAAGCGTGTAGTTAATGCCGTAGTTCACGTTGTACTGTGAAAGTTCACATGGCTTTTTGCTTCCACAGAGGCACTTTTGGAATTGATTGGATGCACTCGCTGGGCACAGAATTGCCTGAATCCTAGGGCTTGCTTCACCCAAGGATGGCGCCTGTCATCTGTGTGCATGTTCATAACCCCGTATTCTGTGGTTCAGACGTATATACACAGACCACTCCATAGATGGCAGGTATTGGCTTTTGCGGCCACATCTACCCTCACATGTCTCTCTTACACCCATGAATAAGCACACCCACATGCTTGTTTATGAAACATTCCCAACGGGTTCAGCCATCTCCACACACTGAAACAGGCTGCACTCATACACTTCCGCCTATCAATTTGAATTAATTGCTAAAGAATCCTATCTTTCGCTCACTTCCTCTTCAAATTCATGCAGAGGCATAGCAATAAACCCTACTAAGTGCTTAACGCAGGACCTAAGGCATGACATCAAAAAGTTCCCCGTAGTGGCCACGTACCATACATGCACTGTTCCATCTGTCCCACACCACAGAGTAGAATGCTGGCCCTTCACAAAAGCACTTTGGCAGTTTGTTAACAGTACAAAGCACTTCATAAATAAAACTACAATACAATACAGCCTAGTCAAACCCCAAATTACTACAAGGTTATTTAAATGGTAATGCAGAGGTAAGCAAATCTCTATTGACATAACATAACCCTGCCTTCTGTAAATGTACAGACTTAATTTAAGCCCTAATTCAAAGTTGTGTTTTGAGCCATGGGCAAATGGAGTTTTTCACACAGTTTGGAATTCTGAGCTGTGCATCAATTACCACATCCTGCAATTTTCTGCTGATATATGTCATCTGTTAAAGTTTGAGGAAGTCCATCAGGATAAAATGGTAAGTTTTAAATGCAAAAAATGCAGTAATCCGTTTGGGAAATGCTAATTCGTCGTTATGATTCACCATCACTTTAGTGTCCGTACCTGTCTCAGTGCTTTGACTATGATGATATCCATACAGGTTCATAGTTTACAATATATTAGTTTGGGGTCGCCAAGCCTAACTAAGGTGCTCATTTTTCTACCTGCTTTAACTTTTCTGCAAAGTCGGTCCTCGAGAGCCGGGTCCAAGCCAAATTTGTAGAATATCCACATTTAAAAAATGAGGATTTCTGAAACATCTTGTTTCTAAATGTGGATATGCTCAAAATCTGGCATGGACCCGGCTCTCCAGGACCGACTTTGCAGAACCCTGCCCTAGATGTGTGTCCATTCAGGAATCTAAATTCTTTAGCTATGGTTATGCTTCATCCTTAGCACCTGTTTCATCTGGAATGGTCAAAAGGAGATGGAAGAAAGGGGTTGTCAAACTCCTTTTGAAGAAGTCAGACATGGGCCACAGGACAGAAGCTAACTATACGCTCATCTTTCATTTGTCAGCGGTCACTAAAAAAATTCTCGTGGACTAGCTTTGTAAGCATCTTGAAGAGCACCAGTTGCTATATGCCAGCTGGATGAGTTTAAAGCCCAGTTTAGGTAATAGGACTGCCACTGTGTCTGAATTGTATTATCAGACAAGATTACAATAATGACATTTCCACCTGCCTTATCCTGCTCCTGCAGTTGTGTTGTCCTTCTACCTTCAAATGAGAATCTTGAGGAAAGTTTGAAGAAAAACCTTATTTTAATTCTGTACAGCTTGAAAGCTTGTGTTGTTAATACTTCCATTATTTCTAGATTGAATTATGTCAATGCTGGCTATGTTGACCTTCTTGAGTCTGTTATTTACACGCTCCCAGTCATACAGAATATAGCAGCATGACTAGTCATGAATTTCAGGCAATTTCGTTCTCCGGGGGCATGCCTTAAGCTGCAGCTTATGCCTATTTCTAGGAGGATCCATTATAATGTGCTTTGCTTTGCCCACAGAGCCTATTATGAAACAGGCCTCATACAACTTATGGGTTTGTTTCCAGGTTAAAGTGATCCCTTTATTTGGACATTTCCCTCCTGTTATCAGTCCCCAGTTGAGAAGGGCTTGGTGGGGTGGGATGTATGAGGGCCAAATTCCCTCTTATTTCATGGCTCCCTTTATTTAGAATGCTGTGCATCTTGACCTGCACATAATAGAGAGAAGCTTCTAAAATGATTTTTTTCCTTGATTACCTTCTTACATTTTCTGATGTTTTTTACTGTCAAGATGCCTTAGGAGATTCCTTGAACTTTACGAGTAACCACTCAAGTCAAATCATGCATATACAGCTTCTTAATATATTTACTGGGTGAGCTGAAGCACCTAACACAGGGTCAATTTAAGAAGAGATTGAGCAGAAGGATGGGTCGCTTTGGGAGATAGCTCATGCATCTAATGCCTGAACAGTGGGTAGGCTGAATGGTAGCTCTGCTATGAGAATATTGATTATATAATTTGTCTCATCAGAGGCATGTCTATACTACCTAAAGCAAATGCAGCTATGATCAGTTTCTCAGTGCATTGTAAGAGGTAGAATTTATGTTAACATATTTGTGCATGATTTTTCTCTGTAATGGGGTCCATGCAGGGGCAGTATACCTGCACTGTCCTTGTGTATGCATTGCATTGCTGTTCTTTATCTTTCTATCCAAACTAAGTCTGGGTCTGTCAAAAACGACGACATAACTGATATTGTTCATAATTGGTTATCAATGTAAAAGCATAGCACAATGAAAAACACTACTTTTTGCACTACTGGTAACCATGTTTTGCCTGTTGTCTCTCTTTTGCCCTGTTCAACATTATACCTTTTTCTTCCTTGACCAAGGTAATAGTTATACGTACTACAGACATTTAGGAACAACCATTATATAGTGGTCATTCTTCTCAAGGGAATTATGGAGAAATTCTAATTTGTAACATGCATTACACTTTATATTGTGCATTATCCCTAGAGGATTAAAAAAAAAAATAACATTTATATTTTTGTGGATTTGGCACTGTTTGTGCTGGGGGCTTCCGAACAGAATTGAAAACATGGTTGTTCTTCTAACATAGGCTATTAAGAGGCGCTGTTTCTACTGGATTGACCTCTTTGCATGACATTGCCCACCAGCTTTACATTCTTTGTGTTCTTGAGTCTGAAAGGAAACTTGTATTCTTTGCATGCTAGAAAACCAATCATTGCAAAGTTATTCAAAGCCAACTACTTTGTGTGTACCATTTCGTTAGGCCTGGTGACTTCTTGCCTGTATGTGTCTCAGTCGTCTCATATAAGAAGTGCCCAATGTGGGGCACTGACAACTATTCTATTTTGATTTAGAATATCACAGATTTAAAATGCACATGCTGTCACTTTTTATCACTTCTTTCTTCGGTATTGACTCTAAGGATAGCTCTACCCCATAACTTGAAGAATTAGCCCCTCCTCCTTTGGTTGACCTGTTAGCCCCCGCACCCTACCCCGCCGGGAGTTCAGGTTAAGTTGTGTCCCTGGCCATTGGTGAGCTTTAAAGGCAAACCCCCAACTCTAGTAGACACAAGGGTGAAATTATACGATGGGACTTCATACGGCATAGCTAATTAATTTGAGAATGCAAGCTTAGTATGCAGAACACAAGTTCACCTATCTGGCATTGGACCAATCAATCAATATTTTTATTATGAAAATCACGGGGGCTCTGGAACTGGCAGGGTGCTCCTACCAATGAGCCAAAAGAAAGGTGTCTAAAGACTAAAAGGGGGAGCCACTAAAGAGCAAAAACCACTTAGGGGCATTGCTCTAACAATGGCAGTCAGAACAAGGTCAAGGTTGCAAAAACAACTGTATGGAAGGCCGCCCTTCTAGTAAGTCTTCAATCACTCAATCCATTAGGGATTTGTAAAGTGCGGCTACTCACCCTTGAGGGTCTCACGGTGCTGGGGCGGTTAGGGGAAGGGGGCTGAGGTCCAGTCGAAGAGCCAGGTCTTGAGGTCTTTCCTGAACTGTGACAGGGTGGGGGCTTGCTTGAGATGGATGGGGAGGAGGTTCCAGGTCTTGTCGGTGATGTGGGAGAAGGATCTTCCTCCGTCTGTGATTTTCCGGATGCAGGGGACATTGGCGAGGGCCTGGTTGGCGGAGCGGAGTCAGAAGTGTAGAAGGAAAGTTTGTGGTTGAGGTAGGCTGGTCCAGCGTCGTGTAGGGCCTTGTAGGTGTGGGTCAAAAGCTTGAAGGTGTAGGTCTCTTAGAACGGCGGAGGTGTGGCTGTGTCGTGGGACGTTCTTGAAGAGACAGGCAGAGGCGTTCTGGATGCGTTGTAGTCTTTTCCGGGTATTGGCGGTGGGTCCGGTGTAGAGTGCATTGCTGTAGTCGAGGCGGCTGCTTACAAGGGCCTTGGGTGACTGTCCTTCTGGCTGCAGTGGGGATCCACTTGTAGATTTTTCGAAGCAGCGCAGGGTGTGGAAGCAACCTGATGAGACTGCACTCACCTGTTGGCCCATTGAGTGCGATGAGTCTAAGATGATGCTGAGGTTGTGGGGGTGGGGGCCACCAGTACTCTTTCCAGGTGGAGGGTATGGAGCCGAGGATGTGGACTTCTGTTTTGTCAGATTTTAATTTGAGGCAACTATCTTTCATCCAGGCGGTGACAGCTTTCATTCCTTCATGGAAATTGTTTTTGGCGGTGGTCGGGTTGTTGGTGAGGGGGGCCATCAGTTAGGTGTCATAAGCGTAGGAGACTATGTTGAGTGCGTGGTTTCTATTGATGGCGGCCAGTGGGGTCATGTAGAGGTTGAAGAGGGTGGGACTCAGCGAGGATCCTTGGGGGATGCCGCAGCTGATCTTGGTGGCTTCTGAGAGAAAGGTGGGGGGAATCGGACGATCTGTGTTCTGCCACTGAGGAATGAGGAGAGCCATTGCAGTGCTGAGTCTCGCATCGCCAGCGTTGTAGAGACGGGTGCGTAGCGGGTTGTGTGAGTGTGCCGAAAGCAGCAGAAGAGGTCCAGGAGGATGAGGGCGATGGTCTCGCCTCTGTCGAGGAGGGAGCAGATATAGTCTGTGGCGGCGAGGAGGGCTGTCTCTGTGCTATGGTTGCTTCTGAATCCTGACTGAGAGGGGTCCAGGATGTTGTTGGCTTCCAGGAAGACAGTGAGTTGTTTGACTGCCTCTCAATGACTTTGGCTGGAAAGGGGAGCAGGGACATGGGCTGGTAGTTCTTGAGGTCTGTCGGGTCGGCGGTGAGTTTCTTCAGTAGAGGTTTGAGAGTTTCCAACTCTCTGGGAAGGTGGCAGTTTCGAAGGAGCTGTTGATGGCATGCCAGAGTTTGGGTGCGTTGATGTCACTTGCTTTGTTGAAGATGTGGTGAGGGCAGTGGTCGGTGGGTGCTCCCGAGTGGATGGTTGTCATACTGTTGCGGGTCTCATTGTCGGTGATGTTGTTCCAGTGGATGAGGGTGGGGGGGGGGCATTGTGATGCTTTGGTCGACAGGCTGGTTGGTGGTGAGAGTCGTGGGGGTGCCCTCGGTGGTGAAGCTGTAGTAAATGTCTGCGATCTTGCAATGGAAGTAGTTGGCGAGGTTTTCGCAGAGTTTTTACGACGGGGGAATGTCGGTGGAGTTGAAGTGGGGTTGGTGAACTCTTTGGTGGTGAAAAGTTCCTTGCTCGGGGTGCCAAATGGCACAAGGGTAAACCAGAAGTTCTTCACGTGGTGCTCATGGTCATACGCTGTACTTGCAGCCAAAGCATGGTGAAAGCGGGCAGAATGATAGGTGCAATAGTTGCAAGTTAAGCCTAAAACACTGCAAACCGTCACCCCTCAACCGTCCCACCAACACAAAAGAGAAATCGAGCACGATCAAGCATAATCGGAGTTTAACAGTGGTGTCCGTTTTTTATTAGTGAAGGTGTAAATAAATTGATTACGTTTAATGTTGTGGATGATTATGGGCCAGTGTCTTCACTGATTTATTTGAGGGTGAGGGGGAAGATTGGCTGAAGTGCCGGATTTATTTATAGTGCGCTTGGGGCTGAGGCAGTTAGTAATGGGCTACAAAGGCTTGTGCCAAGAGCCGGTATCCCTACTTTTCTGCTCTCCAAACAGAGCGATTGCTTCATGTTAGCGTTGTTCACACGAATTTAGTTTTTTAACCACAGAGCGGTGTTTTTAGTAAGTTGGGCCCCTGCTCTGCATAAACCTGTGCACTCTAGTTTCCATTCTCGATTCTGAACATTCCGATTTATGGTTATTTGAAGATGAATAACTGGCATACTTTTTCCCAAGTGTGGCCATGCTGGATTGACTCATGTCCAGGGACATCTCGCCCATGACTCGTTGACGGTGACTGTTGTAATCCACACGACTGGGGAGTGGAACTGACATTGTGCGTCGTGGACAGTTGCCCAGAATCGCCCTCATAGACAGATACAGCGATTTAAGCACAATTGTTAGGAAGCTGTTGCTGTTCGCGTTACCGGGTGGTTTTGCCTGGCATCTTGAGTAATACATGTTTTGTGAAGTATCAGTGCTAACAATGAATTTATATTCTTGATTATGTACATTATTTTCAATTACCTTGTAATAAATGAGGCTGTGGGTGTAACCATGTACAAGAGTGGTAAGTGTATTCCTTGAGCGGGGGAGAGGGAACTAAGCCTTTCCATGTCCACTGCTTAAACCTTGTGGGCCATCTGTCTCCATCCGCTGCTATATCCATCGTCCGCGTGTCTAATTCTGCAGAACATTTCTACAGGTGTTGTCTCTTTTCTGCTCCTGTAGATGTGCCTGTGTCCGAGCTGCACGATCTGCTTTGCAAGAAGCTGCAGCAGTGCTCCGTGCTCTTCGACTTCCTGGACTGTGTGGCCGACCTGAAGGGGAAGGAAATCAAAAGGGCGGCGCTGAACGAGCTGGTGGAATGCATCGCGACCAACCGAGGGATCCTCATCGAGCCCGTGTACCCGGAGATCATCAAGATGGTGAGTGCCTCATACACACACCCTGCAGAGATGGTGCGCCCTGTCAGGAGCCTCCACTGGAGTCAGGCCAAGAATTGCTAGGTCCTGCTATGGTCATGACATCAGGGGTGAGGGGGAAGGAAGACATGGTAGGCGGACAGGTCACCAGTTTCTGCATGGAGGCCAAACGCCAGGCTGGACTTTTTTTTATCCTGGCAACATCAACTATCTTTGCATCCTCATCAAGCTAGAGAAAAAAAAAGACAAAAATGTTAGACACCTTTGTTTTTGTAAGGAAAGAATATTTGAATTGTTCTGATTCCATGGTCAATGTTGTTTTGAATACTGCCCCTTCCTGCCTGCCCCTGTGCCATACAGGTAAGAAATAATTGTTCGAGCTTGAAGTGGACATTTTGGAAAAGTGGTTAAAACTTGGCAGACTAAAAGAAGGATTCTGATGCCTCAAAAGAACTCCAGTGCTTTAAAAGGTAGACTGCAGCCTCTCGATGTGGGGCACAACACGAAGACTCGACATAACATAATATGCATGTGGCACATGAAAACGCCATATTTGTATTGCGGTCTTTATCATGGTAGTTATTTTCAGGGCTGGACTGAAAACCAAAATCCGCCCGGCAAAAGTTTTCAAAGCATTCCTACACTGCAGGAGGCTGTTACTAGAACGACGCATTGGGCTGCATCATGATTTGGTCACATAGCCCACTCAGCTCTGATAGCGGTCCCATAGTCTGCATCCCACCAGGAAAATGCCAGAGTGTAAGGATGGCCTGTCTGGCTAGATTGTTCTCCTCTTTAAAAAAAGGTTCATTCAGAAACAAAGGAAGTGTAGGGTCCCCTCTCTACAACCCTCAAAAGATTACTTAACTGTTTTGCTTGACTAAGGCATAGAAGGAAACATAACTTAAGCAGGAAATGCCCCGTTTTTAGGGCTCTGCCTTTTACAGCCTATGCGTGCCTTTCTGGAACTGTCATCATGTCAGCCCAGGATACATTGAGAAACCATGTGCCCCCCACAGTATTAAGCCCCTCAACATCTGTGGGAAACATCCAAGAACAGAAGACGCACACCTGTGCATAGCTGGTGTCCTATGTATCTATGGAAAAGGAAAGCTATCTTCCTCTCCCTGCGCGTTGAACCGCAAGATGGAAAGTAGCAGCAGGAGGGGACTGCAGGGCGCTGTCAGGGTGTTCATTTTCATGACACACAACATGGTAGACTCCCCCAGAATAGCAATATGAATGCCATGACCTAAATCCTTTGGCTGCTGGATTGTTGGCCTACTTTTGGGCCTGACACTTTCTCCAGTTTTTGCACAGACCTTATAAAAGCATTGGCTAGTTCCGTTAAATTGTATGCCTCGTGCCTTTGACATATATGAAAATCAAAAGTGCATACTGGGCAGGCATTTTTATTACAAATATGGACTGCAGTAAAGTTAAGAAAAGTATTGGGCAGTTACTACAGAAAAGGAAGAATGCCCACCAGAAGGTTTGTTTCAAGACGTTCAAGGGCCGCAACGTCCTGTACCTCTAGAGCCTGGACTCGTGCCTCTTTTTCAAGTTAGCGAAAACAAGCAGGCAGTTGCAGGGACGATGCTACTAGACCACCCGCCACCTTCCTCGCTTCAAGTTCTCTTTTCTCTGATCTCATCCATCACCCACATTCCAGAACCTTCACACTCAGTCTGTGTTTAGTTAGGGTGGCTTAGTTAGGGTAGAAGACAAACCTTTTCAGGCTTGAGAGTTGTTTGAAACTGGAATAGGATAAAATTGGTTACAGTTGGTGGTACATAACATTCTTAAACTATTTACACTTGTTCACCCTTCTTTCTTCTTTAACTCTGGCCTTAACCCCTTAAAGGTTTACCTTTGCTGCTTTCTTATCTCTCAGGGAGGACTTCTTTGTAGACAGTATACAGTAGGCTTGCCTTTCTTCATGACTGGCCCTTGTCTTCTGCTAAATCCTAGTCTAGATAGAAATTCATAGATCCAGTCTTAGAATTTTCTCAAGATAAATCTAAATTACCTCCACAGAACAAAGTATACACTGTGAAACAAAAAAGGGTTAATTTGTTCGGTGCCTACTGTTATGTTTAAGTATGTGTTTTGGATGAACTCTACCTTTACATTCTGCATTGCAGTTTGTTGATTGTTTTAAAACATTGGCACTTTGCAGCTAATTTCACACTTCATTCAGCTTTACAAACTATGACGTCAACACATATGAAAGGTTTGGCATACCTTTCCATGCTTAAACCACAAATAACTACCACACAACCGTATCCTGGATTTACTTTTTTTTTGTTGGTACAATTTGATTTGAACCATTTGGTCTCTGATGCCTAGAGAAGTCCTCATAGTTTCTGTATGAGCATGCAACAACAGAAACTTAGAAAAGCCTAAGAGCTCAAATTGTAGCAGAATGAGACTATCCCTGGGACTGTTTTACAACATTGGCTAAGTCCCTTCTTAGGTTTGGTCGTACCTTGATATTTAGGAGAGGTTGCTCATTTAAGGTGTAAGCAGAGATTAGGAGAGGAAATAACAATCTAAGACTTGTTAATATATTCAAAAAGACATTTTATTTTACCTAGAACTTTTGTCTTTTAGCGTCTATTTTTGTCGAAAGCATAGCACTAAATGGCTCAACAGAATGTCCCATTTTCTGCATGCACACGGATTTCAGTTACTTTTTTCCTATTTCTTATAGAAATTTATTCCGATTTACACATTATATTTTGACAATTCCATTTAAAATATGTTAAAAGAAGCTTTGGACCCTAATAAAATAAAGAAAAAAGACTATTGAACAACGAAACAATATTAGAAGGTCGCTCCTACCAACCAACATGAGGAAGAAAAATCAGAACAAACATTGCACTGAAAAAACCAACGATGCTTTCCTTTATTAAGTATGTTTATATGTTCTAATATCTAATAGAAGGGTGCATATAGGTCTACCGAAATCAAGTAACAGCGACATATAGATGTAAAGCCCATCGCTCTTCCACCACTCACCTGCCTTACTGCAAATCACCTTATGGGACAAACCCTCAGCTATCATTCCACTTGACCGACTTTAGGGCAGCCAAATCAATAATACTAATGTCTAGTCAGCAGTTAATTTACAGCTTCAGTAGCCAGACAATTTGTAATCAGAGTTTCAATTGCTGGAAGGGCCAACACTGGATTGGAAGTATAAATCGGGACGTCTGCAAATGCTGCGACTATAGAGTCCATATTCGTACAAACCACAGATGGTTTTGAGGTTGACTGGGACTTCATGGAAATGGAGGGCTCCTATAAAGACCATAAAAAAGGGATGCTTTGGTATCCCGAGCTGTAATTGAGGTCTAAGGATAGCAGTGTACAACATGTGAGCAATTGTTTATCTTGATTACTAAAGTAATATTACGTGCTTGGCCATTACGTTTTTTAATAATGCACCTCTACGCCCACCTCTTCTACCCACTAGCATCCTTTCCTCCTTCCCCAGACTTTTCTCCTCCATCCTCCTATATATTTCTGAATTTGGACGTGTTACAACTCCTGCCCAGATATCTAAAATTATTTTTAAAATACTAGTCTGTTTTTTTAAGTGAATGTGTATGCATTCACTGAAAGAACGCAGTTAATGGATAGATATGGTTTGGTGAACACAAACCCAAATACAGTTATGGTATGCAAACCACAACACACACAAAATCCGGTGCTACCCGTAACATTTTCATCTTGGTAAATAGCTTTTTCCCCCGCGACACTGTCAAAGTGCTGTGCTGAGCATGGCGAGTGGTGTGAAATAATGGAGGCTGTTGTACTTTGCAGACTATAGTTGGTGAATATCCGAGCTTTTAGGGTTCATGCTTGCTGGACCATAACCAACCTTTAACTGTGTGTGTTCCGTTATTTTCTAGGTTTTTTCAGTGACATACTACATCCACCTTGCATGTTCTTATTCTATGCTCTGCACGGCATTTGGTTATGTGCAGCAGTTTGGCTGTGGGGCCTTGTCTAGGGCCATTCCCTATGCTTCACCAGCTGCAGTTGATCAACATGTGCTGTGCATGGGTTCAGCCATGTGCAGTGGGGTTGGCCGCCTGGCCTTAGCAGTACGTAGTGAGGTTTGACCACAAGGCCTGACCAGCAGCACTTGTCTGTCTATCTGATTTGGGTCTACTTCCAACCTTAGCATTTTATTATGTAATAAAAATCAATATTTTTACAAGTATCACAAGCCCCATTTTTCTGAAGACAAAAAGAACCTGCATCATTGTAATTTTCATGAAACTAAAATTATAGTAATTGTCCCTATTTTTCATAACTTTGAGTGCTCCAGGCATTTCCCTTGCGTCAGGCATGTCTCACTGTGGCTCCCCTTTGCTGTGGATTTTTTATTTCACACTGCTAAATTCATGATTTTGTTCCAAATCACAGTTTTCAAGATGTCAGAAATAATTGGTTCCCATCATCAGCCAATCACGTTTCTAAAAAAAATTCAAATGGGAATGAGGAAAATCATGATTTTGAGAATCACCATCATAAACGTCCAAACAATTCAGGTGTCATCCCTTTCAAGCCCACTCTGCACCTTTTGAGATGTTATTTTTTCAAAAACTCCTGAATGGATTTACACTATATGCCAAACCCCCAAAAGTATACTTTCTGAATAAAGTTCCACTTTATTGCCATGTTTGACGTTCATCTGTTCAATCATTTTTGCTGGAGCTGCAAGCATATATATTTTTTTTTATTGTAGGTAAAAAATGAATTTTTTTTTTTTTTTTACTACTCCCCCACTTATGTTTTTTCCGCTGCATGCACTCGCAAAACACCGGCTGTATTTTTTGGTGCGTTTCCGTCTATGGGGGGGGTGGGGGGGGGCAGACGTTTTTGCCAAATCAAAAAATGCATTTTCAGTTGAAAGTACAGCTGAACCTTATCTACACTTTGGCGACCGCCACTGTGCTCACTTTCTCTCTCTCTCGGGGTGGGGGTGTGTGTACACATATACAGGGCCGGCTTTAGCACTGGTGGCACCCTGTGCAACAAACAATTTTTGGCGCCCCCCCATGACCGCCTTCTCAAATTCCTGTGCTTTAATTGCCAAAAGTGCCTCTCATCTCTCCTTAGCCCCTCTCTCACTTATATTTCATTTGTTTTAAAGCGCTGGTAAAGGCCATTTTTACTAATCCACTCAGCTATCTACATAAAATAAAGATCTGTTCTTTGCAAAAGGCATATTAACCCTCTGCGCTACTTTATGGAAAATCAAAACTGGCACAGGCACAAAGCCCAATCTGTCTATCAGGAACATTAGTCACAAGAGTTATCTTGACATTTTTATTGTTGCCTGACCGCTTGAGCACAAAGAACTCTGCTTCACGTGCCCCCCCCAAATCAGCACCCCTCCTCCAAGTCAGCGTCCAGTCCGGTTGCACCCCCTTGAAGCCGGCTATATATATATATATATATATGTTAGATTTTTTTTATTATTATTATTATCTTAACACCTAACTATAGTGTCACCTTAATCAGATATATACATATATCTGATTAAGGTGACGCTATAGTTAGGTGTTAAGATAATTAAAAAAATCTAACTTTTAAAAACCAAAAAAGCACTGAAATGTTTGCCCTGTTAGTTTACAGAGCTAACTATACCTTGACCACTCTGCCATGCACTGTTTATGTACTCGCATATTACATTACTCACGACATGTTAAATTACATCATTGATTAAATCACTGATGACCTCTCAAATTACATTATTCATGCCATCACTTGTAACATTTCCACATGTTATTTGCTTCCTCATTAGTTCCATGATTCCATTCATTCAGTGCTTCAAACTGTGCAGGTCTATGTTGTGGTTTCATTTTAAACCAAACACACCTTAACTAATTAAGTTTCTTTCCTTCAAATGTACCAATGTCAGGAAATTGCAGATTTTTATCATTTGCAGTAGTTTTGTGCCATTCATAAGACCAGACAAGTATGCATCCCAAGATTTAAAAAGCCTCTCAAGCAGCGTTTTCAACAGGCATTGAAGCATGTCCTTCTGACAGTTATGACTTAGATTTTGCCAAAATTGCACAAATTGTAGATTTAAATACACTTCACAACACAAATACACAATCTGACACAACACAGCGTTACCTCAATATCTCAAAACACAATAATTCAATATGACAAAACAATAAAAAGTGTATCTGTGTACCAGGACAGGGGACACAAGTCAGACTCACTACCAAATGAAAGCATTACTTCAACTCATCACACACTGACCTAGGCTTTTGACATGCAATAACCTAACCTACAAATAATATAGATTACCCTTGTACGCAGAATAAACACCACTCTACTAATTAATATTCATTCACAACAAGAGTATTAAGGATCTCATAGCTTCAAATTATTTTTAAGCCTATACGCTACCATTAAATCTTCCACAGACGTTTTTGTCTAACTCAAGCTCTCCAAAAGCTAAAACTCTACAAATAGAATAAACAATGTCAATAAAAAAAGAAATCAACAAAATATAATAAAGCATCATCAACGTACCATAACACAGTGCATGACAATTCCATAACATAAAACAGCCCCAATCACCAAAACACAGCACGTCACAAAACACAGTGCAAAACCTTATTCATACTCATCAAATAAATCCTCTAGACAACATTGACAGGTACACTGGCCCTGAAATTTCCTCCAATTAGCATAATCAATTAATTACCATTCCCCATACATGCCACTAAACAGTTAACATCTTAATTAAGAAATTAAATAGTTATTAGGTAGGAATTGACTATCTGAACCTCTCATAGACTTAGTCCAAGGCTATTAATATAATCTGAAAAGGCAAGAGGGGCAGCAGTGGGTGAGACTACCCAGCATAAGAACCTCGAAAAATCGTAATGTAAAGTTACATGTGATGTGGGTGAAGATTCTCAGGTTAATTCCAGTATGTATAAACCCTCCAACATAAGAGCCCATGGCTGGAAATATTTCACAAATTTTAAGACATCCTCGCGCACCAACCCAGGTGTCATGTTTCATCATGGAGTCGTCTCACCTGTCAAACGTTTTTTTAGTCATCAGTGGGTTCATCGGGTGTCTTCAAGAGCGCTTTGGTGGTAAAGACCTCTTGATGAGGTCAGGGTCTGTGTGTAAAATCCGGGTGTGGTGGCTTAGTGGAGTAATGCGTCCACTGTAGGGGCCTGTGTTTGACCTCATGGTCACAGGTTCAGATCCCGGCTGGTTCACTCAGCCTTTCATCCAAAATTCTGAGGTCGATAAAATGAGTACCATTGAGTTGGGTAACAATAAACATCTGTTATTCAGCGCCAAGATGCCTACGGGTGAACAAATACACATGTTATGTTAAAACTAAAAATCACTTATAGTAAAAACTATGCTCCATCATTCTTTCTGGGATATTGTACTGCAAATTATTAAAACAGACTGTATTGGACTGTACAGGTTATCAAAGCTGCCTAATCCCTTAAATCGACATGTTTCAGCCAAACATATGGCATCCTAGGGAGTTCACAGCCTTCCTCATGTCTGAGGTCTCATTATGTGCAGCTCCAATCCACAAACATGCAAAATCAAACATTCGACCCAACTGAGAACAAATTATATTTTCAAAAACAAGGATGCATCACTGTTGTTCAAACTGTAGTCCTTTGAAGTGACAAAAATGTAAGATATACAAAAGACACAAAGAAACCTGCCAGGATTCTGTCCTGGTTACTTAAGTGTCAGTTGGCTGGTTTAAGGATAACATTGTGACAGAATGGAAGAAGCGGTCCAGCGCAGTTATTCCATGATATGAGAAACACTGCAAAAAACACGCAAGCGCTTGGAGAATTGCAAAGGAGAAAGATGAAAAGAAACACATGCTGTATTATGTGCTTCAACACAATCACTCACATATAAACATCAAGCATACTTATGCATCTTTACTCAGTCATGCTTTTTTGAGGAGTAGGCAGATATGGCCAGCTTAAGGAATCTAATACTGTCATCTCCCTCGTTTTTTTACCAAGAATCAGAGTTCCTTCCAATGTTTTCCTCATTTTGTTTGGTAATTAAAAAAATTAGACATCCTAGCCCTTATTAGGGCTCCGGTATCACAAGAGCACACTCGCACCAAGCTGCTGCTTTCACCACAACCATAGGCAACGCGTTTCAGCTCTTCTGAGGATTACATGCGTGGTGTGTCCGCCGTCACTAAGGCGTGATGACATCACACTCCGGGCTCCTTTTTAAGCTGCTGCCACTTAAAGCAAGATTCGGGTGCGGTGGTCACACAGTAGGCTGCTTGCCGGCGTTACCATTGGCAAAGTATTTGTGACCTTCAGAACGATAACACTTTGGCCCTCATTCTGACCCTGGCGGATACAATCCGCCAGGGCCAACGGGCGCGGGAGCACCGCCGACAGGCCGGCGGTGCCCCTAAGGGCATTCTGACCGCGGCGCTAACGCCGCGGTCAGACAGGGAAAACTGGCGGTCTCCCGCCAGTTTCCCGCTGCCCTGGGGAATCCTCCATGGCGGCGCAGCATGCTGCGCCGCCATGGGGATTCCGACCCCCTTCCCGCCGGCCTGGCTCTGGCGGTTCTTACCGCCAGAACCTGGCTGGCGGGAACGGGCGTCTGGGGGCCCCTGCAGTGCCCATGCCCATGGCATGGGCACTGCAGGGGCCCCCTAACAGGGCCCAACTAGGCTTTTCAGTGTCTGCGATGCAGACACTGAAAAGCGCGACGGGTGCTGCTGCACCCGTCGCACGCCTTCCACTCCGCCGGCTCGATTCCGAGCCGGCTTCCTTGTGGAAGGCGCTTTCCCGCTGGGCCGGCGGGCGATCTGAATCAGATCGCCCGCCGGCCCAGCGGGACAGTCAGAATACCCCTCGCGGTCTATTGACCGCGGGGCGGTATTCAGGCGGCTTCCGACGGGCGGGCGGCAACCGCCGCCCGCCTAGGTCGGAATGACCACCTTTGTGCTGAACAGTTTGTTTTAATCCAGTCCTTCTCAGTGATTATTTTCTGTCACGCAGTTTGACTACAGAGCATGCCAGGGTCCGCCTTCCATGAAGGGGTAACAACCCAGTTTTGGAATAAGGATTCATAAATATGCTTGATACCTATGTTAGTGATTGTATTGATGCACATAATAGAGTGTTTGTTCCTTTTTATCTTTCTCCTCTGCAGCTCTTCGTGCACTGGGGTGTTTTTTACAGTGTTTCACATTTCACGAGTGCCGAATGGAACTCCTGTGCCTCTTCTTTTCTTCTGCCACAGTGTTATCCCTATAACAGCCACCTGGCACTACTCCAGGAACCATGACAGAATCCTGGCAGTTTCCTTTGCGTCTTTTGTATGTCTTGCCCTTTTGTATCTTTCAGCTACTACACATTAGGCAGGACCCACGTTTCTGAAAATATTTATTCTCCATTGTTCCAAATGTTTAATTGTGCATGATTGTGGGTGAGATTTGCACATACTGAGAGATCTGAGTCTTGAGGAAGGCTGCAGACACACTAGGGGCTAAATGTTTAACCAAAGCATGTCGAAATAAGGGACAAAGGAGATGTGAAAACGCCTTCAATCGAACATATTCTGTTTCAAATATCTTGAATGAAATATCCCAAAGTAACCAGAAGAGGATGGGTTTTACAGTAAGGAGATTTGAGTTTTATACACAGATCTCAACCTCATCAAAACGTTAGCTCAATACGATTCTCAAAATGCCCTCTAAAACTTTTGATGAGTCCACCTGCCCCCTCAAAGAACTATCAGACGTGGCAGACAACCCCGTGATGGAGTATGACAACTGAGTTGGTGTGTGGGAGTCTGACTTAACATTTTAATGTAGTTTCATTACAGAAAGCAAAATAGTTAGCTCATACATTAAGTAAATCAGCAAGCAGAATGACAAAGCCTGTCTCCAAATAAAAGATCACTGCTCACAGCTCTGTAGATAAAAGTAAAATAAACAAAAAGTTGGCTGTTCTAAATTTGTATTTTAGAATGTTTCAGAAGCAGAAGGGATATATCTTGACTCTATTAGTTGGTATAACACCAGTAAAAGCTCCTACTTCCTAAATGGCCTTATTCATTAAAGGTGTACATATTTAATTAAGGAGATGAAATCATACATTATGAAATACAAGAGTATTTTAGCTTTTTCAACTAGCAGCTGAACTGAGTGATCCAAATCTTGTAACAGAAACATGCCCCTCCCTCCAGAGAAAACAGCTAATTATTATACATTTGTTTAAACAGACCATGCAAAAACTGTTTCCATTGATTTTCTGAAAGTGAGTAAGCCTGAAATAAACATGCATTTTTCTAAAGCGTTTCATGAGTGATTGTCAAGTGATTGTCAAATGCAGCCTAGTGCAGCCTAGTTATCCTAAGTGAAGCATGCTCTACATGTCACAAATTCTTGGGTGGACACATTGGGCTTCTGTGCAGCTGTAAATGGATTCTGAAATGGTATGCGCCTGGCAGTGCATTCTGGTATTTGCCTCCCAGATCTCCAAGGTCACAGGCTAGAGGAGATGGGTGAATGGATAACTGAGGTCCCCGAGGCCCTTCTAATAATGAGAGGTGACCTAGCTTAACATTGCAGGGGAGCCTGGACTGGGTGACTTAAGTCATGGGGGTTGTCCAAAACGAAAACATGCTGAAGGGAAATCTCAGATGCAATGGGGGTGACCAGTCTCTGGAGGGAGTAACACCGGCATAGAAGGCAATATTTCTATGCTTCCACCTCAGTGTTCTCTATGTCCAGAGTAGATTACGTTCTGGCACTGTGCCATAAAGTGGGGGACTTAGAAGAACAGGCTGCCTGTCTAGAAGTATATCAGATCATTCCCCTGTGGTTGTGACTCCTCAGATGATCCTAGCTTACCAGAGTGCAGGATGGAGACTAAACCCCTGGGAGCTGACAGACTGGACCACGTGCAGATCAGTGGTACAATCAACAGACTTGCACTTCCAGGATAATACCGTGGCTGTGGAGTCCAGATCTACCATGTGGGAAGCCTAGAAAACAGTTCTGAGGGGGCACTTGATTGCGCAAGAAGCAGGGAACAGCCCGGGGAGGGAAAAGAATGCAGGGAACTGGAGTCCAGGCTGATGCAGGGTGAGGCTGTGTGTGGCAAATTCCACTGTGGAGGTTGTGAGAAACATAGAATCTGTAAAGGAGGACTATAGATCCCTGACCCAACAAGAGGATAGAGTGCAATATAGGAACAAACAAGGCAGGCTATATGAAGTAGGCAACGAGGCCGGCAAGATGTTCGTCTGGTTAGCCTGGAATGAGGAAGGACACAGATAGATCCACAGGGTGTTTACGGAGGAAGGGAAATTGGCGGAATGTCCGGCGAGATCACACAGTCCTTTTCGGACTACCTGAGATGAGTGTTGCAATTGAGAGTGGGGGAGGACCAGGGGAGTATGACAGTTTTTGTTTGTGATCTCTGTCCCAAGGTGGGGGGAAGAGGTAAGGAGGTCACTGGAGGTTGAGATAACTTAAGTAAAGATGTCTGTGGCTCTTACTCAGCTAAAAATTGAGAACTCTCTGACCCAAACAGTTCCTACCTGTATTCATTAAACACATAAAGTCCTGAATTACGAGCCATGTTCGGCCAGTCCAAGGATGAAGGTATTCTACACAAAGATTTGACACAGGCTAACATTGTTCTCAACCACAAGGAAGGAAACCCACTTGAGGAATGTGCCTCTTATAGGCCAGTCTCTCTCTCTTCAACTTGAAAAAAAACTAAATCTTAGTGAAAGTTCTGATGAATAGACTTTTGGTAGTGGTAAATCCTATAACTGTCCCAACCCAGCCATGTTTTATGCCCAGCAGAGCAATAAGACCTAATTTGAGGCACATGTTTGTCTGATTAGCCCAAAGAGACCACCTGGGGGAACCAGCAGTATCATTATCACTGGAGACTAAAAAAGCATTCTACTCCAAAGAGTGGTCATTTTTAATAGCAGTTCTGCAGAAGATTTACTTTGGGCCGTCCTTTCTAGCATGGGTTGGGTTGCTGTACAGGTGCCCACTGGCCTGGGTTAGGGTCAGTGGCATGGTGTTGAGGGAATTTCAGCTGGGCATGGGTACAAGGCAAAAGTGCCCTTTATCTCTACTGCTGTTTGCTATGACCATAGAGCCACCATTATGCGGATACTGCACGAGACGTTGATCCTTTGCCTGAGGTGGGATCCAGACAGGGAAGGCATGATTTTGGTTTATATGGTTGACACCCTGTTATACCTGTCAGACCCAGACATATTGATCTCAAGAATCCTGCAAATCCTCAAAGTGTTCAAAACATATGCAGGAATCCATATTAACTGGAGTAAATCTACTGCATACCCAATGACAGACTCGGCTATGCAGACAGACTGGGGCTGTCCTCTGAAATTGAAATATATAAGTTCCATATATTTGGTTACCTATGTCTCCAGAAATCCATAAATATTCCTCTGGGAGAATCTAAAGAAGAAACTGGGGAATTATAGGTGGGCAGTGGAACACTGGCAGAAGCTGCTCCTACCCATGCTATACCAGGCGGTCCATATAAAATTATGTATCATCCCAAGTTTCTCTATTTTAAAAAATAACCACATTTGAGGTCCCAGACAGGGTCTTCCAAGAGGCAGATGCAGTGACAAAACTGTTGTGAGGCGGGGACACACACCAAGCATAACCCTCTCTGCACTAATAAGAAAACCTCTCAATGGCGAGTGGCCCTTCCAAACCTGCAGCTGTATTATTGGGCAGCTTAGTTACTGGTAGCCAATGGTTGGGCCTTTGCACGGCAACAGGAACCATTTATTTATATATATATATATATATATATATATATATATATATATATATATATATATATATATATATATATATATATGGATAGAAAGGCAATGGTCCTGAGAGGGTACCTATGTAAACTTTATGGGACGGGTAGAAAGCTTCAGCTACCGACTCTGACTGCTGTGGTAGTGAGGATCTGGCAATGGGAAACGAGTGAACTGTGATGGAAGGATCGAGTAATGGTTGAGACGCCTCTCTGGGAATCCACGGCATTGACGAAGCTGTGGATGGTAGAGGTTACAGAAAATAGGAGTTGCTGGGCATCTCAAAAATAGGATACATTTGCCAAGAAGGTGATATTGTGCCATTTCCAAAACTGCTGGAACTATTTGAGCTGGCACGGAATCAATTTCTGCAGCCCATGCAGGTAAAGCTTAACCTGCAGGGCTATGGGGATCTCCTGTGAGCTGTTGTGGAGGAGATACAGCTGGAGTTTAGAATTCCAGGGACCCCTCTAAACAGACATGCGTTTTCACAGATCAACTCATGTTACTTAGTTAGAGTCTGCCACCCCTTGATGCACTATGCAGAAAATGGCAACCAGGCCTGGGGAGATTCTAAGATGATGCATGGTGGGGGCTGCCGATATCTTTGAGAGGTGGCAGTGCGCACAGAGTTTTGGCTGGTTCCACTAAAGATATTACCTAGGGCGATAAAAGCAAAAGATGGTACCGTAGTATACAACTCCATAATTCTCAAACACAAGGAAGTCGATGTAACCATTGTGTTTCTAAAAATTTTGCTTCGACTGAAGGTTATTTTATGCTCCTCCATCTTCAATATTGCCACTTTTTTGACGCTCACACAATTCTATGTGCTACACAACACTCACAAAATACTCTCACCCGAAGCTCCCTAAATAAGTGAAAAATCGTGAAAAAGTGATTTTTTGAAATGGTCTGTTGAATAAGGATCCAGTATTTCCAAGTGATAATACCAGGTGTCCCGAGGGTGAGGAATTAATGGGGTTTCTTCTTTGAACCCTTAGAATCCACAGAGCAAATAGAAAAAATCAGAGGAATAGTGAGTCTATTGTTTCTGGTAGTTCTTCATTTTTCACTATTATTTCACCTGCAGAAATCTCCAGACGAAATACCAAAGACCTCAGTGTTCCCTTGAATCTCTTAATTCCAATAAATCTCATAACTGCTGTTCCAACCCAACCAGAATTAAAAAGGACCTCGTAGTGAGAGGCCCAAAAACACCTTAAAATGTTCATCTCATTCCATTAAAACTTTAAAAATAAGACTTTTTTTGGCCTCACTGGTTAATGTGAAGAAAGCGAGCAGAAGGATAATAATGTTAATATCGTGGACTGAGCTATTGAGGAGAATTGGTCTGGAATTGTCGTGACACTGTATTGGTTGCAGTACTTCAGTCACTGCAGTGGCAATATGGTGGGAGGGCAGTAGGATGGATGGTCCTGTTAGGTTAAGGTCTTCTCTGCAACCATTTGCCAATGCTTGTTCATCATCGGCAACACACAGAACGGCCGCCCTGGTCTTCCTGAGGGTTCCACCAGGTGCAGCTGCAAATGCGAGGGGGGCTGGCGGGCGTGCAGGTGTATCAAGTAGTCTCTTGTTGCATCAGCGCTTCAGTCCTGCAATGGGAGGTTGTGTTAGGATTCTGCTTATGTGGAAAAGCCTCTCTGCCTAGCACGGCTAAAGCAATGCAAGCTGCCTAATTCGAAAAGAGGCCCTCCCTAGTCCTTAGAAATGTGGCCAGGCTTGGCCCCAAGAGCAGGAGCACAGCCATCAAACGACCTGTCGCGTCAATGACAGGTGGCATCTAACAGTGTTACAAGGGTATTTTATTAAAAATAAGTATATACAATGTTACTGTCAACGTACAGATTCCAGCAGGAATCGATTCCTGCGGAATTTCTCATGCAAAATTATGTTTTTTACCGTTTATCGGGTCACTGTAAGGCTTACGGTGTAAGCTGCCCCATAATGGTGTCTGGTCAGGGGTAGTAAGCGCTATATAATTACAGTTACAAAGGTTACCATGTTCAGGTGCTTTAGTGTTTTTTCCAGGCAACAGCTGGACTCCTTGCACTTTAAAGATCAGCGAAGTACGACCATTTCTCCTCCGGTGTTTTATCTGTAGTTCTTCCGTGGTGGGTACCGTCAACTTTGAGATGGAACATTTTAAAACAGTAACTGGCCTAGTTATTAAGGGCAACCAGCAAGAGAGCGGGAGTTGTACGGATCTGGCTGTTGAACTGTAAATTTTGGATCCAGAAACTAAACAAAAACACTAGATATAACTTTGGAGAGACAACTAGAACCTTGCTGCATGTTGGTCTCAAGAAAGACATGTTGATGTGTGTAACTGCAACCCAGTGCGACCAGGTAAAGTTACAGCTCCGCTATTATTTCGCATAATGCATCAAAGAAAGGTGGCATGCATTATGGAGAATCTAATTAGTAGCTTCTTTCAATGAAAACTCCATTCGCCAGGGCTTCCATAATAGAAGTCAGCTTAGTCCTGTCTGACTCCTATTAATGCGGTAGGCACGATTTCTCATTGGACCTTCCAACCTTAGTCGAGGCTGTAATTTAGATGTCCAGGGAGACCGATGTTTTGAAAACAGTAACGATTGAATTATCAAATAAAAGCGTCCCGTATTTAAATAAATCTAAATAATAAGGTTTAGCATATTGGAAAGCAGTCACTTCTTTCTGAAGAAGAAAGAAAGACACAAGATGATGAAGAATGTTACCTAGAATCACACAATTTAAGCAACTAGGAAAGCCATGATTTAAAACACCGGGATCGCCTTGGCAGACCCTTATGCTCACCGCAGAAGTCACTGTAGCTGTTTTGCCCGGACGTGGTCACGGTACTGGTGCAGGACATGTTCAGCAATTTGAAACTGGCACTGATAACTTTCCTAGTACATTTGCAACAGGGATGAATTCAAATCTTATTTGCTCTTGTTTTGATGATAATACTTATTTGTAAACTTTTTTTCTGCATGGGGGCAAAGCCTGCTTAGTTTGTGTTACAAAACAGGTCGCTCTGCGGCTACAGCGACTGCTCTACCCTGTTGAAAATGTCAGTGTTGCCCTCCGAGCTAGCCTCTGATTCATGATTGTCCACTTATGTTTTTTTATCTCCAGATCTCTGTTAATATTTTCCGAACACTGCCTCCTAGCGAGAACCCGGAATTTGACCCGGAAGAAGACGAACCTAACCTCGAACCCTCCTGGCCGCATTTGCAGGTGAGAGGAAAGCAAACAGTGAGGACAAAAATGTGAATAGTTGGCCTCTGCCTTTGTGTTTTGTATTCTTCTTTATATTTGTTCTATATGAGATCTTACTCGTATGTATTTAATCCATTTATTTTAATGGAGCGTCTCCTCTGAACCACTTCGCAGCACCCTTTAGCACATAAATATAGCTTTTGTTGGCATCTGGTTCTTCCCATTGGAAATGCCAAATTCAACGTAGACTGTTCTCTCTTACCGCAATAGCCAGGGCTAGGGGTGATTCAAAATGTATCAACAAACAAACTCTTGCTGCATGAGTTATCAAAACCAATGGGTGGGTGTTGGTGTGTGTGTTTTTTTGTGCGCAGGCCTTTGTGTTTGTACGCGCTTGATTGCTCTTTGAGAACCTGGACACAAGGTCTTAGAACTTCTTTTTTTCTTAACATTTACCTACCATTAGTGTGTTATGAAAATATTAGGAAAGGACAGCCGACAAAAACTGAGATATCTAAATAGTCCCCAGCAAATATGAAAAGGTGTGTGTATTTGTGGTTATTCGAATGTGTTCTCATCCGTGCAGCGCCATCCTGTGTCGCTTTGTAGGGAACAAACGTGCATTATCTGAACAGAGGCTGAATTTCTCTTTAACTGCTAAGATCTAATCAGACAGGCAGTGACCACGTATTCACTTCTGTTTAGTTCCATATCAGTAATTGGGGGGAGATGTGCAGTATCACACGCACATCCTCTCTGTGTCGTGGTTCCACGGTTCTCAGCCCCGCACACCACACCCCAGAGTCCATTTGTGTACTTGTGCCCCTAAGAACACATTTGCCACATTTGGTGATAGGTGGGGTGGGAGAGCGAACCTACGAGCTGGTTCATCAGCAACGCCTGCTAGGCTTCAATCCATCCGGGGATCGTTGCATCCCGTGGCCACGTCACACAGCACCTATCCATGTATTTGTGCTCATAGGAACACACACATCTTTACCACATTTAGTGGCAGGGTAAAGAAGAGAGCATCTACGGGGTGGTTGAACGTCTGCTGAAGCAGCTTTCCTGCCTCTAGCATTCTGTGCACATCATGAACCCCCCCGAAGCATCTATTTGTTCCTCTAACAATACACCCATTTTAACATTATTCCGTAGTATGGGAAAAGAAAAGGGCATCCATGTGGTGGTTGAGAAACTCTTGGCGCCTCTTGTACTCGGACTAATTCTCCGAGTGGACAGTGCTCAGCCGAACCAGCAGCCCTGCTGCCATCAGAATACATGAGGACCTCACTCAGTGATACAATCATTGTTAGCGTATATTGATAGCATCCTCAGCTTACCATCCTCCTTGACGCTGGTTGTTTCGCCTTTATTTCTGAAGCTTCCGTATGCTTCCTGATTGCTTTGAAATTTGTGGACAGTTTCAAAAATTTCCAAAATCTGCGTGCTAACAGTTAATCTGCATTTTTGGGGGGATAACTGCACCACAAATGTTCCTGTTCCGATTTATGTGGTTACAGAAGCAAAGCAAGACTCTGTTTCCACATGGTGCACCTGCACTCTCACTCGTTGTGCTTTATGCGAGTTAAAGAAAATCTTTCAATGAGCTTTCACACCGACTCAGGAGCCCAGGAACCATGCAAATTAGCAATGAGGTGGAGTTTGCATTTTGCAAAAGAGAGCATGCATTCATGGGTGCCTAACTGGAGGCGGGAGGAGCTATATTGAGAAATCCTCTTATCTGTACATCCTCAGCCTTCCACTGTGCACGATGCAAATGATGCTTTTTCACACACTTATTCTCTCACAACTTTCTATTGGCTATAGTGTCATTGTGTGAGAAATATGTGTATCCCACAAAGTCAGTTCCAGTAACTACCCCATGTCTTAACAATAAGGGATATGAGCAATAATTCACAGTGAAAAACTGCAAGCAAAACTAGAGTCAGAAAAAAGGACGTTGCAATTTCGGAGTCAAGAAAGGAGTAATGTCCTGCAAGCTTAGGGCATTGATGCAGTCTAAGAGCAAACAGCAATCCAATATTTCGATGCCGCCCTACATTTCATCAGTGTTAGATTCTTGCTGAAAACCCGTGAAGAGGACAGTGACACACAAGTCTGCAGAAATCCAGCTGTGTTACATTATTGCTGAAGACTCGAAACAGGACAGTGAGACAAAGAGGTCTGCAGAAATCCAGTGAAAGTAAGGCAGTGCAGCTTATCACAATATAAAAAAGTGAAATTCTGCAGTACCATAAATTTAATAGCAAGACTATGAAACACGGCGGAGAACACAAAGGACAACAACAACAGAGTTGCTGAATCTGAAGGCTGGGTGTGGACCGGCCAGCACCAAAGCGAACATTCAGTTTGAAATATTGTTTGACGGAGAACAACAAAGTGAGTCACTTCTTTTGTGGATTCAAACACTGTTATCACACAAGTACTTTGAAAAGAGGGTCCCCTCCCGGGGGCCATCTTGGTGTAGGCTTTTTGGAGGTGCTTGAATTTATTTCTCTTTCTGTAGGGAAGTCTGTTCTGGCGGCCGAAGCCAACACTCAGCCTGCCAGCACAGAAGTGCAGAGACCCAAGAAGACATTAAATGCCAAAGATAGTAATGGCATAGCCGCCAAGCCCCACAAGGTCTTTACCAGGAAAACAGTAAGTGAAGGAATAGGGTTAGCCTGGTTCTTGTTAACTTGAAAATAACAATAAAACTGAACTTTAATTATACCCTCTTACTTCTGTCAGCTAGGAAATCAGCTATCCAACTTCACAAAGTGCAACATACAGCTGAAGTAAAACAAATTACACTCCTTCGTGAGAAGTATGTGATAGCTGTTAGTTTGTTTTAATGTCGTTTGCTTGAATCAGCCTTTCAGCTTGAAGTGGTAATCTCACTTCTTATTCTATGGGGAGGCAAATGCACTCCTGCCACCAACTCTGTCCTAAGGCTCGTGTCTTCACATTTGTAGGACCAGGAGGGCAAACTCTGGATCCACTCTAGCTCTATTTCAATCAGATGATGGCCAGCTTTATCAGTTATCTTTTTGTTATCATGAAACCAACAAGAGAGCAAAATAAAGCTGTCTAATATCTAGGCTTGCCCAGCATCTAGAAATGATTTTCATCTTGGGTCCTGAGGGTGTTGGGGAGGAGAGAGAAAGTATTTGTCGTGATACAAGGCAAAAAATGTGAATTAAACAACAATTAGATGACATTAGATTAGGATGTGGAAATCCTCAGTTCGGTAATGCAAAACATTTAATTCAGTAAACTTATTTAACTCTGGCTCTCGAACGATTTACCAAACAGTAGCTTAAGGCAAAATATCTTAAGGTGGGAGTTGCTTCCTTTTTCATGAACGGTCCAAGTTAGTTTCCCCTTCTGAATCTTCCGCGCACAAAAGGGACAAAGCAGTTTTTCAGTACAACCAATGCAAATTCCATTATGAGATATATATATATATATATATAATAAATCAAAAACGCGGTGCCGTCTAATAGTGCACCAACAAGCCGCACAATATCCAAAAGCTCTGACTGAATGACAAAATGAACACAATTGCAAAGTAAATGCAATAGATAATCGTTGGCTCTATTTATTTAAAGAAAATTCATAAATGAAACAGCACTTGAAAAATCATATAAAAAACGAATAAAGCAATAAAGTGCCAAAAACAAAAACAAACAACTCACACACGCTGTCCCGGCCAAATGTCAACGCGTTTCGGCGAAAGCCTTCAACTGGACATTGGCAGACATTTTTAGATCCATCAATTTAAATGTTCTAGTCCTTCTTCAGTTTTCAACAACCTAACTAACCAAATGTGCAAAACACGGGCCATCTTATAACATCACAATGTTTAAAGTGAACTTGTCTATTAATGTTCAAATACTTAGGTCAAAAGCCCACCTATTCCATTTCATATATCCATTATGATCCCTTATGTAAACCACTTCCTTTCAAGAGTCTTGTTTATGCATTTTAAAGCATTTTTTTAAGACATTTTTTTAAAAACATTTTTTAAAACGTTTTTTAACCGTTTTTTGAAAGAGACCTTTTGGACATTATTGAACATCCCACATTGAAATTGTTAACAATGATATGCAAAAAGATGTATTATATTTATACTTCTCTTTTTCTCTTTCTTTTCTTCCTTTCATTTACAAAACTATACATATTTTCTAACATCACTCTTGAATATACTATATATATATAAATAAATTCACCAATCAAATATTTCTCAATCCAAATTTTTTAAATTTGTAAATGCAATCAATATAACTATATGATTAAATAAATATATAAATAGTAAATGATTCTCACTATTATATTAAAACGGTCTGATAAGAGAAATAGTAAAACGGATCAATTTCAATAAATAGAAAAATATAAAAATTATCATGATTGATACCGATAAGATGTCTCAATTTATCACAACAGTGTGTTAGTTTCAATTATGAAATAGAATTTATGAATAATCTGCTAAAGGAATTGTGACCTTGTCCAATGTTAATAATGTATCAATGATGGAAAGTCCAACTGTAGATAAGGCCCTATAGTTCAAACAGATCTCTATATATATCAGCCAAAGAAAACGGAGAAGGGACCAAAAAATTAAAATGGACATATAGTAGACCGCTTTTCAATCTCCCAAAGTGCTAATAATATCATTCTAGTGTATAAAATAGTGATGAAGGTGAAAAAGGCATGTAAAAAAATATACATAATCATAAAGATATCTATGTCATAGTTCGGTATCTATAATCGTCATCAGCGAAGTTTATCCTAATGGTAAATGCCCCTGAATGTACCCAAAAATTCCATTGTGTAAATGAATAGAGACTGTGAACATTGGATTGATCACAGATGTACATGGAGTTCTGCATCCAAATTGTGTCCCCACGGGTTTTCAGAACCTAATAATAAAATCATTTTTGATTCAGTTTGTCTTAACAGCGAAGTTCTATTGCCCCCTCGAGGGTTGTTAGCAATGGTTTTTATGCCATAGAAAGTAAGAGAACTACAATTGCCTTCATGAACATCCCAAAAATGTTTGGCTAAGGGGTAAGATGGATCACGATTTTTAATGGTTCTAAGATGTTGTAGAAACCTCACTTTGAGTTTGTGAATGGTGCTGCCTACATATTTTTTGTGGCAGCCACATTCAATCACATATACAACGAACTCAGTGTTGCACGTAATGCGATCAGTTATTTTACATGCTCTTCCCTCAAATGTCATGTATGAATGTGTATTCAGAGCATATGCACAAGATTTGCAATGTCCACATTTCCAAAAGCCTAAACTTTTCTGAGATAACCATGATCGATTAACTTTGGGACAGAACAAACTTCTAGTGAGGTGATCACCTAATGATTGGGTTTTACGATAAGTAATCTGAGGATGGGAGCCTATACTGTCTTTGATCGAAGGGTCATGTCTCAAAACATGCCAATTTATTTGTATAATCTTGTTCAATTTAGAATGTTGAGAATTAAATTAAAAAAACAACCTAGGCGGCGATCTACCATTTTGTTCGTCAACATTTGTACATCCCGATTTGAAAAGCAATTTCTCTCTAGACATATTTAATACTCTCAAATATGCATCATGCAAGATCTTTCGGGGATAACCTCTATTTAAGAATCTTTGTGTCATGGTGACAATTTCATCATTAAAAGATTCATCATTGGAACAGATTCTACGAGCCCGTAGAAATTGGCTATATGGAATACTCCATTTGAGAGCTTTCGGATGACCACTGTTCCCATGTAAGATGGAATTGCATGCCGTTGGTTTGCGAAATATGGTAGTTTGTAAAGTTTCATTGGAGGCTGTTATCAAAACATCTAAAAATTCTATGGTATGGGCACTGTATTTCAAATCCAAATGAATGTTGAACTCGTTGTTATTGAGTGTGTTGACATATTGTGTTAGAGAATGTTCATCACCATCCCAAATGAGAAAGAGATCATCAATATATCTGACCCATAGCACAACTTGTTCCATATGTTTGCTATTGGAATCAGACCAAGCTATTTCCTTCTCCCACCAACCCATATAAAGGTTCGCATATGTTGGAGCAAATGAAGCTCCCATTGCTGTACCCTGTTTCTGCAGATAGAGTTGATTATCAAATAGAAAAACATTGTGGGTAAGGCAGAATTCTAACATGGTCAAAAGAATATTGGTGTGTTGGAAGAATTCAATAGTACGAGTGCCCAAAAAATGTCTGCAAGCCTGAATACCATATTCATGCATGATAGAGGTATAGAGAGCGGTCACATCCATGGTGACCAATAAAAAACTAGTTTGCCAAGTAATATCATGTATTTTGGCTAAAAAATCATTGGTGTCTCGCAAATAGGAGGGCAGTTCTGTTACATCGGGACAGAGGAAGAGATCCAAATACTGAGAAGTGTTCTCTAAAAGGGAGGGGTTCATACTGACAATGGGACGACAGGGAGGGTGATTCTTGTTCTTATGAATTTTGGGTAGGAAATAAATACAGGGAATTTTTGGAAATTCAATTTTAAGATAGAGATATTCATTTTGGTCAATGCGGCCATTGGTACACCATATATCTAACATTTCCCAATAGATGGTTTGATATTGGGTGGTGGGATTGATAACTAATTTTTCATAGTGATTTCTGTTGGATAGCTGATAATGGGCCTCTTTGACATAACTGTCCACATCCATGATTACTATATTGCCTCCTTTATCTGAGGGTTTGATGACAATGGTGTTGTTAGTTTTTAACTCATTCAATTCTTTCCAATCTGTGGCAGAAAAATTGGTACCCTTGAGTCTTTTAGATTTATTGCCATTCCAACTAGTTCGAAAATGATCAATATCATCAACCACTAATTCATAGAACGTGTCAATAAGATTGCCAGTGGGTAGTGATGGATTGATTCTACTAGATGGTTTGAGTGCACTGGAAATTGTATGATCTACTGTAAATCCCATATTTTTCAAAATTACATCATCAGTGTCTCTGGTGTTGCTAATGGTATCTCCTGTGTTGGCCAAATCATTAATCTCTACTAAATCAGGAACATCATTGATATGAAACCCAGATAAATTATCAATATTTCTATTGAGCCCCAATGGATTGGCTCGAGTTTTATTGGAAAAATGTTTCATTAGAAGCTACTTGCGTGTGAATTTGTATAGTTCTATTCTTGTGTCCACATTATTCCAATGCACATCAGGGCAAAAACTCAAACCTAGGTTGAGAATGCGTTCTTGATTTTGGGTCAATTCAACCTTGGAAATGTTAACAATGATGTGGGAGTTATCAAATGAGGAATCTCTCTAATCTAGATGTTTGTAGTTTCTTCCTCTTCCTCCTCCGCTTAAGGCAAAATATCTTAAGGTGGGAGTTGCTTCCTTTCGCATGAACGGTCCAAGTTAGTTTCCCCTTCTGAATCTTCCGCGCACAAAGGGGACAAAGCAGTTTTTCAGTACAACCAATGCAAATCCCATTATGAGATATATATATATATATATATATATATATATATATTCGGAGACATGCTGTGCATTATCCTGCCATCTAGTGTTGGGCTCGGAGTGTTACAAGTTGTTTTTCTTCGAAGAAGTCTTTTCGAGTCACGAGACCGAGGGACTCCTCCCTTTCGGCTCCATTGCGCATGAGCGTCGACTCCATTTTAGATTGTTTTCTTTCCGCCATCGGGTTTGGACGTGTTCCTCTTCGCTCCGTATTTCGAATCGGGAAAGTTGGCTAAATTATCAAAAATTGGACGTTCTTGTTCTCGTTCGGTACCGGGTTAGTGTTATTGTATTGGCACCGACAGCAAGAGCGCTCCGGCGCCCCTTCGGGGCTTCCGTTCTTCACCGGGGCATGGTCGGCCCGACCACATCCATCGTCGAAGACTAATGGACCGGACCCCCTTCCGCTTCTGACCGACGTGTCATTCGAAGTATCCCTATACAGACCAGCACCTGGTCTGTAATCTGTGTTTATCACCGGAACACAGGGAGGATACTTGTGAGGCTTGTCGAGCGTTTCGATCTAAAAAGACCCTACGAGATCGATGAGCAAGAAGACTTCAAATGGCATCGACACCGAGAGAGCAACTCGACGTCGAGGAGGAGGAAAGAATTTCCATCCAGGGATCGGATTCGGACGAACCCGAAAGTGACAGAACCTCTACGGTGCAGCGAACAGTGAGTAAACCTGCCCCATCCAAAACTCACACAAAGATCTTTGAGGCCAAGGGGACGTTACCGCCAACAGGCCATGGCTTAACCCATCGAAAAGAAGGTGACCAAACTTTGGAACCGAAAAAGGCCAGGGATTTGCCGAAGACCTCCGACTCCGGTCGAGATTCCGGCATCGAACGCTCTCGACACCGAGAGTTCGACTCACCCAAAGTGAGAAAAATATCATCAGAACCGAAAAAGACAATATCTGAAACCTCGGTACCGAAAAAACTGGCTTCGGAGCCGAAAAGAAGCTCTTACACAGAAGAGCAAGGACTTTCCAGCCAAATGAAGGAAAGACATAGGTTTGAGCAGGAATTAAGTATGGACGAACCGGACCATACACAAAGGAGGTTGCATATCCAGAAAAAGACTGGAAAAATACAAACTCTCCCTCCAATCAAGTCCAAAAGAAAACTGGCATTTCAGGAGGCAGAAATGCAGCCTAAAACAAAGGTGGCTAGAGAAAAATCCCCACCACCAAGGTTTTCACCACAACCGTCCCCACCACACTCACCACAACTGTCTCCAGTGGGAACACCTCCAATGCAGTCACCCACACATACAGGGATGACACAGGATGATGCTGATGCATGGGACTTATATGATGCACCAGTATCAGATAACAGTCCGGATTGTTATCCAACAAACCCGTCACCTCCAGAGGACAGTACTGCATATACGCAGGTACTATCCAGGGCAGCTACATTCCACAACGTAGCAATGCATTCGGAGCCAATAGAGGATGATTTCCTGTTTAACACCTTGGCATCCACCTACGCTTCCTATCAGAGTCTGTCAATGCTCCCGGGTATGCTCAAACACGCCAAACAAGTATTCCAGGAGCCAGTTAAAGGAAGGGCTCTCACACCTAGGGTGGAGAAGAAGTACAAGCCTCCCCCAACGGATCGTGTGTTCCTAACACAACAACTTACACCAGACTCCGTGGTTGTAGGAGCAGCAAGGAAGAGAGCAAACTCTCAATCGTCAGAAGACTCTCCACCACCTGACAAATAGAGCAGAAAGTTTGACACAGCGGGCAAACGAGTGGCAGCACAAGCAGCCAATCAATGGCGGATCGCTAATTCGCAAGCCCTACTTGCTCGCTACGACAGGGCACACTGGGATGAGATGCAAAACATTATACAACACTTGCCCAAAGAACACCAGAAACGTGCCCAGCAGGTTGTGGAAGAAGGAGGACAGGCCATATCCAACAACCAAATAAGGTCCGCACTAGACTCGGCAGACACGGCAGCACGAACGGTCAACACAGCGGTAATCATTCGCAGGCATGCATGGTTAAGAAGCTCTGGATTCAAGCCAGAAATCCAACAAGCAGTGTTGAACATGCCATTTAACCAAGAACAATTGTTTGGGCCGGAAGTGGACACAGCAATTGAAAAGTAAAAAAAAAGACACGGACCCGGCCAAAGCCATGGGCGCGTTCTACTCCCCACAAGTCAAAGGCACCTTTAGAAAACCACAATTCAGAGGAGGTTTTCGACAGCAAACACCAGAGCCTTCCACCTCTCAAACCAGACCCACCTATCAGGCACAATATCAAAGGGGAGGGTTTCGTGGTTCCTACAGAGGACAATTCCCGCGAGGAAGGGGAAAGTTCCAGGCAACCAAAACAAGCCAGACCAAACAGTGACTTCAATGTCACGAAACCCCAACACTTATCACCAGTGGGGGGAAGACTAACCGCATATTATCAAAACTGGACACATATTACCACAGACGCATGGGTCCTATCAATTATCCAACATGGTTATCGCATAGAATTCAAAAATTACCCGCCAGATGTGCCACCAAGGGCACACAAACTGTCCAAACAACACTTACACCTATTAGAAATAGAAGTGCAAGCCCTATTACAAAAACAAGCAATAGAGCTAGTACCCAACCAACAGAAAGGAACAGGCGTCTATTCACCATATTTCCTAATTCCAAAAAAGGACAAAACGTTAAGACCTATCTTAGATCTCAGAGCACTGAATCTCTTCATCAAATCAGACCACTTCCACCTGGTAACACTTCAAGACGTGGTTCCCTTACTAAAAAGGAAGACTACATGTCAACATTAGATCTCAAGGATGCTTATTTCCACATACCCATCCATCCTTCTCACAGAAAATACTTAAGGTTTGTAATGCACGGCGTACACTATCAATTCAAAGTGCTAACGTTCGGGATAACAACGGCCCCACGGGTATTCACAAAATGCCTAGCAGTAGTAGCCCCTCACATAAGGAGACAGCACATGCACGTATTCCCATATTTAGACGACTGGCTAATAAAAACCAACACTCAACAACAGTGTCTTCTTCACATGCAATACGTCATAGAAACTCTACACAATCTAGGGTTCTATATAAATTATCAGAAATCACATCTGCAACCATCCCAAATACAACAATACTTGGGAGCAACACAACACACAAAAGGCAATTGCCACTCCAAGCCCACAAAGGGTCCAAGCGTTCCAAAATATAACATCAAGCATCCATTCAAACCAACACTACCCAGTAAGGTTTGTAATGAAACTTCTAAGCATGATGTCTTCATGCATAGTAATTGTCCCAAATGCGAGATTACACATGCGGCCCTTACAACAGTGCCTAGCAAAACAATGGACACAAGCACAGGGTCAACTTCAAGATCTAGTGTTGATAGACTGCCAAACACACTTCTCGCTTCAATGGTGGAACCCTATAAATTTAAACAAAGGGCGGCCATTCCAAGACCCAGTGCCTTAAGCTGTTATCACAACAGATGCTTCCATGATGGGGTGGGGAGCACACCTCAACAAGAACAGCATACAGGGTCAATGGGACAATCAACAAAAACAACTTCACATAAATCATTTGGAACTGCAAGCAGTGTTTCTAGCATTAAAAGCATTTCAACCACTGGTAGCCCACAAACACATTCTTGTCAAAACCGACAACATGACAACAATGTATTATCTCAACAAACAAGGGGGGGGACACTCGTCACAACTGTGTCTCTTAGCACAAAAGATTTGGCATTGGGCAATTCACAACCACATTCACCTGATAGCACAATACATACCAGGTATTCAGAACCAGTTAGCCGACAATCTCAGTCGAGATCACCAGCAAACTCATGAATGGGAAATGTATCCCCAGATCCTACAGGATCACTTCATCCGCTGGGGAACAACAAACATAGACCTATTCTCAAAAAAAGAAAACGCAAAATTCCAAAACTTTGCGTCCAGGTACCCACACCCTCAGTCCAAGGGCAATGCACTATGGATCCGTTGGTCAGGGATATTTGCTTACGCTTTTCCCCCTCTCCCACTCATTCCTTATCTGGTCAACAAACTAAGTCAAAACAAACTCAAAATAATACTCATAGCACCAACCTGGGCTCACCAACCGTGGTACACAACACTGTTGGACCTGTCAGTAGTACCTCACATCAAATTACCAAACATACCAGATCTGTTAACACAACACAAACAACAGATCAGACACCCGAATCCAGCATCGCTCAATCTAGCAATCTGGCTCCTGATGTCTTAGAATTCGGACATTTAAACCTTACACAAGAGTGTATGGAGGTCATTAAACAAGCTAGAAAACCTACAACAAGACATTGTTACGCAAACAAATGGAAAAGATTTGTTTGCTACTGCCACACTAATCAAATTCAACCACTACAGACCTCCACAAAGGACATTGTAAGCTACTTATAACACTTACAAAAGTCTAATCTAGCATTCTCTTCCATTAAAATACATCTCACTGCAATATCTGCCTATCTGCAGATTACACATACAACATAACTTTTTAGAATCCCAGTCATCAAAGCATTTATGGAGGGACTAAAAAGAATCATACCCCCAAGGACACCACCAGTACCTTTGTGGAACCTTAATATTGTATTAACACGACTCATGGGCCCACCATTCGAACCCATGCATTCTTGTGAAATGCAATACCTGACTTGGAAAGTAGCATTTCTAATAGCTATCACATCACTTAGAAGAGTAAGTGAGATACAAGCATTTACTATTCAACAACCCTTTATACAAATACATACACCTAAAGTGGTTCTCAGTACAAACCCAAATTCTTACCAAAGGTCATATCACCATTCCACCTAAACCAAACTGAGGAACTCCCAGTCTTCTTTCCGCAACCAGACTCTGTAGCCGAAAGAGCCTTACATACATCAGGCCTTAAAAGAGCACTAATGTATTACATTAACAGAACAAAACAATTTCGTAAAACAAAACAATTGTTTGTAGCCTTCCAAAAACCTCATGCAGGTAATCCTATATCCAAACAAGGCATCGCCAGATGGATAGTTAAATGTATTCCAACTTGCTATATCAAAGCAAAAAGAGATTTACCTATTACACCAAGAGCACTTTCCACTAGGAAGAAAGGCATCACAATGGCTTTTCTAGGGAATATACCTATGACTGAAATTTGTAAGGCAGCCACCTGGTCTACGCCTCATACATACACTAAGCATTACTGTGTAGATGTGTTAGCAACGCAACAAGCCACAGTAGGACAGGCTGTATTAAGAACATTATTTCAGACAACTTCAACTCCTACAGGCTAAACCACCGCTTTTGGGGAGATTACTGCTTGTTAGTCTATGCACAGCATGTGTATCTGCAGCTACACATGCCACCGAACGGAAAATGTCACTTACCCAGTGTACATCTGTTCGTGGCATGAGACGCTGCAGATTCACATGCGCCCTCCCACCTCCCCGGTAGCCTGTAGCTGTTATTAGTTGGATGAAAATTGTAAATTTGTAAATAATTATTCTTTTGATACACATTAAGTACATACATACCTACTCCATTGCATGGGCACATATAGTATACTCACACCTCCTACCTCACCCTCTGCGGGGAAAACAATCTAAGATGGAGTCGATGCCCATGTGCAATGGAGCCGAAAGGAGGAGTCCCTCAGTCTCGTGACTCAAAGACTCCTTCGAAGAAAAACAACTTTTAACACTCCGAGCCCAACACTAGATGGCAGGTTAATGCACAGCATGTGAATCTGCAGCGTCTCATGCCACAAACAGATGTACACTGGGTAAGTGACATTTTCCATATATATATGTGTGTGTAATTATGTTCATCTGGCACATATATATTTGTAAAGTAAGCTCACGACACAGTAGCTAATCAATTTCAATATCTTAGAAACAAAACAAAAAAATCCATGCTCCCTTATCTAGAGAAACGTCAAATTAGTAAAAGTTAAAACTATATTAAATCTTACTCAAACGTAGGTAGAGAGGCCAGAGCAACTACCCATTTTCTGTTACTCGGGTCTAGTATTTTAGATTGACATACTCACCACTTTTACCCAAAGCCATCTTGGTGTGAACTTTGCCTTGCCATCAGATAAAGATATTTGTTTTTACTTTTAAACTAAAGCCCAGTTTACAACTAAGTTGCACATTCAGCACTGATTGTACTATGACGTTGTACGGCGGATAAGTTGTTCTAAATACTTTAACCACAGTGATTCTGCATTGCATATTTTCAGCGTGGCAAGGTGAGTAAAAGTTCGGAAATCAGTGAAATGTCTAAAAAAAAAAAAAAAAGTTTTTTTTACTCTTTTTGGATGTTTTTTCTGCGAAATATTTTTTCTTAGCAACACACCACCTGCTAAAATTTGAAATACTGATGAACTTTCCAACACCTGCTGTAGCACTTACAGCTTAGTCATTAACCCCTTTTTCCAACATCCTAGGGATTCTAAAGGTACCCAGAGTTTGTGGGTTCCCTTTGAGTAGAACAAGAAATTAGCCAAAATGCAGCTAAAATTTCGTATTTTTCAGAAAAATGGGGAAAAAGTGCTGCAGAAGAAAACATGGTATTTCCCTGAAAATTGCATCAACAAAGGGTTTGTTGTGCTAAAATCACCGTCTTCCCAGCTTTCAGGAACAGGCAGACTTGAATCAAAAAAACAAAAATTTAAACACAGTTTTGGCATTTTACTGGGACATACCCCATTTTTACAATTCTTTACAGCCTCCTTCAGGTTAGTGACAAAAATGGGTGCGAAAGCAATAGTGGAGCATAGACAGCTAAACATTTCTGAAAAGTATATCAAATTCTGAATCCAGGAAGAGGTCATTTGTGTAGATCCTTCAAGGTTTTCCAACAGAAAATAGCAGCTGAAATGAAAATTTTTTGAAATTGCATTGAAAAAAAGATCTATTTCTGTCCACGGTTTCTTCTATAACTTTTTCCAGCTATGGCAATTTTTTGAAAGCAATATACCGTTACGTCTGCCGGAGTCTGACAGGTGGCATCTAACAGTGTATCTATAAAGAGTGAAAAGTAGGTATCAAGGAAACCTTTTGTATTTCCAAAATGGGCACAAGATAAGGTGCTGAGAAGAGTGGTTGTTTGCACATTTCTGAATTCCGGGGTCCCCATACTACCATGTGAATTATAGGGCATTTCTTAAATAGACTTCTTTCTTACACACTGTCTTACATTTGGAAGGACAAAATGTAGAGGAAAAACAAGGGGGAATAACACTCGTTCTTCTATTCTGTGTTTCCCCAAGTCTCCAGATAGAAATGGTACCTCACTTGTGTGGGTAGGCATGGTGCCCGCGACAGGAAATGCCCCAAAAACGTGAATGCATGACATCTTTTTTGGAACGTGCCTAGCTGTGAATTTAGGCCTCTAGCTCAGCCAGCACCAAAGAAAACCTACCAAACCTGTGCATTTTTTAAAACTAGACACCTAGGGAAATTCAGAATGGGGTGACTTGTGGGACTCTCACCAGGTTCTATTACCAAGAATCCTTTGCAAACCTCAAAATATGGAGAGGAAAAAAACAAATTTTTTCTCACATTTCGGTGATGGAAAGTTGTGGAATCTGAGGAAAACCACAAACTTCCTTCCAGCTAGCATTCCCCCAAGTCTTCAGATAAAAATGGTACCTCACTTGTGTGGGTAGCCCCAGTGCCCGCGACAGGAAATGCCTCAAAACACAAGGTGGATACATCGCATTTTCCCAAAGAAAATGGACATGTTTTTTGCAAAGTGCCTAGCTGTGGGTTTTGGCCTGTAGTGCAGCTGGCTCCTAGGGAAACTAGCAAGCCCAGACATTTTTTAAAACCAGACACCTAAGGGAATCCAGAATGGGGTGACTTCTGGTGCTCTCACCAGGTTCTGTTATCCAGAATCCTTTGCAAACCTGCAAATCACAATGTGGACACATCAAAATCATCTATTGCAAAACGACCTGTTTTTGCAGGAGGGAGGAACCTGCGTTTTTGTCCCCCTGGCAGCAGTCATCTAGGGAAACCTACCAAACCCAGACATTTTTGAAAACTAGAACCCTATGGAGTGCAGGGATGTTTAGTTTGCACGGATCTCCCAACATTTTTGTATCCAAACTCCTCCGCGAACCTCAAATTTAGCTAAAAAAATAAAATCACATCTTCCACACTTTTCTTTGTAGGATCACTGTGCCGGTACAATTTTCCTATCATCCAGTGTTACCTTGGTCTGCCGGTAAAAATGACACCTCACTTGTGTGGGTTGCCCAGGTGCCTGCAACAGGAAAGTGCCAAAAACGTGTAGAGATTGAAGGGATAGCATAGCGAGTTGATAAGCACAATTTTTTTTATTATACATTTTTAAGCTGACTCTGCTTTGGGAACCCACACGTTGATCCAATATGTTACACATTAGTGCAACTCACGTACACCTAATTAAACTAACTTGGACAAAAGGGATACGCCCTAAACACCATGCCGCTCCTTGACATGAGCTGAACTAGAAAACATAGGTACAAAAGGTAAAAAGGAAATAAAGGACAAAAAGAGCCTGAAAATAAATTGTGGGCAAAATGAAACCAACTAAAGTATGAAAAATAATCTTGTCATGGATCAAAGGAAATCCAAGTGCTCTCAGCAAGCATTGGGAAATTGTGGGACAAGGGAAAAGAGGACTCTACCTCTCCAATCCAACAGAATCGGTGAAATCATAGTAAAAAATCAATGATTAATCCATGTTAATCTGGAAGGCGGTTGAAGTGGCATCACGGCGTTAGGCAAAAAGACTGCCCTTATTCCTCTGCACCAGTTTGTCTGGTGAAAAGGGGGAGGTAGGGCGGCTGCACCAAGAGAGCATGAAGCTCACTCATGCAATGAGCTGAAGTGCTTGCAATGAGGAAGATGGTTTTGATAGTCAAAAGGCCCGATGAGTAGCTATGATTTGGCTCCAAGGGGGTACTCATGGGGAACATCAGGGTTCGATTAAGATCCCACTGTATTATCACAAATACTTAAGGAGGGAGCATTTATGTCAAGCCTTTCATAAACCATATCACAACCTGTGATTTTAAACAAGGGCAGCTGACTAGGCAGCCAAATAACCTTCTGGTTACCCACAGCAAGAACTTGCTGGGCTAAAGATAGAACAAATAACAAATTATCCAAGTTTGGCTTCTAAAGGTTCTGTATTGCAAAGCCCACATGGGTCACAAATTTGTTTCAGTTCCTTGCTTAATAGAATTTGTAGATGGGTGTCCAGTTACAAGGATGACTCCTGCAGCCTCCAGAGGTAGATTGAATACAGTCAGCTGCTACAGATCTCCCTTGGCCGTAGCCTAATCTGAGGACAGATGCACATGCCCAGAATTTTCAGGTGCCACACTCTCCAGGTTCAATCCGGAGCTAATAGGATGACTTGGTTCCGGTCTTTTCTGATTTACTTCAGAACTCAGGCATGAGAGTCAGGAGCAGAAAGGCATACAGGAGTCTCATACTCAACTCCAGACAGAAGGCATCTCCTAAGAGCGCATTCTTGGGAACAGAAGTTTTGACACTGCTCTTCAACATTGGTGAATAGATCCACCCAGGGCTTCCACACTGTCGGAAGATGGCCTCCACCACCTCGGTATGCATTCTCTAGTTGTGATCTGCTGGGCGTTGCTAGCTGAACTTGTTGGCCCTAGCTTTTAAAGAGCCCAAGGTGGTTCACAATCAAGGAAATGCCCACACCCTCCAGTCAACTCAAGAGGCGCAGCACCTCTTGGCAGAGGAGCCAGGACCATTCACTGTCCAGTTCTGCCTTCAAATGATCCAGAACACTTGAGCAAGACCAGTTGCTTAAGGGCCAGCCAACTCCTTTTAGTCATTGCATATATGGTGTGCATTAAGGTTTCAGGGGTGAAAGCTCTGACAACTGATATCGACAGCAGATGGACAAATTAGATGTAGTGCATGCAAGGCACCTCTTGTCTAGTTAAGAGGGATTCTTGCATGCAGCCTTACTACCAGTTTAATCAGAACAAAAATGTCAATATACTTTATTTTACTTGTTTTATCTCATTGAAAAGGTTATCATTATGACAATTCATACTCTTGTTTGAAGAATATGTCACCCTTTGGCAGAGCAGCATCGGTAAAGGACCAAAAGTACAGAAATGAAGGCAAGATCAAAGTAGCAAAATATAAGAATTTGAAATCACAAAAAATGCTATCACAAAAATGGACAATGAAGCAGAACATGATTAAATAGGTAATGAAAAGGAGACAGAAGCAACAGGAATAGATATACTCACCAATGTATTACAAATAAACAAGGAAGGAAAATATTGAGTTCGCAAATTAAGCGATTGAGTACCACAGAGGGTGAAATCTAAGTGAATATTCACTTTCTGTAACAGATTTACATCATATTCAGATAACTAAGTCAAAGGACAGAAATGTCTAATCTTAGATTCTTAGTTCATAGTCTTTCATCTGCAAGTGACAAACTTGCGAAAGGAGTGTCACACAGACAAACATGATAAGGTTTAATAAAGCTATAAAGTAGAAATAGGCAAATACAAAAGCGGAGAGCATTTTCATACCGTAGTATTTACATAAATGATTTAGTGAAGGTTACTTCTAACTGGGAGCCTGGATCTAGATATTGCTTATAAATTGTCAAATATATCTCCTGCAGCAAGAGATTCTTCAGGAGTTCTAATTATGTGTTGCTGCATTTCAGCTTAATATTTCATTATAGATGTAGCCACCAGTGCACTAAAAAGTTCAGTTACAAGGGCAAACACATCTGAATTTTTTCAGACTATTCTTATGGCAAACAGCTGAAATTTGTGCATTTTTAGCAGGTCAAACACGGTTTGAATTAAAAAATATTATATATAAAACCATCAAACAAGTTATGATAAGAATATGCTCAATAAAAAGTATATATTTTGAAAATCTCAAAGATGGTTTAGAGACCATGGTTCTGGACGATTTGAAATCAGGTTTCAAGATTTTCCCCTGTGAACATGTCTTAAAGGATGAATTACTGGGCTCCAGAGAAGGATCCTGGTTATACCATTTTAAATGATTGCATCCAGAGAGAACATCACTGACTATTACCCTGCAAACTTGATGTTCGGGAGAACCATGACGACCAAGTTACATCAGTGGACCAACAGAAGATCAAGCACTGAGAAAGAAACCCATCTAAAAGACTTGGATTGTAAAATCAAAATGAAGGCCTATGCAGACAAGCGCGGAATGCAAAAGACATTACTTCACCAGACGAGATTGAGTGCCTGTTTGTCAGTCTCAAACGAAAATCTTATGCTCCATTTGATGCAGAGCCATTCCATGTTGTAACCAGCAAATGACACATGGTGACTGCACAACATCCTGGGAAAGCCATCATGGGAGATTCCTTGCATTTAAGAAATGTGGCTCATCGCTTGTCAGATACTGATGTCAATGCAAAGACTTTTTCAGAAAAGACAATTGGAACACCACAGACTGCTTTTCCCCCGGCATCGCCAATGCAGATTATGGCCTTTCTTGTTGCTGATTCCCAGTTTCTGAAAACATGATTGGGACGTGTCATGAAAGCGCCAAGAAGGCTTATTGAAGATCTATGACTCTGTATATGTTTGTAAAAATGTTTAATTTAACAGAGGGGGAGATGTACTTTCGTGCGAGTGTGAATGACGAAACCCTTTTGGCTCCTGAAAAACTTTGTGGAGTGTTGATGCGAGTGTTAGAACGTGGTGAAGTAAATGCAGGTTTAGAATGTTGATTTCGCAGTTACACACAGACAAATAAAGACGTGTAATACATAGCTCTGTGTGTGGCGTATTAATTGGTGGGTACCCATCCTGGGGAGGACGCTCCAGTACCCATTATGTATTTTTTATTTTACATGTTTATTTTGGGGCACTTAGCATGACTTTTAATAAAACAGCCTTTTCAAGCTAACATTGGGCACTATTTGGAATTAGAATGTTTAAGCTTTGTTTTCCTTTCTTGAATAAATTGTTCATAAAGCAATGGTAAATGCTAAAGGTCAGTGCAGTGAATTGGTTTTTATACTATTGCATTTTGTGCAAAAAAAGTCACCAAAACGTAAATGTGTGTTTAAAAAAAAATTATAATAAAGTTAAAAATTCAATGGAGAAAACATCAGTGACAACATTAACGTTTTGAACTAAAAAAAAAAAAAAACAGACATTTGCCAGTTATTGTTAGCAGAGCTAACTATAGCCTGTGCCCCGCCATGCACCGCTTATTGTTTCACATATTATATCACTCATGGCATGTTCTATGATATAATTTATAACATCAGTGATGACATTTCAAATGATATTACTGATGACATCATCCGAGTTTCTTTTGTACACATAACTCTGTAAACTAGTATATCATTAGAGGCCTGAAAATTAAGTACAAAATAGCTCAGGGTAATATGAAGCATCAATACTTGCAGCCAGGCATTGCATCCAGCTTAATAGTCACCCAACTCTACACTGCGCACGGCCTTTAGTCATACATAGCGTGGGGTTAGATGCACAGCTTGTCGTGCGGCCAGGCCCTGCTTCCAACTTCCAGCTGGCAGTCAACCCCCACAGCCTTTGACCATACATAGTGGGGGGTTGGTCACAGGGCTTGGCCTGCCACCAGGCCCTATGGCCAAATCCCCAGCAGGCTGCCAGCCACAAACCATACACAACTTTTGGTGTGCACAGCATAGGATTGGCTTTCGGGCCTGACAGCCCACCCTCTCAATCCAAAACAGGGAGCCCTATCCTCAAGAGCCAAATACAGTTGAACAGGGAGGAGGGCATGCTTCCCACTCCCTGAGCCTTAATTGCCCTGTGGACCATATGCCTGAGGGCCAAATACAATACAAAAGGAAGAGGGACGTCCATCCCTACTCCCCAACCCTTTATAGGCTCCCAGGGACATCACTGGGGTCTTTTTTTTTTTTCAAAGGGGTTGGGGAATGCACAAGCCCCCCCCCCTTCCTGAGCCTTATCAGGCCGCAGTAACTCCACTCTAAGTGCAAAGCCAATTAAAAAAAAAAAGAAGGACCACCATCCCTGGGCCATCATTGGCCCCAAGGACCCCATTCCCAAGGCCAAATTCAGTTAAAAAAGGACAGAGGGCCTGCACTGCCACCTCTCACTGAGCCTTCTTGGGCCTCAGGGTCAAAATGTAAGGTGAGGAGTGCAGCCCCTCTCACCAAGCCCTAATAGGCCCTGTGGACCCCCTCCCCTGGGGCCAAATACAACAAAAACAGTAAGGGGCCACATGCCCCCCCCCCTTCCTGAGCCCTGATAAGCCCAGGGACCCCATCCTCTGACTCAAATGTACTAAAAAAGTGGAGCCCACTTCCAAGCCTTATTATGTCAGAGGGACCTCATCCTCCATGGCCATGCATCTTTCTAAAAGAAGAGAAGAGAGGCACTGCCCAACCTCTTCGATCTTCTTTTGACCTCAGGGACCCCATTCCCTGGGACTGTCCATTTTTTAAAGAGCCTTATTTGTCACTAGGACCCCATCTCCTGCGGTAACATTACATTTTAAAGGGGAGGAAGGTTCACATGCAACCACTCCCTGAGATTTATTAGGCTCTAGGGCACCCATCCCCCTATGGCCATATTTTATTAAAAGGGGGTGGGGGGCTGTGCACCCCCCCCCCCCCCCCCCAAGCTTAATTTTGATCAGGGATCCCATGCCCTTGGTCCTGCATCAGTTACAGGTGGGTGTCAACAAGACTTTGGAGGCTGTGGTGGGAGTCCCAGGGCCCGTGGCCCCAGCCAACTACCTGCATGTTGCGGGACCCAGCATGGTTCCCTCCCAAAAGGAACAGCTATTTATGCTGCTCCCTCCGGGTGGGAGCAAATGTTGTTCTGTTTCTGTTCCAGCATCTGTGTAGGCAGCGAAACAGAGCACAAGTTTACAGCCATGGGGAGCATACTAAAAGCTCCCGCCAGCTGGGAGCAGACTCAGGGCTTCATTTAGATATTGGCGAACAAGTTACTATGTCACGGTAACGATATCCTGTCAGCCGAAATATAAATCCCATTATTTCCTAAAGGTATTTATATTTCGGCGGACTGGATATCCGTCACCATTGTGACGGAGTAACTCATCTACTGAAATCTAAATCAGGCCACTAGTGTTTGCTCCTGTTTGGCAGGAGATTTGAAAATACTCCCACAAGATGGAAGCAAACCCATGTTTCACTGCCTGATGTCCTGGGGGTAGGCCCAGAGGATGGGGGTCCCTCTGGCTATTAAGGCTCAGGTAGGAGGCCAGGCTGCCCCCCCTTCCTTTTGCTTAAAGAGACGGCCATGAGGGATGGGGTCCCAAAGGCATATTTAAGGCCCAGGGAGGGGGGCGCAACCCCGTCTCCCCCTAATAATTCATTAGGCCCTGGGGTATGGGGTCCCCGGAGCTGAAAATGACTTGGCGAGGGTGGCCACATGCCCCCTCCCATTCATAACTGCATCGGGCCCTAGGACATTGGGTTGGGGTTCCTGGGGCAGAAAAAGGTTCAGGGGAGGGAAGCCGCAGGCCCCTTCCCCTTAATTAAAGTCTTGGTGCCCTACTCATGCCCTCCATACCCATATATACATAAAATTGGAAGCCATCAATTTTTATTATTTATTTATTCATTTTTGTTGTGCAACTCCTGTGGGATTGTGGCCAAATTTGCCATTTTATTTTTTTCATTTTGGTCCAGGGGCATGGGGGCATTGTCCCTCTGGGTTCCCCCACATCGGACATGGGGGGGACAGGGTAACCTTACCCTGCCCCCTTATATCATTTTTAAACTTTGACAGGGAACTAAGCTCCCTGGGCCAACCAGAAAGTTCTGTTTCAAAATGCTGCTTCAAGACTCTCCAGAGACTCTTGTGGATCCAAAAATCCAGATATACAAATATATGTGAACCTTAACCTCTCAATCTACTGAACAGATTTACACCAAATCTCAAAAAGTACAATCTGCAGACCAAGATCTAGCTTCCTGCTAAATTTGGTGTAATTCCGTTTAGCAGTTTTTGTGGTTCTTCCTCCTGCGGGCTTCCTGCCCCCTTACAATATTGCTTAGTCCATTAGGCCTTAATCAAAGCATAAGAAGAAGACAGTTCATAAATTGTTCACCAGCAACAAAAAGACTTTCTGAATTAGACAACATTGATGTCCCAGAAAAATGAAATCGGAACATTAGGGCTAAATTTAATGAAACAGCCTGTTATCTCTAGGGAATCTTTTTTGATGTATGTATGGAGTTCCCTGCAGTTTGAGAAGGTGCAGGTGTGCAGTGTTTCTTCTGTACCAAATAAATGACAAGCCTGCATCTTCTGAGTAAGAGTGGGAAAGACTGCTCACATTCCTAGCTAATGAATTCAGAGAACTTGCCTGCCACTGCTACAAATGGGTTTTGAAGATTATTCCTAGGGAGATAAATCATCGTTACAAAGAGTGATAAAGGCAACAAAGCGGTACTTCTGGGGACAGGTGTCCGAGACGAGCAAACGTGAGGTAGGGTGCTATACATCGGAATCGTCACAGAGCAACCACAGGGAGGTTTATGAATGCAAAATGGTGAAAAAGGGAGATGGGAAGTAGTTTATTGGAAATTACCTCTGAGGTATAGGTTTGGGATGATATTGGGGTTTGGGCGAAGGGGGACAATATAATGTTTTCTTTTTATAACTTATGTTTTGGTACCACCAATATAACACTGTAATCTGCTGATCTCATAATGAATAATGTTGTGGAAGTCTCTATTAAGTGATGGGTTCATGTGTGAACTGTAAATGATTGGGGGGGAAAGATTCTCTGCTACATGTTGTACTCATGTGACTGCATCAGCTGTTGGACTAAAACTGCAAGGCAATGTGCTGAGGCACATTCAAGTATTCGTGTTATCTGTACTAAATTACACTTATTGTGAGCAACAGAGGACCCCTAGCTCATCCCTGAAGTTTCTTTCTGTTTCTGTCTACAGCTGGTTTATGAATTCTTTCTCCGCTTCCTGGAGAGCCCTGACTTTCAGCCATCTGTTGCGAAGAGATATGTGGATCAGAAATTTGTCATGACGGTAAGTAGCATATCACATAATTTTCCTCAGATCCTCAGTCACTGTCCATTACAATGATCTCTAGAGTTCATTTAGAGTACTGAGTAAAAACTACACAGAGAAAACATGTTTAAAGTCTCTGGTCCATCCTGCTGGCACCTTCATGAGGGGTATTCTTTGTTGTTTGTTGTTTTTTTAATCGCTTGGGAACAATGGCAAATGTACCTTTTGATGCAGGTTGAAGTGAAAGACTCCTGTTGAGACACCTTGGTCAGTGATGACAGGCAAACTCTCTAACTCGTAGAAACTTATAGGCTGCTCAAACAGTGGCACCTGGTGATCTTTGAAAGTGTTTTGGGGTTTAATAATCTGCCCTAAATTTCTGGTGTAACTAAGCACAATGATTGAGCCCAGAAACCTTCAGGTGTTTCCAGGGATTCTCCACACAATACAATTTTGTAAAAATTACGAGTAATTTTGCTTTGTGATGGATACTTCTAACTGCAGATTCCTCAATTTATAATAATCCACTGGCACCAGATTGATTTCTGAGAAGTTGGTATCAGTGTCTCTGTGCACTGAAGTGACATTCTGTGTCGGACTCCGGAACTTCTTGGAAGCTGAACTTAAACACCGCCTCTTCAGGATGATGTCAGTCCCTTTCATAGTGCGTCTTACAATGCAGATCTGAAAACTCCATGTCGGTCTTCTAATGACTCCCAATGGACTCTTGAATAGTATAGTAGGTCAAAAATGACCGGATTCAAACGGTGACCCAACTGCAGGAAATAGATGTCTGTCACAGACCCACGCAAGGTGTGCCTTTGGTGTATCGACTTAGGACACAACTCATTCATGTGGTAAAAGTGCCCTAATGCATTCAAAGGAGATTTGACACCAGGAGATGAACTTGTTTGTCACCAAACACCAGAATAAATTGTGGTGTTCGCGCAGGTCCTGCTCCAAGTCATGGTCCCAATCACGGAGCCGTTTCCTGAGACCACTCCATTTCCCATCCAAAGTCTTCAGGTAAGTACAAGTCTAAGCACAAGCATAAGAGAACGAAGTGGGACTCGGACTGAGCTTGCCACTCCAAAAGAGAAGGCACAAGGTGTCTATATGTAGGACGCACTAACTTAGGTACCCAGCCTTGCAACCGATTTTTCAATTGATCCTCACAGATAATTTGATGCCTAGCTGGTGAAAGTCATGCTCTTGCATGCTAATTTGCAGGCAGGTGGCCAGGTGACCCATACTTGTGCCCAGTGACGCATATTTTCTTAGCAGGGGCCCTGGTCTGGAGAATCTGTATCACAAACCCTAACCTTTAAGGTGAATCATTCATTTTTGACAAATCGCCACTATTATTCCCCCGCCAGCCGCCAAACACCCACCCCCATCCATGGATAGAGGATCAAAAAGGATTGATTCCTCTGGCGAACGTATGTTCTCTACTGACAGCCTGCCACGAGTTCTGAAAGCTCAGTCTGCTGTTGCCCTTTTGGGCATGGCTAGCAAGATCCTGCTGGCTGTCGCAAAGGATCCTAGGCTCTGTTTGGGTCACTTTTTATTTTTTATTTATTTCTTTATTAGGTTTTAACAATATTCATCATGTAACCATTGCTTTGCCCTTTACATTTCAAAATCATAGTCATGAATTTCAATCCCACCCATCCACCACTCAGAGCTCACAACCAGGTCAGCAGTGCCAAGACCAACTCGCCCCTCAGCTGCTTTCATCTTACAATGATGTATAATTGGTACTGCAGGAAAAATCCCCAGCAGACACAAGCACCTTAGTTGAAGCCAATGTGCGGGGCAATCTAGAGCGCACCACCTCGACCCGTGTATTCAGTAGTAACAGTTATTGGTAACAACTTTCAGATTAGTATATTTCCAATGCCGCTGTGTTGCATACATATATCTGCGAATGGATACACAGTTAGGGGTCTGATGTCATTTTTGGCTTGTACCTTTGTAATGTAAACTTCCCAAATCAAGGTCATAGTCACATTCAGCTGGTACACTGTTCTGTGTAATGGCAAAAGCTTCTGCCTTAGCACATGTCAGTAGATCACATACCCACAGTCTTACTTTTGATGCTGAATTGGTCTTCGAAGACATGGCAATATGGCACTTAAATAATAACAGGGCCAAGTTTATAAATTTACAAAACATTTGATCTTTTGAGTCTTGGCTTGAGTCCTAGGAGGCATACTTCAGGTGTGCAAGGGACTGTATGGTCCACTATTTCATATTAAGGCCCTCATTGTGAACACAGTGGTAAAAATCACTGTGTTCATGCTAGCTGTCAAAACACTGACCGCCATCGTCCCCGGATCCCAGCCGGCTGCATAAAGAACATTCCTGTGGGCCGGCGGGCAGAAACGTTGTTTCCGCCCATGGGCCCACAGGAAGGCCTGGCCGGGACATTGACGGCGGCTGCCGCCAATGCTTCTGTGCGGCGGGTGCAGCTGCACCCGTCGTGCAGATCACTGCCCAAAAATTGGGCAGTGACCTGCGCGACGGGGCCCTGAACCCGGGCCCCCTGCACTACTTATGCGAAGTGCATGGGCAGTGCAGGAGCCCCCAGGGGTGCCCCGGTGCACCCCTTCCGCCAGCCTTTTCTGGTGGCTGGGGAAACATTATCCGAGGGGCAGCACCGCTGCCCTGTTGGATAATGTTTCCGCCCGCCGCCAGGATGCCTGACGAAGGCAGCCTGACGGTGAGTGAGGGCTGCCGACGGCGGTCCTCATGGGGTTCTTTATGTGGCGGTGTGGACTGCCATGCCGGCTGGCGGTTTTACCCGCCACCGCCGGCATGGCAGGCCACACCGCCAACTTTGTAATGACCACCTAAGTTTCCAATACCTCTGTCCATGTGTGTCGTAGAGTTCCACAGTCCCATACCATGTAGTAAAAGCCTGCGATGCCATGTCGGCAACAGGGACCACTCGCTGGTACCCCAGTATATCTTATGAAACCAGTGAGGTGTTAAATAAGTTTGATATACATAGTTGAATTGTGTGAATCTAAATCTTGAATTGCAAGATATCTGTTTAACAATACTTGTGAATGTTCCCCATTGTTTAGTTGTGATCTCCCTGCCAGGATCCTTCTCACTGTTAACTGTATGGCTCGGAGAAGGGTTGTGCAGGTGTTGTAGCAATAAGGTATATAACTCTTATCGTTTTCCTACCAGCATCGTGGGATTGGAGGCCTGCTAGGAGTTAGGCATCTCCCCTTGTTGCACTCCCCACTTCTTGGGAATATGGCTCTTTGAATTACAATATACATGAGCGTCTGCCCCTGTGGCAGGTTATATACTTTCATGATTTCTTGAAATGTGTACTGCTTTCCCTCTGAAAATAAGCCACCCACTCATAGTATTCCTGCCTCTTTCCGTGCCTCTCTCTCACGTTTGCAACATCTTGGACCTCTGTCAAGGACCAAAACCCTGGGGATGGCGTGTATGGAGGTAGTTGTCCACGTATGTGTACATAATTATGCCATTTGAGTTTGGCCTTCGTCAACAAGATTGAGGTCAGTTGTACTAACCGTGGATGAGAAGTCAAGGTAGGATAGCTGTCTTTAAGGAAACATACTACTACTTGCTTTTCCATGTGTGATCCCTCTCCTAGCCACTGCATTGTCTACCGTAGATGTGCTGTGTCATAATATTAATTATAATAAGGGGCACCCAGCCTGCTCTTCATCAAGGGGTGCTGCAAAGGAAGCATCATATGTCAAGTAAAATTCAATGCGAAAGCCGTCCATACCTGGTGTCTTATTTTGTGCCATTTGTGATATAGCTCCATACTTCTTCGATCGTTATGGCGGTTATCCAGTTCAGTATATTGGAGTGGGTGAGCCTAGGCAATAGTATGTCTCTGGCGTAAGTATTGATACAAGTTGTAGTTGGAATTGTGGTCCTCTTGTATAGTGCGGTATAGTATTTAAAGAAGGCCTTATTTAAATCTACTTGTGAAGTGAGTTGTATCCCCGTGGGCAGTAATATTGCCCCTATCGTTTTGCAGATTATGTCTTCTGTTAGGAGCCAAACTAACATTTTTCCTGCCTTGTCTCCCTCATTGTGTTGTTTGCTAACTTATTCACTATAGTACAGTACTCCTAGCCTGTATTTCAGCATGCTTACAGTGGAGGGCCTTGAGTTGTGGGGGGTTTGCCAGGGTGCATGGACACCTCCACCTCAAGTTGGTACACAGGCTTTTCCAAGGTGGAAATCTTGACTTGCGGTACTTTCTTAGTCCTCCAAGAAGTGACTGTGCAGTGGCCACGGATCGTTACCATGAATGCTTTCTATTCAGCCTCTCTGGCATGGTCTGTGTGTTCATTGCCTGGACAGTACTCTATAATATGTGTGCCTATGGTGTTTCCGAAAGGTGTGAGAAAAACAATGTGATGCCTTCCTACAGCTAGCCCCTTGTAAAAGGGGTGTTGGTCTATCTTAGTCTATGTTCATAACCCAGTTAAAATCACCCCTGCCCCACATATGGAGCACCCACGGATCCTACATCAAGACAGGAGTCAGTCGCACAAGCAAACCAATCTAGGTGCATATATTGCTGCTATGGCCAGGGGAATCACATCTGGATGGCCCTCAATCAAGACCTATCTACCCTCTGGATCTTTCTTGATCGTGGTGATTTTCAAAGGTACCCCTCGTGCCACCCATATTATTGTCGCCCTGCTGTATGCCGAATATGTGGTTCTGTGTATCTGTTCCCCCATATAGTGCCTAGTTTCTCCAGTTCTGTGCTAGTTATCTGTGTTTCGTGGAAACCTGCTACCTGAATACCCCATCATCAGATATGTGTATACTGTGTCACTTACAGGGTGTGGTCATTCCCCACATGTTCCAGTTCAGTTTATTATATGTCGTCATTGTGGTCTTTTTGCTGTCCATCGCTACCTATCTGCTCTGTATTTTGTGAAACCCAGCAGAGTACGCCCCCTATGGGTCTAATCCTTCTTTTCATCATATTTCCAGCTTCCCCCCAACCTACTCCCACTGCTCTGCGTAATTCGGGCAGTGAAAGGCGTGTTGGGGCTGTCCATGGGCGAGACCACCATGCAAAGGCAGGCGGAAAGGGGACTTGTAATCCCCAGGGCAGTGCCGCCTGCAGTGCTGCCTTGACGGATTGCGACCGCTTAGACCGTCAGGCTGTCGACAGGTGACAATCTGGTAGTGCCTGTGGTCGGACCGTGGACCATCTGCCACAGTCACAATGGGCGGGTGGACTGCCCTGTCTGCGGCAGTCCGATGGCCATTGCGAGTATGGCAGTCTTGAAACCGCCACACTCAAAATGAGTGCCTTAGTTTAGCTGGGAATAGTAGTGCATATTTCAGGTTCATGAGGCGTAGCTGCTGCCTTCAATGTCAGGTAGGAGTTGTGTTGTAGGTGTATGTCCAGTAGGTGTAAGTCCAGTGTATAGTCAGAATACGGCGTGGCGCTTGTGCCCTTACATTGCCATGGGCCTTTGGTCCTGAATAACTGCAGAATAAGGTCTCAGTCCCTGTAACTTAATAGATCTGTGATCACCAGGGACAGCTGCATCCCCTGCAGTGGGAGGCAGCACAGAAGCAGATGTGCTGTATCAATTGAGAAGAATTTGGGAAGCTAACCCCCCCAGGGCTGAGCCCATCAGCTATTTCCCAGAACTTGTTCCAAGTTAGACCTTCTGCACGTTCTGGTATTCCCAGGAAACGCATATTGTTCCACCTGGAACGACTCTTGGCATCCTCCACTCATTGCTGCAATTGGCCAACATCCATCCTGAGAAGCCACACGTGGGATTGGACTTCCTAGAACGTTGGGCGCATCGTGGAGACAGTCAACTTTGTTTCCTCCACATTTTCTGTTAGTTTCTTGTTGTCTGCGCAGAGTGAGCTCCACAGCGACTGTTTCATTCTTGGACTCTAGCAACGTTTTAGTGTCTAGTACAGCATGTAGTACCAACTCAAATTGCCCCAAATGTTTCACAAAGGTAGATTCCAGGTGAGTCAGCGTGCCCTCCGCTGCTATCACTAACTGTGTTAACATCTCAGCAGTGTCTTGGTCGCATTACAAGAGAGCTTTCCAGCTTGGGTTTCACGTTCTTAGGTCTTTAGAGGACACCCCAATCTGTGCTGTGAAAGCACAATTTCTAAAAGAAACAAACAGTCAATGCATAGTCATGGTATATTCAAGAGTAAAGTTTTTTTGCCCAGCTCGAGTATGAACACGGAGTGACCAACTGCCAAGAGTTCTACCTGGCTGGAGTTACATTATACATGAGTAAATACTTAGGAATACATTAGAAGAGCTAAATCATCTACTACTTGTATCTACAAGATCACCCTTATAACGCACTTGAAAGCACCAGTTTTGACAGTTATGCAGCTTGGCAGTGAATCTGTTGCCTACAGCTCATTAGCTTTCTTAGTTTTCAAGGCCCCAGTCAAGCATTCCTAAGGTAAAGCAGATTTTACGAGCCCGTCCTTGCATTCTGTCAGTAGTTGGACAGGGAGTGGAAACTTCTCCAGTCAAATGGTCTCACCCCTGTTCTGCACATGCATCCTGATAATTGCAAGGAAGGAATGGAAACTTTAAAAGGTTTCTGCCAAAACTATTAATAGAAAAGCAACCCAAGGCAGATACACAATGAAGGGTCGGTCTCAAAAAGTACAAGCAAAGCAAAGTTCAAGGAATTATTTTTTCATACTTCAGCGCACTTATCTTAACCCCCAAAGTCCTAGTTAAAGCAAAAAAACTATTTCTTCCAAAGTTGCACATCTGGGCTAAGCCCACACCTAGCCCACATCTGTGTTTTAGCAAATGATAAGTGAAAAGAAGAAACTCATAAGTTTCCAAGCAAGCTTTTTTTCAAAACATGAGCATATTACAAAAAGGCACACTTGGAACAAATGTAAAATGGAGAACAGTTTTAAAAATGGTTGATTTATATATATTCTCTTTTGACTTTCACAGTACTGGTACTGGGCCCGCCCACCAGGCCCCATATAGCAGTTGTCACTATGTGCACTCCCATCAGCCATGTGATCTGGTGCAAGCAGGGAGGGTAATGAGCCCTTCCCCTGGTGCTTTTCAGTTTCTGCTGCCACAAACTGACCCATCTTTCACTGTGTTGTCCGATGTAACTTGAAATGGGTGTGGGGGGCTCAGACATAACCCAGTCTCAATTTCTCTGCCCTCTCCATCTTTCTCTTCCGTGTGCCCACCGGCGTAGAAGGGAAGGGCCTGCAGCACAGTGGTATATCTGGCTCCTCTTGGTGGGTGAGTGGCACTTGTAGCCTTCACCCCCTCATCTGTCCCCCTTTAGCACAGTTCACAGGGGAAGGCAACATTAAAGCTTGTCTCAATTCACTGTGAGTACAGCCACCAATGCCCCAGCAGCAGGCCGCAATGTGGGTTCTCTTTAACACTCATCTGCCAGGGTGCACAGTCCATCGCGCATGAATGCCTGTCTCTAGGTGGTATCACCTCGGTCTGCCACTGACAACCGGACCATGATCCTCAGTCGTTGTGCTGATTCCTAGCCGACTATCAACTTTGGTCTCCAGTCAGTGCTGACTCCCCTCCTGCATGGGAGTGAGATCGATGCAGGGCCACCCGAAGTGGGGCCACATTTGAGTGAGCCTCTGCACTGCCACCAACACTCCTTCTCCGCCGCCTGTACACTGCTGGTGTTTGGCTGTCAGGCGAGGCCGGCAGTCCAGCCCACCTACCCTTTCACTTGGGAGTCCATGCACCATGACTGCTTGGAGCCTCCGCTTAGTTACGAGCTCTCATTGGAACAAGAGAGGGGCACCAGCGGTCCTGATGAGACTCCTAGTTAGCTCAGTCTCTCATCTGCAGCTAGTCCAGTCAGGGGCTTCACAAGGGTTCCTGTCTGCAGCTCCTTGGCTCCGCGAGACGGCCAACTTGCAGTCCACACTGACTGCCACCCTGTTCCACATTTCACACTGGGAGCCACCAGCACTCGGTAGACAAGTGGAGATGATTGCGGAGACAATGGATCCCAGGATGTCAAAGGATTTTGGCAGGACTCCGTGCAGAGCTCCACATTTTGCGACTGCTCCGGTCACCATCTTGGCCACGTCCCCCCTCTTTGGCTCAGATGATCGATGACAGGTAGGATACAACCAAGTATGTAATCTGCGCAGGCTTGGGTATCACAGACAAACATTTGAAAACCAGTCAATAGTGATCTCTTTCGAAGGCATGCCTAAATGAAATCAACTGGATTCTCCTGTGACATCTATCATAACTGATATGCCCTTTGATGGATCTCGGTCTTTGGA